>NC_074720.1:2381456-2741456 GCF_947242115.1 Biomphalaria glabrata
CATAAACTGCATGTGAAAGTTTTCTATTATATAAACAGATTCACACACACGTCCTACTTGTCCGGTCCTCCAAAAATTAAATTGTTAACCTCCGATGTGGCCGACGTTGAAGCCTTGGAATCTTGCAATATGATATTATCATTGCTAATGAAATAGATAGCCTGTGTCTTTTCGTCTGCAACTGAAGCCCTTCCGCACGACTTGATGAAAGGCTTCCTCTAGCCTGGGCTTATGCGCCCCCACATCTCCCGTGACATTCTGCAGAATCAGGTCGATGTGGTGTGTCGACTCAGTCCAACAGCGTTGACAGAATCGCATTACTTATTTGACCCCCCCAGGTGGCTGGTCTACATAATCTTTAAGCAAGGCGGCTTCTTTGACGTCACGCGAAACAAAACAACAATGGAGTTGAGAGCAGATGCTGTCGCATGTGTAATGACATCATCAGAGGAGAAGAACACAAAAAGGGAAAAAAATATGAACCTATAAAAATTCACGTAACAACCACATCAGTGTTTCTCAAACTTTTACCAGTGGCGCTGCAAGCTCCAACAATGAGGCCTTGTTGTGTTCTAACTCTAGTCCCTTCTAATTATCATCGTTGATTTGACCTCATAAAATCAAATTATTGTTTGGTTTTATAATTTGTGTTACCCGGTATATAAAATGAGCATGCATTCTGCTATAATTCTATTACAAAAGAAACTTTTTCTGATTAGAAATAAAAATGTTATTGAAGTTTAATCATAACAGGGTGGGAGGTACAAATGAGAAAAAAATAACAATTCTGTCTGAACGTGGACAAATAATTACGGAGATAAAGGGTTAAGAAAGAAATTAAAAAGATAAACTTATAGACATTTAATTATAAACATTTTTTTTCAATTTTTCTGTGCATATATATATATATATATATATATATATATATATATATATATATATATATATATATATATACACACACATTCATACGATATGTTGAAGACCCAAAGTTACTTAAGAAAAGTTTATACAATCAAGTCTGTTTAATCTTTTTTTTTTTTTATCACAAATAGTGGTTCATAAATAATTGATAACTTTGTTGTAGAAACTATTATTTCTGCAGCTGCTGTTGGACAGTTTGTGGGTTCCACCTTCAGACAACAAGAAGCACTGGGGGAGAGATGTAAGCTCCACAGGATACAAGCATTTTTTTTAGCTTCAGAAATTTATCCTCTTGGCGTCTACAAAAAAAAACTTTTTCTCACAGTAATAAAAGTTAAAAAAAAGGATGTATTACAAAAGGTTTAGACGGGCTCACCCGCATGTCCAACAGAGTCCATTCCTTATGGCAGGCCTCAACACTGGCCTAGAACGTCACAACGTCTGGGCAATTTAGACCAATAGCTCATTGCCACGTCGTACAGATCTGTGACTGCCCACAAAGGTTCCGACGTTACAGCTGAGTCCATACATTCTATAACGATTGACCTCGGTCCAACAGAGTCTAATAGAGAAGGAGGAATGGCCAGAGAGAGAGGAATTCCTGGTAAATATTGACCACCTACGCCAAAATAAGCGTAACAGTCTTGAGATCATCTTTGCGTTACGCAAGACATTTTGTCGCGAACATTACTGTTCAACACAACAATGCAAGAGCGATGATGGAGATTCGACCGTTCAGTCGCAAGGAAGTCGATAAATATCACAATTTGAAAAGTCATACCCAAAAAGTTTTGAGTCGATATTATTGCAGACTCCTCTCGAGAACACAACTTTTTAAATATCCTTCTTTAAAGTTGAAACATTTCTGAATTAAAATATCTTAAGTTTTGGAAACATTTCATTTTACTATTCATCAAAACATGGGTGTATTACTATAATAAAACACATTTCCTCCTTGAAAAATAAAATGACTGCCCTAAAACCTACTACCACCGTTGTCAAAACAAATCACCCACCCCCTTGTCAGGACTCGCCCCACATGTGGGGGGCGGGACCCCATTTAGAGAAAGGTTTCAAGTTTTAAAGTGTCACATTAAAAGAGAGAATATTGGATTACGATGAGAAAATAATTATTT
The DNA here is from genome assembly GCF_947242115.1 of Biomphalaria glabrata. Lineage (NCBI taxonomy): Eukaryota > Metazoa > Mollusca > Gastropoda > Planorbidae > Biomphalaria > Biomphalaria glabrata. Next base: position 2,383,517 of record NC_074720.1, read on the forward strand.
TAATAAAAAAATAATTATCCTCCGCAGAAATCATGTTCAAATCTGAAAGTCACTGACGTATATAGCACAGGAGAGTGCTGATAAGCTATGCATTTTATGTAACAAACATGTACAGTCATCAAGGTGTGTACTTTATAGCACTGCTGAATCAAATTTCAAAAACTTTTAATTTTAAGTTGGTAACAGAGAGGGTTTGATAAATAGTAGTTGATATTGTTTCTTTTTTTCTAATTATTTAAAAATAGTTTTAACTTTTAAATGCAACCATTTTCTAGTGTTTTTTTTTTTTTTTGGTTAGGTTTCATTATATCATTTTAGAACTTTAAAAGTGAAAAGACGATAGGGTTCTGATAAAGTAAAAGAATTAGTCATTTTGCACTAGTACTTCTAAAGGCACATTCCTCGTCCCATATGCTAGGACAAATCTGTACAAATACTCCTTCTTCCCTAGTGCTATTAGAGCATGGAGTGGGTTGCCTGAGCTAGCCAGGAAAACCAGTGACTTGGCAGAATTTAAGTCATTGGTTAATATGCATGACTGAATGTTTGTTTGTTTTACATGTTTCGGATGTTCCTTCAGAGTTGAAGATAATTACTTCCTAGTCCAAACCTCCCGCAGGACGACGGGGGATGGGAGCGGGCAGGGTTTGAACCCGGGACCATCGATAAATCTGAACGACAGTCCAGCGTGCAAACCGCACGACCAGGCAGCCATCCATGAATGCATGACGCGTAGGACGTACTCATCTTATTTTTTGAAGTAACGTCTGTATTATATAAGATAAGGTAAGCAGATACTCAGAGTTTGTCTAATTATTTGTGTTTTTCTCTCTTTTTTATCTTTTTCTCTTTTTCCCTCTCTATTCTGTCTCTACTTCTGACTTTCTCTCTCTCTCTCTCTCTCTCATTCCTTTTTTCTTTTTTTTTTTTAACAATGTCTTTCTGTCTCTCCCTCTCTTTCGCTCTCTCTCTCTGTCTCTCTGTTAATCCATCTTTATATCTCTGTACTTATTTCCGTTAGTGTGTTCACTAAACACAATTAGTGTACAACGGAAGTTCATCACTCCTATCCTCCTCCTAGCCACCATCATCATCTCTCCCTTGATTTCGGCCGTAGCGGTGCTGTGACAGTTCGCCTGACCAAATCTTTGACTGCCCATTCTTTTGCATTGTCCAGCCAGTTTTTCTTTGGACGGCCCTTTCTTCGTGCTCCCACCACTGTACCTTGAAGGATGACTTTTGACAACGAGTCATGTCTTGCAATAACACTAACGCAGCTCAGCGCTCGTATGCTTATAGTGTTGAGGAGTTCCTCCTTTCTGCCAGCCAGAGAGTTAACTAGAAACAGTACACTATTGCTGACGAAAATAAATCAAAGTCTAACACAGTACCGGAGACTCCCATCAAGATAATTTGATATTTTCTTCATGTAAATAAATAAATAAATAAATTATAGCTTTTATATAGCGCTACTTTCATGCTTATAGCATGCTCGGAGCGCTATGGTCCAATCTCATTTGTGGACCAGTGGGTGGGAGGGGTATCTGGGAGTAGTTTTTTCCGTGCTGCCTGTAGGCGCTCTGTAAACACAACTCAACTCGAGTCGGGTGTCGAACCTCGAGCCCCCTTCATAGGTAGCCAAGCCACGCCAAGTTCAAGAGTACTTAGCATCTCGACCACGCCTCCCAATGTACACTTTTAACTCTTTTGGCCTAGACTTATTAAAACGTAAGCTACTGAGTAATTAAATAAATAAATTAAATAAGAAGTATTCAAACATCGATGTAGATACTGTAATAACTGAAGGGAGGCAACTGAACGAGACATGGATGTTTATTTACACGGAGACATGACAAACACATAGGACATCTGCCTTGAGCACGGCATCGTTATATCGGCTCTAGAATTGGGCGGAAATCGTTCTTTTCTTCCCTAATGTCAACATCCTTCCTAGTCTGGTTTGTAGAGGTGCGCACCTTTAGCACTATCCTGGATGGAGGTGCGCATGGCAGAGTTATAACAACACCTTATTAGTTATTGTCTGCGGTGTACACAATGGCTTATGTATAGACAATGAAAATTCTTATATTTTAATATCACGTAGCGAATAAGGCCAGACTAGATTAACATAGTGCACACGGCATTTGCAGTTTATTTTAATTAATTGGTATTGTGTTAAGGTTTCATATATCTCCTGTTGACATTGTGCATTGGTTATTTCATTTCTGTTCCGACTTTTGAGGCTTCACTTCAGTGTGTCGTTTCTTTCCAGAATGGTGTTTGAGAACCTCTCAAATTTGACAGGATAAAAGTAAGAGAATTGGTAAGGAGAGAAAAACAAGGAGAGACAGAAAGAATGAGAACACGAGAGAGAAAAGAGAAAAAGAAAGAAAAACAGAAAGAAAAAGAGAAAAAAAAAGAGATAAAGAGACAAAGCAAATCATGAGTGGCAATAAGAAATAGAGAAAGAGAAAGAAAGAGATAGAGAAAGAAAGAGATAGAGAAAGAGAAAAAATAAATAAAAAGAAAGAAAACGAAAGAAAGAGAGAAATAGTGAAAGAGAAAGACACAGAAAAGAGACAGAGAGAGAGAGAGCGAGAGAGAGAGAGAGAGAGAGGAAATCAAAAGTAAAAGGGATATAATCCAGTTCCGTAACATTGTCCCTGTTTCTTCTTATTATTTCCCTTGTCAGACATTTTACAAGCCTCGGTCCAATTGTGAGTTGCTTTCACAAGTTCCTTCAGATCTTAGCTCAAACCTCAAACAGGACGGCGGGGGATTGCAGCTGGCAGCGTTCGAATCCGTTTACTTTAGAAACGACAGTTCAGAGCGCTTACCACGCAACCAGGGCATCCATCCGTTTCAGTGGTGTGATAGTAACAAAATTAACTTTCAGTTTTTATGAAGTTGATAATTCAAACTAAATGTTGTAAAACATAATGTTATCTGAATACACAATGCCTCTAAAACAACTGATTTTATTTTTTATCTATCACTAGCTATTCTTGTGTTCACTTAAAAAAAAAAGTTTGTTTAGTTCATGTATAACACTAAATATAGCCATTGTTAGTTATATCAAATTATCATTTATATTTTTTAGGTATAATAAAAAATACCCATGTTTATTTTGGTTTCCAGATTGTAAAAAAATTGCTTATCTCTCATTACAGTTTCAATACTAAAATTGAAGATTATCCATTGTATTTTCCTAAATGTTAGCAAACCAAAAATAAATTGTGTTAATTACTTTAAAAACTGTGTAAGTAAATAGGATGTAATACATGAAGTATATTTTTTTTAAAAAAATTACTATTCATGAAACTAGATATTTCTAAACCTTTTTTTTCTCATCATAGAAGTACATAGAAGTCTAATTCATAAAGCGCTGGTTGTGAGTGTGTATGTATTTAGTGTGTGAGTGTTGTTCATATTAGCATCTATATTGCTATTGCTACAGTAGTTACGCTGAGGTGGTCAATTTGTAGTCAAACTAAATTTCCATTTGATTGGACCATTAAAAATGATCTTCTTCTCTAATCCAATGCTGGGATGATGCACTGAACTATATAGGTTTAATACATATAATCTTAGAATGTTTCTAACATGTTATTATATTGTAATAAATATAGGGCGAGCACTCAACGAAAGGGAGGTAATAATAGACGATGTATTTATTTACAGTTATACAGTACGCAGTAAGACATGGACTTCAGCAATCAAGTCACAGGGAGTCTTGTCTTAAGTTCTACAAGTCCTCTTCTACCTAAACATTAGTAGAGACCACCGACACACTTCCCAGTGTCTCTTCAGGTCCTCAATATCGCGAGCACGCTATTCTGCCTCATCGTGGCGCTCGTGTGGAAACGACCATCAGAGGAAGTGGTCAGGCTAAACGAGTAGCGAAACAAAACGTCCCGTGAGGGTGACCACGGGGTAGGCAAGAGTCGACCCATTGCACGGAATGTAGTTGAAAGAGAGCCCTTATGGTCCAGTCGATAATCCATGCGCCGTTCCTCAAGGGGCCGTTACACTAATGGCGAGTCCTTCACGGTTAACTTGGTAAAACATAGGAAAATGGCGTAGGTCCCCGGTGCACTCGGCCTTCGGACATGTCTAGCCCATGCGCCCGATGTGCCAAAGGTATCGGAAATAGCAATGCTTTACATAGGCATTGACTTGGGACTCTTCCAGATAGAACGGTGGTTCACGCTGGTTTTTTTTTTTTACTGTTTGACGCTCAAACAGGTTTTTTTTTCAAACTTAGAGCTCGAAGAGCCTTCGGCTCAGCCCTTAGGCGATTTAACGAAGGACGTCTCTTAGTCCCTGACAGCTCAGACTCCCATAACCAGCAGATCACTTCAGCCGGATCTACAACAGTCCTTCCACTAGAATCAACATGTTGTTTATTTCTCGTGTTGAACGGTGCGCACCATCAGTGTCGGTGCGGGTGCAGGGTTATAACAATATTATTTTATTTGTTGTCCTGTTACTGATGACAAGATTCTTCTCAGATCTGTTTGTTTTAGATTTTCCAAAAGCAATCCTTCAATTATGAAGATTTAAGCTGTAGCATTTATCTAGTATGGATAGTGGGGAAGATGGGGAGCAAGGCTCGAACTCGGAAACAGCGAGCTGACAATCCAAAGCGCATATCACACGACAAGGCAGACATTTAGGGTCCCAAAGTTGTTCATTGTCTTTACCATTTCGTCAGATATCACAGTATGTTATATTGTTAAGTACTTCAACTTTCACGGTCATTAAATTTCTAAACATATATTTTTACAGTTGGTTATTTAAATAATTAAGCTCATATTTGGAGGCCCTAATTGGGAAGAGTTAGTTTTGGTTTTGTGTTGTCTGTCTGTCCGTCACGATCATATTTCAAAGTAGTAGCATTATTGAAAATCCTTTTTTTTCCATTACTCGTTAAGAGGTAAAAAAAAAAGACGCAACAGTGTTCTTAAAGCGAACCTGTTGATTTAAACCATGATAACAGCATATGTATACATACATACTATTTTTAAAACCAAATTAAAATAGTTGTTAAACTTTTAAGTCATATTATTTATAATCGGCAACTTTCCGGAAGAGAAAATAGTTTTTAAAAACAACAACATCGATTTAACTCATATTTTTTACATTTGTGTCAAATGGCTTTGATCTCTAAAACAAAAAAAAAAAAACGCCTCTCTAGAAATGCCATTAAAAGTATTAAAAAAACAGAAGTAAAGCCAAAAGGAAATAGAGAAAGATGAAAACCCTAAAAGTACATCTTGGACAGAAAAAAACAACGAAAAAAAAAAACTTTCCAATATTTCTATCTGAAAGTTCAAAGGTTGCCCGTAGCGACGCCCATGGGGTGGAAGTCGAACTCAATCAACACTATTCAATGTCTGACAGGATTAACGGAAACGCTCTTGTATCTGAGGTCTCACAAGTCTATCACTTAGAAAGTCAACAAAAAAACTCCACTTCACATTGCCAACAGTATTAGGTCTACCAATAATTTCTTCTTTGAGTTAGTGTTGAAATAATTTCCACTAGAGTACTTTTCAACAAAGGATATACCATACAATTAGTAAATTATCTTCCCTTTGTTTTACCAATATAAATTTAATTCCAGGCCAATAGCACGTTTAAGTATTAAAAAAATTGTTTGGACCTGATACCTTTGATCTCACAATCTGTCTGATTGATTGAACGCTGGACGAGGTTTGCACAAAGAGATCGATACATTTTATGATTGAACAGAGTCCAGGTTGTATACTCTTAAAGAAACACACACACACACACAGAACTACAAAATGTTTGAAAGTATTATTTCAACCACAAGCTCATTAATTAAGACTTCAGTCAGAAGATTATTTGAAGATTAGGCTTTGAAGATCTGAGTTGTCGAATGTTATTTCTCTTTTCAAAATATATCGTGACGTTTAGAAAATTCGTCAAAGATAAAAAAAAAAAAGTTCAAACAGCGCGTTTACACAGTCCAGTGAGGTCTAAGCCTTTCCTTTTCTTATCACTCAAGGGTTGCCAACCTTTGGTCAGCCTGAGGGCCAAACAAATTTCCGACATGCATGTCACGGGCTGCAACACCAAGAAAAAAAAATCTCGCTAGAATCGAGTCTCTTGAGTCCTGTATATACAGCATGTGCCCAAAGGTTGCGACCTCGCAGGTCAGGGTTCATGCCTACTTTAACGACTGGCCTCTGTCGGACACGGCTTGGTGTGTGGCGCTGGAGTGTTTCTATAGTAACCATGAGCAGAAGTGAGCGGAATGTTTGGTTGTAAGAGCTGGCGAGATTCTGACGTAACCACGGGGTCATATGCCGTGGTTCAGGTTAAAAGAAAATATTTATCAAGTTTATTGCAAGCTCTACATTAAGAATTTCATAAGCCTACACCGGTGTATCAGCTGTTTGGAACTACAAACTTACAAGCGAGTATTAGGATCGTCTGTAATTGATCAAGCCTGTGCTGGTCATTTGGAGCTAAATAAGCTACCATGTGAGTTTCATTGCAATACAAGATACAATCCTGACCTTCACCATCACCTATCCCTTAGTCTGTTGGACCGTTTGGGCCACACACAAGATTCGTCGACCGTCTTACCAAACCAGTAACACTGTCTCGGTCATATATATCTCAAAGTTCTACAACTTTTCCACAGGAATGGTACCCTAGTTTTTATTTTCATTACCTCCCTTATTTCAAGTGGGGGAAATAAAGGAAATAAAAATAAAGTTACTTGCACTTGACAGAGCATGAGAAAAAGGGGCCGATAATTTTATGGTTTTATCTTGGGATGACTACTGGAGAAAAGCATAGCACTATGCCACAATCAATGCTAAACACTAAATGCTAGTATTGATACGTTCTATTATTACTCAACAAGTGACATCCGCAAACAAAAGTGGGATACGCGTATCCCCAGGGGTACGGGAAGACTTTGGAGGTGGTACGCGTTACACCTCATTAACCATGCTGATTTTTTTAAATACCCATTTATTATCTTCTTTAAAAAAATGGAAACATAACATGGTATATGGGGAGAATGGGGCGCGAGGGGTACTTAGCATTACAAAAATTATAAAGGGGTACGCAGAGGTCAAAAGTTTGGGAAGCACTGCTGTAAAGCAATCACAGATATGTACAAAACAAATCTAAAATTCTACTTTACTTAGAGATGAAGAATTTTGAGTATGCATTTTCTGTCGAGCTCATCTAGATCTACAATATCAACTTCATTACTGCCAACTAAAAGGGTATAAGATGTGCAGCCGGATATACACAACATTTGATCACAACATAAAACAGACAACAATAAGTAAGCGACATATGCCTGTTGTTGATAGTAATCATGATAAATTCACAAGGGTACCAAAAGAACAACAAAAAAAAACGGAATAGATTGAACAAAGACCCGCAAACACACAAGAGAGAGCCCAAAACGAAACCAAGCTCAGTCAAAAGACGTGCACACATACACACAAAACTAAATCAAGCCCAGTCAAAAGACGTGCACACATACACACAAAACTAAACCCAGCCGAGTCAAAAGACGTACACACATACACACAAAACTAAATCAAGCCCAGTCAAAAGATGTACACACATACACACAAAACTAAAGCCAGCCCTGTCAAAAGATGTACACACATACACACAAAACTAAACCCAGCCCAGTCAAAAGATGTACACACATACACACAAAACTAAACCCAGCCCAGTCAAAAGATGTACACACATACACACAAAACTAAACCCAGCCCAGTCAAAAGGCGTACACACATACACACAAAACTAGACCCAGCCCAGTCAAATGACGTACACACATACACATGAAACAAAACAAAAATACTCTCAATGGCGGTGATGTACTTGACGTCACCAAATCCCACAGGAGCAGACGACACTAGATAATGTGACAAGCGTGTTTCTGCTGGTGGGTCATCCTGACCAAGCCCCTGGAACTTAATGGACTTAATGGAAGAACAGTGTTGTACTAAACTTGAAATAAAAATAAATAAAACAATATTTCAAATGTCCGAATTCTTTTAGAGATTACACCCTGAGACGTGATTTATGACCCAAGTCTTAGAGTGTTGGAGTTATTTACCCCTCAATAAAGCTTTCACTCGCTCTATCTGATGTTATAGCTAGTAGAACTATATTGTGCAACTTCACTGTTATTTCATTTACTATTCTACATTAGCCAAAGAACATTACAGTTAACAATATAAACTCCATGAAGACTTTCTACTACTGTAAATGATTCGTTTTATTAACTCTTTCTCTCCGGAAATTTTCTTAACCACATTCTGGTGGAATCAACGTTGGTATCGTCTGTTAGGAGAGAAAGAGTTAACACTTAGGATGTCTGATTCGTCTTCTTATTCGTCGTTACTTGTGCATCTCTAATACTAATCAACCTTCTTCTAACTTATGGCCATATTGTTCTTCCTTGTTCGTCTATTCTGTGAAGTCATTCCTATGTCTGACTACGTCACTACTTTTACTAACCCTAAAAACAGTACACAATATATTTGCCTACCGAAACTAACATACTCTCTAAACTAAGCTAGTACACAACACTGGAACAAATTATTAACAACTTATTTCTATCACTTCCTATTCTCAATCGAAGCTGAAATGTGTAGAATGACTAATTGCCGATAGCTAAAGAAATAAGGCGGCACTAGACAATAGAATGTAGATAACCCTACAGCTGTATCAAACTTTATTGATCAGAATAGGATTGTTTAGTCACACCAGATTCTGCCTAAACTCAAGAAATAAGAAAAATTAGTGATTTATCTGGGTGCTACCTTTTTTAGTCTTTCGATTAATGTTTTTGAATAGTAATCTACAGTTCTGCGCGCATACCGCACGACCAGAGACAGAAGGAGCCATATAATTGGTGTATGATAGCGACGATTAAACAATTTGTACAATTTGTCCTACCATATGGAACGATGGATGTACCTTTGTGTCTTTCTGGGTATTTTGTTTAGATTTTGTTTTTGTATTTGAAGATAATGGTTTAGTGTTTTATGAATAATTGCTACTTTACTTTTGAGTCATTTATCCTGGAGGCTTTCTAAATTTAGTGATTTTACTAAAGGTGTTACTCTAGTCAAGTGTGAATATTCGTTTGTTATGAATCTCACTGCTCTATTTTGTGTCTGTTCCAGTTTCTTAATGTTTTCTTGAGTTGAGGGGTCCCAAACAGAGGATGCATATTCTTTTATTGGCCTGGCCAAGGTTAAATAACATTTTAGTTTTATGTTCTTATTTGATTTATAGAAATTTCTTTTAATAAATCCTAATGCCTTGTGTGATGTTTTCATAGTTTAAAACTTTAATCAATTCCATATGCTAGGACAAATTTGTACAGATTCTCCTTCTTTCCTAGTGCTATTAGAGGATGGAATGGGTTGCCTGAGTCAGCCAGGAAAACCTATGACTTGTCAGAATTTAATTGGTTAACATGCATCATTAGATGCATGACGCGTAGGACTTCTTTTTTTTAAAGTAACGTTTGTATTTTATAAGATAAGATAAGACATTTTAGGCAACTATATCGGGGAAAAAAATTAATGGAGATAATGAGGTGGGGGAGATGGAGGTCAGGGTCACGTTGTGACGTTCTCTATTACAAGTTCTTTACAGTGACATGTGCTGACCTACATAAATGTCTACTTCCACGCTAAAGTTAAATAGATCATGTATCGATTTGTTTTATGTGGTTTATTCAATATTATACTTTCATTTACACTAACACACAAGACAAACAGGTTAACTCATCCACGTCCAGACCATCTAATACTGTTCAGCAGTCAAGGTTATTGAGAAAATGTATATAGTTCATGATCAAATACACCATTCATTGTACTATACCCGATGGAATTCATCAATTATAAAGTCATAGTCGCAGATATAGGAGCATTAGCGAGTGGTCAAAACAAGATCAGTTCTCCGTGTTCATTTCAAAGAGCGAAGATCCAAAATTGTTTATAGTTGATGGTTTTGTTGGTGCGTTTACCAGCTGACAGGTCAGCTTGAAGTCCCATTGTTCTGATGTTTTATGTCCAACACTATAAACTTAAAGCTGGGCTAATCAACAATGTTCCTGGACATCACTCAGACATCCTCACGTTGCGGATAAGACGTGAGTTCGGCGCCATTGTATACAGGTCCAACGGAACTTTATTGGTCTGACCGTTTCTCCGCATCACCATCGGAGAAAAATCCACAAGTGGGCAGAACTGCACCGGCTTCCAGAAGTTAACCTGTTCATCAAACCAAAATTGAAGCCAATCAGCACTGCAGTGAGCTCATGAGAAATTCAGTAGACTAGATCTAAGTAGGTCATGAATACAAGCAGGTCTGGTCTGGCGATAATTTTTTCCCCAAGGAAACCCCGCGACAACTAATCTTCACCTGTTGACACCGAGAGGTCCTGGAGTTCTGTTAAGAATCACCACAAACTGAAAAGATGAAATATAGTATCTCTATCCCATTACAGACTGTCATATTTTTTATTTTTTTTTAAAAGGAAATCGCAGAATTTGCGCTATTCAATTTTAGCTTTGTCATCATAGGAACCCTTGGGCCTTAGGCCTCTTTTCTTTGCCCCTTTTTTGGGCTTTATGTGCCTCTTTTATGGGCCATCTTGCCTCTTTAGTGGGCTTTCTTTTCTTCTTTTTATATATAGGTTTTTATTTGTAAGTTCTAATAATTCACAAGTATTAAATCATAAACAATTGAAAAGTGATTAACCTAAAAATACAATAACAGTAACAGAAATATTATTTAATATCAAAGACATACTACCTAACCATTGAAACCACTAGAGACAGAAAAATGATACAAGTTAGCTAAATAGACAATCTTTGGAATGACCAAACTATTTATCAATACAGCTCTACCAAATATTGTAGAACCTGTGTGCTGATAAAGTTTAATCAAGTTTGAGGCTTTGACAAAAATATTCTCCCACTGGTCTTTACAATAGAACAAAGGATTACAGGTATAGACAATACCACAATTCTTGATTTTATCTAGAATTTTGAAAGCGCAATTCTCTTTGAATTTCCCTAGTCCCATTACAGAGGATTTATTTTTATTTATTTTTGAACAACTAGCTTCTCCGAAAAGTGTAAATTTCTTTAGTATATTCTCAATATCTTGCTCTGAAGATGGAAAAAAGGTTGTATCATCCGCATAGGCTTTGACTTTGATGGTTGAGAAGGAACGACCCGGTATATTTATCCCAATAATAGAGGGGTCAGATCTTACAGATTCCAAGAAGGGTTCCAAGCAAAGGATATACAAGAAGGGGGATAAGGGACAGCCCTGTCTGACAGACCTTTGTATGACTTGTGAGAGGCAAAGGTAACGTTTTACTAAACCCAGCACAGGAATAATACGATTACGTTTTATACTTATTTATCTATTTTGATTTATATTGCTGAAAAGGTGAGGCAATCTTTGAATAATACACATAATCATAAATAAGAATATCGTAAAGACAAATAAAAAAGCACTATGAAATATGAAGTATTTAATGTCATTTATTACCACCGGCGGACAATTGTTATGCCTGCACTTATGTGGCAAAATATGTAGGTCACAGCTGGGGGTGCGTGGCCACGCGAAATACTGCATTCTTCGAAGACAAGCCTTATTATTATTTTTTTTTGTTTTTGTTTTCTTTTAACTTAAGTTTACCTTATTTACAGATAACCGAATCGTATGTACTGTTTATTCTTCAAACCATATTTAATTATCTACGTTTTTTTTCTTCTCTCTCTCTCTCTCTCTCTCTCTCGCATGGACTATGACGTCATTTCTCCTGTATTACTTTACTTGTACTCTCCGAGCAGTTACTTAAAACTTGTAGCCCTCGAGGGCTATTCCTGTTTGGTTGCTCTCCCCCTGTGAGAAGGACCTAATTGAACCATCAGTCCGTGCGAGCGTTAGAAAGCAAATAACTTTTGACCGAGATGAAGGGAAAAAAACAGCAACAACAGCACCTCTTTGTCAATACCGAAGACATGTTCCAGAGCTCTGTAGGGAACTGTTCCTTTTTAACCGTCATCAGCATGAAGACAAAAGGCACGATGCAGAAATAACGTTTTTAATGAGGTCAAGATGACACAACAGAAGACATTCTGAAGCACATGCTATTTCATAGTTAATTATGGATAAATGGATTAAGAAAAAACACAAAACAACACCATTGTCGTTTACATTAGGCCAATCTTTCAGTCTGTAAATGTAATTGTCACAATGCGATAAGCGCGCAATTTATTTTTTTTTTTAATCAGTTCTACGCTTTCATGTCAAGCCTGACAAACATGTCATCGAAGAGAACAGTGCTTCCCAAACCGTGTTCCGAGAAACCCCAGTGTTCCACGAGACCTGAGAAGGTGTTCCACAAACTGCTGCAATAATTAACGAGTACGCGACCACGTGGATTAACCTCTCTAAAAAAAATTAGCAAAGTGTTCCGCTAAATACTCGGAATGTTCAAAGTGTTCCGTTAAGGCAGCGGTTCTCAACCTTTTATGCTGGGCGACCCCTTTTTTACAATCCCCCACTCTGCCGCGACCCCCCACCCACACAGCACTAGAAGAACAGACAATAACAACCCATATTTTCGATGGTCTTAGGCGACCCCTGGCAAATCGTCAATCGACCCCTAAGGTTGAGAACCCCTGCGTTAAGGGAAACAAGTTTGGTAAACGCTGTGGAATAGAGCACTCTCGCTGGGATAATATTAAAAGTAGAATTGCATTTTGTTTTTCAGGACTGCGAAATTTAAGTCGGATGTTGTTGTTTAACAAGTCAGACTAAATTTGGCAATATTCTAAGTCGAGATAATACTCAGAGATGAACTATTTTATGTCTGGGCAATAATACTATTAGAGGAATGTAGCAGCAGATGACCTCTGAAAGAGACCTTTGGTGAAGTTTCGCAAAAAAACGCGGGACATGACATCTGAGGCCCCAAAAAAAGCCTATTGTCGAATTCAGGAGCAGAAGACGAAAAAAAAATAATTAAGTACACACTCGGAGGACAACGACTTTGTCTGCATCAGATGTGGGAAAATATGCAGGACGCAACTGGGTTTGCAGTCATGTGAAACACTGCAGTCATCCTTAAACTTCGGAATCGAAGACATTTTCATTGTTATTATTATTTTAGATGTCTGGATACACTTAAAAAAACAACAACTAATTCTTAGAACTTTTTTTTTTTCTAAATACGTCCTTTATTTAGTTGTAACGTTCTTCAATTCGCAAGAAGGTGTTAATCTACATTTTGAAACTATAACCTTACCGACACAAGTCTGATGTAAGAAATGTTTTGTTTGTATGTTTGTATCTGTACAAACTCTGAGGTACCAAACAGTTTAACTACAGCTCTGTCCCGATTTTTTTAATTTTTGAAAACCAACCCCCCCCCACCCCACCCCCCCCCCAAAAAAAAAAAAAAAAGAGTTCAGCTTCCACCTTGTATTATCTCCCTTAATTCATGCATCTACAGTGGCATCTCTTGGTAGACGCACGATGACATCCATTTACATATAGATAATTGAAAATGAGACATGGGGAGACTTTGGTCTTTCAGACGACACTGATGTAACAAATGCAAAGCAATGCTTCAGTGCGCAAGCCATGTAAGAGCAGCTAGTCACGCCTCAGTGAGCAAGGCGGAAAAGGGCTGATCAAATTATTCAATCATAGTGTGTCTGGGTAAGAAAGGGAGGTGGGCTGTTTATTTTCTAAACTAAACAATCTAGACTAAAGAAGAAAACAAACGCAAGTTAACATGCATAACTAGATTGACCTAAAGACATCTTTTTTGAAGGAACGTTTCTATTTTATAAGATAAGATAACTATAATAACATGAAACATTTTTTATTTTTATTAAACATTAATGTTTATACACTATCTTTCAGATGTGCCACATGAGCCTTGTGCCGCTAGATGGCGCGCTTATTTTTAAATTTCTCATTCCAGAGAGTCTCATTCACTCAAAATCTTGAGACACCTCGACGCCTGAGTCTTAAGTCTTTCCTCCGCCCAGCCGCCTTTCAACAGATTGACGTTCACGAATGCCATTGTGTAGAGAAAGTTCCAGTAATGATCTCAACCTAAACCCAAGGTCTAAGTCAATAAGGTACGTAATCTTTAAAGCATATCAAATTGAACTTTGAACGAAAGTAACTGTTAATGTCTTCGACCTGGTAAGCAGGAAATCTAGTAAGTAGGTTTGATTAGCGGAAGATCTGGAAAATTGTGTTATGATATGTAATTACAATAATTTTGTGTATTAATCTCGAGACAAAAAGAGTAGATAGAACTCCTAATCGATGATACCATCGTTGATTTTGACCTCATTAAAATAAATTAATGTTTAATTTTATAAACTTGACTTTGTATTATATGAAAAGAACATGCTTTCCCCTTTAATTCTATGACAAATAAAACTATTTCTGATAACAAACATCAAAGCTATTGGAGCCCAATCATAACAGGTGAGTGAAATAGTAAAGAGCAAAATGAAGAATTCCTTCGAAACGTGGAAAAATAATTACGGAGGGAAAGAGTTAAGTGACGCTAGGAAGGAAGTAAGAGACGCTTAGAGAGAAGACTCGAGGACCAGTTTCCCTTATAAATAAACGTTTTAAAGGTTTGAAAAGCGTATCTTAGTTATTTCACGAGCGTCTGTAAAGCCGAGCAGCTGAGGGAACTCGCATGTTATGGCATAGTTCTGATTTGAGCATAACAAAATTGGAAATCTAGAAAGTAGGTTTGATAAATGCAAGATCTGGTACATATGAAATCTAGAAAGTAGGTTTGATAAATGCAAGATCTGGTACACAGGAAATCTAGAAAGTAGGTTTGATAAGAAGTGCAAGATCTGGTAAGTTTGAGATCGGATAAGTCGATAGTCTATAATATTTACAAATATATAACATGTAGCAATTTTTAATGTAGGGGCCTACGTAGGTGGCCTACACCACGAAGTATCTGTTTGTCGTATCTTTAATTTGATTTTCAAAATCCTTATCTCAATATACATGTCAGACATCAGTCTCATAATGCATGTATGTGTGTTAGTGTGGGCGTTTTTATGTATGTGTGTTGGTGTGTCAGGATTAGATTTTGAGGTGTAAATCCGCATGGATTCTCTTTCGGTGTTTATTAAGCACGAAATCCTGCTCCAAGGTATCTACCACAGACATGACCACAAACAGATTGAAAAGTGTGTGTTCCGCAAGCTGTAGTATAATAAATGGGCTATACAAAAAACTTTTTTATGTTGACAGTCTAAGGGCGGCGGCTGCGGCAGATTAACAGTAAACTGCATCTTTTGATAGTGATACAGGTACATTATCTTATCTTATATGATACAGATGTTACTTCAAAAAAAGAAGACTATTGCGTCCTACGGGGCATTCACTAGTGTGAATTTAGCTTCCTCACAAAGGGGGACAATTCTGGAATTTCTATAAAATGAATATTTCGGTATCTCATGTTTAAAATGATAAAATTAAAGCCAAACTTTTATCACTTTTAATATTTATTTCAATTTCCAGCTATAATTAAATATTTTTTTATGAATTATAATATTAGATATAGCTTAAACTAATTTTTTCCAGTTTTATCCTTTTGCTAATTTTACTTCACTAATCAAGCAAATATACATGCGAGTAGTTTTATCCAAAGTAAGTATATGATACACATAACACCTCATCCCATACACGATTGATCGACTTCATAGTTCTACTATAAAATGAAAGGATATTATGGGATTGATCATTTATGGGTTTGGATAGCTTGCGTTAGGGGGCCGAATACAGCCTGCGGGCCGTAGCTTGCGCATCGCTAATCAAATTAAAACAAAGTTAGAAGATACTGAACGAAGGAAACATGTTACATATATCGTGTGGGAAGAGGGTACAACAGTTCTCATAAGAAACAAAAAAAGTGCACATTAAATATTGCGTAAGAATATCATTAAAAATGTGTGCACATAGTCCGGCTGTTGTTCACTTATTTCTAATTTTGAAAATCGAGATTACACTTATTTATAAAGAGCAGATGTAAATTCATTTAGGTCTTTGCTCAATGGATCTACTTGACAATCTAGATATAAACAGAATAAATAGGTATAAAAGAAGAGAAATATAAATAAAGCCAACTTGGCAAGTCGATTCTCCGCTGGGTCTAGCAGATGATGTCACGAACAAGTCCGCTTCTACCTGGCAACATTTAAAAACCGGAAATAAAATATTCTTCTTCAGGAGTTTTTTTTAATTTTCTTTTCAATATAAAATGTTTCAGTGTTTGACAAAGTGTGTGTGTTTGTGTTTGCTGTGTGTGTGTGTGTGTGTGTGTGTGTGATAGTTAGCTAATCATAAGCAAATACAAGCTGCCAATTACTTCCATATATCTCTAAGATGTTTAATAACATTTAATCTGTAAAGAAATGCTTAATAGCGTCAGGAGATTTCATGGATGTGTCTTGCCTAGTTCGAAATTCAAATCAGCTAATAACCTTCTGACCAAAAAAAAACAAACAACAACAAACTTTCTAATTAGCGTTAGCTGTCAGAATGTAATCGGCTAGCTCTTAATGCTTTCAACACACATTAAACAATTAGCATTTCTTATAAGTTAATAAGGCGTGATAAGAAATAATTAGAAAACAAACTTTGAAAATTCTAAATGTGTTAAATTTTATTATATATTTTATTTTTTTTTTCAATTATTTTTTTTTCCTTGCTGTGATGGTGAAATATGAAACTTGCTTTCCTACGCTTAATAGCACTTTTAGTTGACGCACGTTTCGTAGGTATAGAAAACATTCTCGCTGGGTATTCCAGCACGAAGAAAAGGTGGTGCGTATTTTTGAGCTATTTAAAGAGAGCTACCTCTCATGACGCCGCCACTGCAGAGAGAACAAGGAAACAGTAGACCGCATATTCTCGGAGAATGTCGCGTCTCACGTGATAGTTTCCAATGTTAGGAGTGATCAACATGGTCGGCGTCCTGCGCAGTTGAAGCAGGTTTCAGTGTTTTTTGCGCACTAAATTGACCTATTGGACAAGGGTTATCACTCCGATCGAAGTTTTCCTCTGGTGCCTTGCCCTTGTTGACTGTTACTGTAAGGTTATTTTTTTTTTGTTGGTTCCAATTATTGGGTAATTGTAATTGAATTTATGCTTTATATCTATGTAGCTGTTCTTCATCTGCTCGCAATTATATTTTTGTGTCTGTGTTGTAGCGATCATAGAGGATTAATATTTTTCTTGTCTTGGGGACTCGGACTTAGGACCTCTTGTTTAGTCAAGCTTGACCTGGCTGTAGACCCGTGTGTATATTTGATCTTTAGGGGCCATACTTGGTTGTGGACAGTGTGGGCTCGTGTGTATAGTTGCTATGTAGGGTGTGTAGGGGCCATACTTGGTTGTGGGGCAGTGTGAGCCCGTGCTGTATCTCTATCACTGTGGCCAAGGTGTGCCTTCATGAAACACTATTTTTTTTTTATTTGAATGAATACATAATTGGTCACTTGCCTTCATTAAATGCTAATCGGAACAATTACTCATGACATAGTATTTGTTAAGCTAAACTTGTTGTTAAGTGTTGTAGGTTACTTTATTTGCTGTAATTGATAGACTTAATTGGTAGACTGTCAGGGGGCCCAGCCAGACGAGCTAAAGTTTAAAAATACAACCTCGAGTGCCGATTCCAGGCTTGTCCTTGTACGGGGACAAGAAGACCTTAAGACACACTTCCCAATTCCTTTCACGTGCTACGAGGTGCGGGCGTCCCGTCACGAAAGGGATTTCAAACAAGGATATAGTGCAAACGGGATTCGGGGGGCAGGGGGCAGCACGTGCTACATTAGTCATGCGCACTGGAGCAAACCAGGGCGGCGCACGAGGGAGCCTTAGCAACTTAAGACCCGGCGTTAAAATAATGTCAGCATGTAGAGACTGGCGTCTAACATTACGCTACACACATTCACGTCAACAAGGTCAAATATGCAATTATCATAAACCATGAAAATGTTGAAATTTCCAACCATAGATAGAGACAAGATCCACATTAAAGCAATATAACATGTACACAGTGCAAGACATGTAAAAAAAAAAAAAAACAACTAAAAACTCTTCATCTTTGACAGATTCGAGATAGATCATTTCAGGTAGATAGGATCAGGTAGATAGTATGAGGTAAAACAGGAAATGCATAGCAAAAGCTGGAACAAAAGAAAGTATATTGACAAACGAATACAGGTAGAATGCTGTTCATGTGTTATAGAGAATCAAGTAAAATGATATTGGTAAATCACAGAAGATTTTTGATAGAGGATTAAGTACAATTGTATAGGAAAAACTATTATTAACTAATATTTGAAAAATCATAACTTAAAATGATGAGTACCAAGCAATATTAGGTACTAGTCGACCCACGGCGTAGCATACGCCGCTATTTTGCAGGGTCGGCCTTAGGCCAATGGAAACTATGCGACCGTAGTGCGCCCGAACTTTCAAAGAAACGCGCTTATTCTAGGTGTAAATAATTAAATTAAACTATTTTTATAACTTATAACAGAATTCCCGCAGCCTCCTGTCGATTTACCAGGAGCTCCTGAAATCTCCTGCAATTGCAAAATATACAAAAAGGTCCTGGAAATCTCCAGAAATGATTAAAATCTCTAGAAAACTCATAAATATCTCCTGAAATATATAGACAAAAATAATCTTTTTCGGGTGTCATTCAATATGGAAAACGCCAATCCTACGCGCGATAAAAAAAACAAACGGCATTATTGAATACCAGTAATAGTGGAATATAGTAAAAGAAGCTTCTCGCGCCTCAAACTAATGAAGAATTACTTGAGGTCAACAATTCTCGTAGATAGATTGAAACATTTCGTAATTCTTGCTATTGAGCGTGATCTATGTAGGAAATAAAAAATTTTATGATATACTGTAAGACTTCGCTACACGCAAGGCTCGTAAAGTAGTCCTGTACGTAGTAAAGAATGAATAAAATGGAAAGACATTTATTCCCTTATACAAACTCTTAAAATTCACTTATTATCCGTATCCCTACCCAAACTTGGTCCCGCAATATCCGTTTCGCATAGGGCCCCACAACGGTTGTGTCCGTCCCTGCTATTTAGTGACGGATGAATACAGAGTAAATTACTTCTTCTCCTCCCCCTCCTCTTTTTTTGCCTCGCTAAAACTACGTGGGGTAGAAATAAAAAAGAGTGATCTTTCCATGACTTCTTGGTCACAACGGTTAATTCCGGCCCTGCTATTTTGTTGCGAGTGAATACTATTTGTTCCCCCCTCCTCTTTGTTTTATGTAGGGTAACCCTAGTCCAGCTTTGCAGAAATAAAAGAGTGATCATTCCTTTACGTGGTGTCTAAACTCTTAAACCATGAAGTGAATTATATATATAGATGCTTTCAAGTAAAATAATATTAGTAGAGTACAGGTAAAATAAGATAAGCTATCAAGTAAAATGATATTGTTGGAACAAAGGTAATATTTGATAGACTATTAAGTAAAATGATGTCTGTAGAGTACAGGTAAAATAAGATAAGCTATCAAGTAAAATGATATTGTTGGAACAAAGGTAATATTTGATAGGCTATTAAGTAAAATGATGTCTGTAGAGTACAGGTAAAATAAGATAAGCTATCAAGTAAAATGATATTGTTGGAACAAAGGTAATATTTGATAGGCTATTAAGTAAAATGATGTCTGTAGAGTACAGGTAAAATAAGATAAGCTATCAAGTAAAATGATAATGTTGGAACAAAGGTAATATTTGATAGGCTATTAAGTAAAATGATGTCTGTAGAGTACAGGTAAAATAAGATAAGCTATCAAGTAAAATGATATTGTTGGAACAAAGGTAATATTTGATAGGCTATTAAGTAAAATGATGTCTGTAGAGCACAGGTAATATAAGATATATGCTATCAAGTAAAATGATATTGTTGGAACAAAGGTAATATTTGGTAGGCTATTAAGTAAAATGATATCTGTAGAGCACAGGTAATATAAGATATGCTATCAAGTAAAATGATACTGTTGGAACAAAGGTAATATTACACAGACACTTGAGTAAAATGATAAAGAAAGACACAGATACGTTTAGGCAATGCTTTTTTGTAAAAAAAAATACGTGCTGGTACTCAGTGATGGATTGCCTAACTTTAACTTCTAAAAAAATAATAATATACGTTAAAATACAAGAAAAGTAATAATTTCACCCCCACATTGAAAAAGGTGTGGTTACGCCGTACATGTGAGTACCAACACAAAAACAAAAGCACTGCGTTTAGGAATAAACAAAGTTAACAACTCACTTTTCAAGCTTATGCAGATGCGCCATCCTAGGCGGTGTTGAGGTGGACGAGGATGAATTGGAAGATGAAGCCGTGGACACATCTGAGCCGCCAACTCTCTTTGGCGCATCTGTAGAATTCAACTTCCTGTTGCCTTTTCCGAAGCTTGTGTTGAACTTTTCGAACGACGTCGGCTGAGAATCTCTGCTACATCCGGTTACATTGCTGGTAGAGTGGCCTGGCGTCATTTCCTGTTCTGAAACTGCGCGCGCACAAGGCGAAGCTGAAAAAGAGTTCACAAGAGGCGATGCTGATTTCGGGGTCTTTATTAGGGGCGTCGCCTCGTTGTCGGAGGCGTTGTCCTCACAGTGCTCTTCAATATTCTCCATAGTGGGTTCCGGTTTGAATCCCAAGTATGAGTACGTTCAGTGAGACGTGTCACTCTGTAGTTTAAAGTGAGCTTAAAACACAAACTTTTCGTAACGACTGTGGCTACATGTTGGTGGCATCTCTAGGTGTTCTGTTCCAGTCATCATTGCAAACCGCATTTACTTCGATGACCACTGAAATGTAAATCCAGAACTAATTCTGGACAGTAGTTTGCTGACCTTCTTATTACGCTTTAATCTGAAATGGAGAAAAGAAAGGAATGTCATTGACGTCTCCACTCAATTCTCAATGTAATATATGTAGATCTAAATCAGGGGTTCTCAACCTGTGGGTCGCGACCCCCTTAGGGGTCGATTGACGATTTGCCAGGGGTCGCCTATGACCATCAAAAATAAGGATTGTTATTGTCTATTCTTCTATTGCTGTGTGTGTCTAGGGGGGAGGGGTCGCGGCAGAGTGGGAGATTGTAAAAAGGGGTCGCCGAGCTTAAAAGGTTGAGAGCCGCTGATCTAAATTGTTTTGTTTAATAGATTAAATCTACAAACTGAAGAATAAATACAACAACTGAATAAGCTGTACCTGTTGGCTCTAGACAATCAATTCGATGATATACTTTCAATTTAAAGCTTCATACATTTGTTATATAAAATTATAATAGCTCACTTCACCAACATTAAGGAGGATGTTTTTTTTAGCAATAAATTATGTTTCATTAAAAAAAGAATAATGTTTCGTAGTTTCCAAACAAAGGGGAACGTCGCCTGAAAAAGTTGTGGTTAAAATTCTCAAGGGACATAACACTGAATGTGTAACAAATGAAAAGGGAGACAACTGGAAACAGCCCAGAGGAATGAACGCGTTGCTGAAGAAGACTTAACGATAGGAGGCAGATTCAGTCATGAGGCTGTTAGATGAAGTGACGGTGAAAACATATGAAATTATGACTCTCTCTGGCTCTCTCCCTTACTCTCTCTGGCTCTCTCCCTCCCTCTCTCCCTCTTTGTAGTTTCTTTTTTTTTATTCTCTCTGGTTCATTCCCTCTGTCTCTCTCTCTCTAAGTCTCTTTAAGTCCATCTCTCTTTCTCTCTCTCTTTAAGTCCATCTCTCTTTCTCTCTCTTTAAGTCCATCTCTCTTTCTCTCTCTCTTTAAGTCCATCTCTCTTTCTCTCTCTCTTTAAGTCCATCTCTCTTTCTCTCTCTCTCTCTTTAAGTCCATCTCTCTTTCTCTCTCTCTCTCTCTTTAAGTCCATCTCTCTTTTTCTCTCTCTTTAAGTCCATCTCTCTTTCTCTTTCTCTCTTTAAGTCCATCTCTCTTTCTCTCTCTCTCTCTCTTTAAGTCCATCTCTCTTTCTCTCTCTCTCTCTTTAAGTCCACCTCTCTTTCTCTCTCTCTTTAAGTCCATCTCTCTTTCTCTCTCTCTTAAAGTCCATCTCTCTTTCTCTCTCTCTCTCTCTTTAAGTCCATCTCTCTTTCTCTCTCTCTTTAAGTCCATCTCTCTTTCTCTCTCTCTTAAAGTCCATCTCTCTTTCTCTCTCTCTCTCTCTCTTTCAGTCCATCTCTCTTTCTCTCTCTTTCTTTCAATATCTGTATTGTACTCACACAAAAGCCATCAACCTACACATATCGTCCGGCAGGGTTAGACATATGCATGTTTATCTTATTTGCTTAATTTAAAAACAAATATTGACACAATAGAATAAAACGAATAGTTCAAATGTCGCCTTTAAACTCATAGACACCAACTATTCTCAGTTGGAGAAGGTAAGAGGTGCCCCCAACCAGTCGCAAACATGCTGTTACTAAATAATAATGTGCCAAATCAAGTCTCCAGACTTGCCCACTTGTGCCCATTTAACTAAGACTTCCAGAAGATATAGTTTCTTCTGAAATCGCTTCACTACATCAGTTGCTTCAAGGTTCACTTACATCCGTTGTTCGCGGCTTGAGAATTACTCTTTCAGGTTACTAGAAGTGCCTGGTCGTGCCTATGCGCGCTGGACTGTCGTTCGGTTGTCCTTGGATTCATACCCTGCACCCATCCCCCGTCGTCGTACGGAATGTTTGAACTAGAATGTAGAATTATTTCAATTTTAAGGAAATATCCAGAACCTAGAAAACAGACAAACTGAAGAATACATAAGCTTTACTTGGCGCGCGTTTCTTTTATTGCAAAATCTTGAAATTTACAAAGCAAAATCCTTATTAATCCAGGCCAACGTACATCGTTCAAATAAATACTTCACCAAAACAAAAAATACATAGTACACAATGTACTATACTAGACTCAAATTGTTTTTAAATTGTCCTAAACCCATTTCGCAGTGAACGACCTTTTGGTGATAAGTCTTAATTTGAGTTAAACTGCAGCCAAAGTTAATTTGGTAGAAGTCTAATTGAACAAGGGGATGTCGATGTATTAAAAAGAAAAAAAAAAGAACCAAAAGTCCCAGGGAGGTTCATCTTGTTAGAAGCCTTTGAAACTCGAGACTTTAAGTGACACGTCGTAGTGAAAATCTTGTGTCGTCTGATTTCAACTGTTCCAGACCCGACGTTTCAGTCGCTAGAACCCACGCCTGGTCGATACTAACTGGGTCAATCCCTAGTAACGATTAAAGTAACTTCCTAAGTGAATGAAAGAGAGAGAGAGAGAGAGAGAGAGAGAGAGAGAGAGAGAGAGAGAGAGAGAGAGAAAGAGAGATAGAAAAACAGAGAGGGAGAAATAGAGATAGAAACAGAGAGAGAGAGAGACTGAAAAAGATAAATACTTAAGTGTTTAGCGAGATTCTGAGTTTAAAAAAGGTTGTTCTTATAGAAGCTAAGAATTTGAATACGTTTACTTATTAACAACACTGGAAACAAAAGAGAGATTGGCCAATTGTCTGATACTGAAATCGTCATTGACATTTGGTAATTGCTCTGAAATTTAACTTTCTGATACCGTATGTTTAAAGAACAGCTTCTGAGATATATATTTTTTCCTTGTTGTCTCTTAGAGGAAGTCTACTTGGAATTAATTTCATCAACTAATTAAGTCAGTGACTGGCCATCCCACCAATGATGTCCATGAATACTGTAAATCGATATTATTGTATTTGTTGTGTTCTGCCAGTGTCATGATCAAACAGGTCATTTTAAAAAATCATTTAATTATGCTGCCGGATGGAAAGGAAGATTCTAGCCATGTTTGGTGGGCATCGCTTTACCAACTTGGAAATCCGAAACAGAACCAAAAAGTTGATTGGGCCCCACACAAGGCTGATTAGGCCACATACAATTGTGATTGTACCCAACCCAGTGGCGATTGAGCCAGACAAAATGGAGATAGGGCCCCACACAGTGGTAATTGGCCCACACAATGGCGATTGTACACCACACAATGGTGATTGGGCCCTACAGAGGTGATTGGGATACACACAATGGTGATTGTAGCCCACGCAGTGGTACTTAAGCCTCATGGCGATACAAATGTTTGCATTTAATGATCTCTCAAACATACAGCCAAAGGTAAAGTAGCCCAGAGGCGTGGTTCTAGTCTTCACCCACTCAGACAACGTATCGGAAATACGTAATAGGTTGATCAAAAAGTTGATCACCGTCTAGACCAGGTTTGCCGCTGTGGCGGGCAGTGATTCATCAAGTCATCAGAAGTAATCCCACTCAGTGTAGTTATGCGTTGACCTGGTCCAGTTGTAGCACACGCAATTCTAGGTCTATAGCAAACATTTAGACATAACAGAACTACATTTTCAAGAAACACACACACTAACACACAAGACATCACTAACACTTTGATTTATTGGGGTCTCTACACAAGGTCTAGGATTAATTAGTACACACACACACACGCCAATTGCAATATTTTCTATTTATAGCTTGTACTATACAAGGGCAAGCACTCAATTGTTTCCGATTAAATTGGATTATCCGTTCTAGGGGGTTCAGACGATCTAACGAAAACCAAGTCAATAATTTAATCCCCTCAATACATCACATGTAACCCTATGACCTTTGGTTCAATGGCAGGTAATCTTGAAGAACTCTGAAGGAAATAATTTTCAGGATTAATAAAATCCATTTGATACAGGTATATATTCAGATGATATGTGTGATAGGCAGAAGTATAGAAAACAGCACGCATCATATTTATAGTTCCTGAAGTATGTTTTAGAGTTATTACAAAAATCATTGTTACATGACAGAAAGTTCTTTTTGGGAATTGTTCGGACTTTCGCCTTCACATGCGTCTCAAATTGTTATTATTAATAGTAATACGTATACTAATTTTAGTAATGATGATAAAAAAAAATGATGATTAATCATTAGAAAATGTTTACAATTGTTGCTTCTAGGAAATACAAACGAAATTCGTTTCCCTTTTACGACATTCGATCGTGACAGCGGCATTAAAACTTGTTCATTACGATATGGTGCAATCACTAGTGTGGACCAGTTGTTGTTGTTGTTGTTATTTTTTTTTTGTTTTGTTTTTTTTTTAAAAAGGGGGGGGGGAGTATGTGGTTGCAATAGAATGCAAACTCGAACCTCCATGATGGAAGACCGACGTGCTTGCCACTGAGCTATTTAAGCTGTTAGAAATATAGAAGGTTTTATTAGTTTCTTTTTAGTTACAATTTTTTTTAGCTTAATTGTCAGGGTGCGACAGAACTCAATAGTTGCCACAGTTGCCCTCCGTTGATTTGGTACAAGCTCTGTATAAACTGAAATTAATTAATTGTGGCTGATTGATTAACAAATTGTTTAATTTCTTTTATTGATTCATGTGTTGTCATCGGCAATGAATAATTGTGCGAAGGTTCAACTTGATCTGAGAATGGGAAGTGGGAGGAATGAAGTGTAAAAAGATTTGAACCAGACAGACAGGCTTACATGCAGACAGGCGGAGTGTGTTGATAAAAACTCGGTAATATATTTTTTTTTGGCAGCTAGTAGATACTTTTTATGGGACTAACAGCGCATCTTAAATTCCAAGTGGATATTCCTTTTTTCTTATTTAAAATGTAATCTCTCACATTACCAAGGATAGCCATACAACTTAACGACTCTCTGTAGTCTGGTAGAATAACGCCTCTCTGTAGTCTGGTCGAATAACGCCTCTCTGTAGTCTGGTAGAATAGCGCCTCTCTGTAGTCTGGTAGAATAGCGCCTCTCTGTAGTCTAATTGAATAGCGCTTCTCAGTAGTCTCGTATAATAACGCCTCTCTGTAGTCTGGTAGAATAAGGCCTCTCTGTAGTCTGGTAGAATGACGCCTCTCTGTAGTCTGGTAGAATAACGCTTCTCTGTAGTCTGGTAGAATAACGCCTCTCTGTAGTCTGGTAGAATAACGCCTCTCTGTAGTCTGGTAGAATAACGCCTCTCTGTAGTCTGGTAGAATAACGCCTCTCTGTAGTCTGGTAGAATAACACCTCTCTGTAGTCTGGTAGAATAACGCCTCTCTGTAGTCTGGTAGAGACAGGCCAGTCAGCCCTACTAGAGTTGATCTTACATCTTCATACAAGTACCAAAATTAAAAACAAAATAGACTGTTGGAGAAAACTAAATTATACCAAGAGATTTTTTTAACCACTTTAATTTGAGCACAGCTTTAGACTATGAATCTTCAACCTGCTAAAACCTAACAGATGCAATCCAAATCAAACTGATCTAAACATCAAGAAGCTCACTCTGCAAGGCTTTAAAATGGTGTCAATACCAGAGACTTCAGGACAGAGTGTATAGCAGTGTTTCCCAAACTGTGTTATGAGGAAACTCCAGTGTTCCGAGAGGGATGAGTAGGTACTGCACGAACTACTGGAATTAATCTCTCTTAAAAAAAATAAATAAGCGAAATTCCGCTAAATATTCAGAATGTGTGAAGTGGTCTGTTAAGGGGGATTGCACAATGAAATAATAATTTTTTGTCTAGCCTAGGGTCTGTATTGTTGTGTCCCTCATCTGCCAAACAAAAAATTAGCTTCCCGCCTTTATTGGTTGTTAAGAAATGTTTAATGACCATTAATTTAAAAAAAAAAACAAAAAAACAATAACTAAGAAAAGTGCATTTAAAGTTTTATAAATGAATTTTTATTTTATATAAATAAAATAAATCACATTAAGACTTACACAGTATACACATTCAGCATTAATTAAATATAGAAAGCAAAATTTCAACAATTAAAACAGTCAGCCTTAACTCTTTCTCTCCGTAATTATTTACCACATTCTGGTGGAATCAACGTTGGTATCGTCAGTTAGGAGAGAAAGAGTTAAATGTTACACCCTCTTGGACTTCTTTGTCGTGCTTCTTCTGTAAGCGTCGTTTTTTATATTGTTTTTTTTTCCTTTTCTACTTGGAGATCCCTGAAACTTTTTTCTTAGCTAACAGCAATTGGTGTTTCTGTTTTACCTCACAGCAGGAATTGTTTTTCAAAGTCCAGTCAATATTTAATTTTTAAATAAACGTTTTATCACGACGCCGCCATTGTTAACTTCCAGAATGGCTTGGTGTGTTGCAGTCTGATTTCAGTGATGCAAACTCAGTTTTAAGACGTCTTTGCCAAATAAGTGAATGGAAACTTTTATTTGCATTCTGAGTTTTCATTTTGGCACATCTTTTGCAATAGGTCTGGTTCTGTTCGTCGTTTCACAATAGGAAATATCAGTTCACTGATACAGTGGATGGGGTCGTTGAAGTGTGTATCCTAATTGATTGTTTCTGAGCTTATGCTTTCTTGTAATGGCACCATGATGATACTCCACCAGGGAACAGTCTGCGATTAGGTTCCTTATCTGTACTCATCATGTGGAAAAAAAGGATTCCACCACTGCCAACTCCATCTTGTTTGTATCCGAACGTTGTCACTTAGACAGGAAACAAAATAGTTAGTAGCTTTTTTTCTATGTTAGGCTTTTTCAAGTTCGAGTTTAGGCACATCGGCACAATTTAGGCCATGTCGTGGTTAGGCTTTTTCAGCTTGTAGTTCAGCAATTTAATTTTATTTTTATTACTAGCTTTAAAAATAAGCTAAGGCATTGAACATTTTCTCTGCTATACGATTGATGCAGTCTTCTTTAAGAATAGCAATAAAACAGCCAGAACTTTTAACGCATTCTTGGTGTCTCTTATTTACGGAACGGGAAAAAAAAAGATTTGGTGCGGCCTCTGCCTCCATGGCATTAGATGATCCGTTAAAACGTTTCTGGCACATATCATTGCTATACTTTACTTGTGGCATACAACTGACAAAATTTGGAAAGAATTTCAGTAACCATGATTAGCCCTATTTCGAAGTGAATGTCAGTACCCACTCCAGTGTGCAAGGAATTACATTGAATTGTGCCAACTGGGCACAGAGTTAAACATTTCCTTTCATTAGGATCTACCTGATGAGATAATGCATACTATCTGTCTAAATTTGAATATCTCAATAATGTCTGCTGCTTTATTTAAACCTTTGTCTCCTGCTTCTTCTCCTGAAGCTTCTACAGCATTGGACAAAATTAAGAAAGTATTTCTATGCAGTGAATTTAAACTCGTAAGTCCACAAAACATATCATATTGAGATACCCCTTTTTTTTTCAATGCTGCAAAAGTTATAATATTTATATCATATCTTTTTCCTTTATTTTTTTTTTGATGTCCAGTCTGACCAGATTAATTGTTCACATGTCAGGCAGTGAACTGAACGAGGCTCAGCTTTCCTCACTTTTGTTGAGGTTGACAAAGACTTGCAACAGCAATATGGGAGGCGAAGAGAATCTACAAGTCCACTTAGTACTTGTGAGTTGATACTTTCATATAACAGGTCACTGGACTTTTGTTTTGAATTATTTGTATACCGTGCAGACAAAACAGGTTACTTTTCCTAGCAGCTAATGATGATGGTATTATCTCTGGGTTACGTCTAGCCTCACTATTCTCACTAGATCTAGGAGTCCAGATAGGACTGGAAAAAAACAATAATAAAAAAAAATAATAATAAATTTTGAGATAGTTACTTAGGTCTGGATCTAATTTAGATCTGGATGTAGTCAAATCTAGTTCTAAAGCTAGAACAAGGTCTAGAAAAGAACAAATAAAGCATTTACCTTTCTTTTTTTTTTTTAATTCACAGCTGAATGTCGACCTCTTGGTTAAGAATTGGCAAATGTAAGATCTTTTTATGTTAATTAAATGTAATCTAAAATAATGACACAGTTGTAATAAATGATCAGAATAAAAACTTTGATGATGGATACACTCAAGCGTGAATATCTAAAGAAAAAAAAAATCCATATGACGTCAAAGGAAAAAAAAAAACTTGTCAAAGCCTACGTCACTAGGCCTCCAAAGGAAAGATGTTGCTTTGTAGGGGATTCCCATAGTATGACCTATAAAAAATCGAAAGCATGGTCACATTTACTGCGAGATTGTTGTAGAGTAAAACATGAAGACTAATCTAAGATTCGTGTTTAGCACGAGAAATACTGAAGGTCGATACCAGTATTGAGTTTAATACTCTGCAATTTCTTTACCATAATTTACTTTAAAAAGTTAGGGATCCGGGCTAGAAATATTTGTTTAGTATACACCTCTCTGATTAAGAGTAAACTTTTAGTAAGAAAATTATTTTTTTTTTCAAATTTTGAAGAAACGTTTGTATAATATATGAAAAGAACAAAAACGACTATTTTCTAATTGTGCAGTCCCCTTAAAGAAAAAGTTTGTGAAACTCTGCTGTACAGTAATAATAATGGCATGTCTTTGATTTCAAAGATTAAAGATTTCTTTCATTGTTTCATATGACTACACAAACCTAGTTGCGACCTGCATATTTTGTCTCCTGTGATGAAGACTCAGCTGTTGACCTCTGGGGATCTTTTAAGTCTCCATTTCGTCTCCTACACCTATCATCGGCAAGGGCTCTTCTTTGGGGCCTAAAATACGTGTCGCAGCGGCCTTC
Source organism: Biomphalaria glabrata (assembly GCF_947242115.1). NCBI lineage: Eukaryota > Metazoa > Mollusca > Gastropoda > Planorbidae > Biomphalaria > Biomphalaria glabrata. The sequence continues at coordinate 2,413,247 of NC_074720.1, forward strand.
GCATTGATAGCATAACCTTCTTGCATATGTTTGACTTGCATAAACTTTATTTTCATCTCCTGTTTCCGAGGTCAACATTTTCATTTGCCCCTTTTGGCCAATCTCATCCATATTTTATACCCTCCCACCCATCTCATTCATTCTCTCCCTTGTTCAGCTCGGCGTCTGCTGTGCAGTTTGAATTTTACCCCCCCCCTCCCCCACCGCCTCAAATCAAAGTATGCATTATAGTTTGTGAGAAACATCCTCTCTCCAGCTTGATGTTTCCTTTGCAAGCTCTCCCACCCCCTTATCCTTGATTTTTTCCCTCCCAGCTTGGTGTCTGATTATCTTGTTTGTCGTAACAACAGAAAGATATTGTTCCTAAAGAGCCCTGCTCTCCGCTCACAAAAATGGCTTATGAATATTTAAGTAGGCTCTGGCATTTCAAAACAAAAAAGCACTGACGACAGCTTAGAAAGTAAACGCCCAAAGTAAATAATCAATAGATGCGCACGTTTGCATAAATAAAAAGACAGGTTTTTATTCTCAGACAGCTAAACCTTTTGCAAATACAATTCTGTATCAGATTGGAAACATGGGATATGTTTGACTTGATGACCATACTATAGACAGATTCAATTTTATATTCTATGCTTCCTTGTTGGCTGAAAGTGATTTGTTTCGTGTATATGTATGCGTATTTGTTTCCAGGATGATGCAAGTTTTAGAAAAGTTTAACAGATAAATAGGAAACGGATACACGCGAGAATGCTGTATCGAAAGAACAGTGAATATTACGAGAGCTGAGATACATATATTTTTAAAAATTCTTAAAATTTTTTAAAAATTCTTTGTCATTCTGTACATCAACCTGTTTTACAACCTGTTTTCAGCAGTTATTAAAACCATAAAAATGCAAGTTATCCATAGGAAACATATTCCAATTAAACATTTAAATGTCTGTTCATATTATGAGGTCTTTAAGGGCTCGAAAAGACAGTTCTGCAGGGAACAGTTCCTGGAAAAGAAGAGGCAGACAGAGAAAGCGATGGGAAGACATCAAAGAACGGAGCTACATCAGAGAACACACCCACCTAACCAATATATCTGTTTTGTATTTAGTTTACTTTATAACTTTGATAAATGGTTTAACTCACCATTGGTCATTCTGACCTGTGCTAGTCCCATTACACTGTAACAGACCATAACGAGCGACCACTAGAAACCGAGTCCATACTAATTTGAACCACGAAGACTACGCTTGGTTGAAACCCAATCAACCAAGACCTGGAACAAACACCGGCCCCGTTCGTACAAATGTTAATGCACGGGGATGATCGATCGTGACATCAAAAGGTTTGGCTGTTCATAAAACAGAGCGTTAATTAGTGGCAGCGATTTGTCCTTTATTATCAGCATCCTGTTATGTTTCACACCGCAAGATCTTCCGTAGACACGCTTGAGTCAATGTGAAGCACAAGTAGAACGTTATAGTAAATGCAGGTGAAGTAGGCCCACCCCTTTCAGAACCTTCCAGGGCAGGTGTAAATATCATCTGTTTTTTTTTTATGGCGGACGGTAAACATTGGTGTTGAATGGCCAACCGCCTTTACTTGTCCCCAACTAAAGCCAGGTACCTATAAAGTTGGGTGGACCTAAAGTTAAAAAGTTCCCATTTCAAACCTTGCGATCTGAAATGGGATGTTATGGTCATCTGTTTCTTGGGCCAACGATTAACGAGGGTGTCATTTAGTCAGCACAACGACCAACCGCCTTTACTTTTCCCCCAACTAATGTCAGGTACCCATTAGAGCTGGGTGGACTCGGGGACATCCTAAAAGGTCTTGAAAGGTAACAATTAAAAACCTTTATCGGGATTAGAGCCTGAGAACCGTCGGTTCAGTAGCTAAGCGCTCTACCACTGAGCCAACACGTCCCCCTTTCAAAATGTATTTTTATACTTTGTCTAAAAGTAAAAATGTGAATCAATGCGTAGCAGAATTTTTTAACAGCTGATATATTGAGACTTGCCTATGTAAAAACAAAAAAGTTAATAATTTAAAAAAAAAAAAAAAGGCCGGAACATTTGACATTAAAAAAAAAGATAGTAGAAAGACTCGGCACTGTTACATTGAGAACAAAAAAAGGATTTATATGTTAACAGTCTAGTGCGAAATGCAGGCATTCTGTAGAATTTTCGAGAGACAACATTAGTTTCTAATAAAACTATAAAATAGTCAAATACGTTAAAAAAAAGCAGGGATCTCATGATCCGAAGATACAGACAGATTATTTCTTATCCATTGGATAGTATAATGTTAGGGCGGGTATATATAGGCCTATATATACACACATACAGGGAAACACTAAGTGGATGTGTCAATATGGTACAAGCTTCTTGTAAAGTCTTCTTTTATGAATCCATTTTCGAAATTACGTTATCTTAATTAAAATTTATTATTTCTACTTGGACAAACTGAGTTTATCACACAAACTCTCTTTATAAACTTTTTTTTTTGTTTTTTTTTTCTACTTGGATATTTGTTGTTTTTTTTCAGTAAAGAAGAATTATGTAATTTCAGTACCAAATCTTAAATCCCCTGGAATAGAATGAACACAGGGTTATTGGACTTTTTCTTAAAATACAATGACATTTTATCAAAAACTCAGTGCTATTGTTTATACAGGGAAACAATTATTTAAATGTCTTCTTCATTTAGAAAAAAAAAAAAAAAGCTTGTTTTTAATTAACTGTGTCACAGATTACATTATAGAATTGTTTGTACATTTCTTATTTGAAAGTAATATAAGCCCTCGACATGAGTCTCGGGATTTAATCCTCAAATTTAGACACCTGACGTTCAAGTCAGGATTTACCCAAGGGACTTAATTAGTATGTTTGAAATCTATTGGTTGATTTGAACTTAAACAAAGACATTTTTGAAAAGAGTTAGCGCCAGAGAATTGGCGGTAGTAAGAAAGTAAAGTCAGTCGAGAATATTAAGTCCTTGTAGCTAGTCACGTTTCTAAGAGCTCTGTTTTGAAAAGCCTTTGTAATATGTTCCATGCTCATTGATTTGTAATTTGTACATAAACTGTACTTACGTTGTATTTAATAAAGTTCCAGAGTTTTGTTTTATCAAAGAATTGTCAATTGTGATTCTAGATCTTCATTTTTTGTTAACTATTGAATTCAAATAAAATCCCCGGCATCACAACACATCGTAACATCATTCAATCTGACACAAGTGTTGTCACATTTGGCACTCTCCGACTAACAAAAGTTCATGGACAACTTTTAACGAAATTTATTCAAGATCTAGGACCAATTTCTAAAACTCTTCAAAGGAACTTCATTCTTATTTAACGGAGGACAGAATTTCTGTGTTTAACAGGTCAGTTGGTTATCGATAATTCTTTTATAAAGATTTTCGTTAGAGTTACGTCTAACTCACGAAATCTATTATTATATGTAATTGGCAAAAGGAATAAGACCAATATACATAATAACTGGCATTATTAAAAGACCAGTAAGTCAAATAACTGGCATTATAAAAAAGACCAGTAAAGCAAATAACTGGCAATATAAAAGACCAGTAAAGCAAATAACTGGCAGTATAAAAAAGACCAGTAAATCAAATAACTGGCGTTATAAAGAAGACCAGATTTAACCAACTGTTAAACCAGTAAAAAGTACATCGGCTCAATAGATCTATATTATTATTATATCTGAGATAAAGCCAAAATCCAGATATTGAACATTTTGCTCCAATACAAGAAACTAACAAAGAAATTAAATATGGCTTCCAGTTCTAGAACACAACGATTCTTCGAATTAATAGAATTTGCCAAAGAAAAGCAAATTTCAAAGCCAGACCAGTGGGCAGAGAAACAAGAAGAGAAAGAATATCAAGAGCAAGAATCTGAAAAACAAAGGCAAGAAGCTGAAAAACAAAGGCAAGAAGCTGAAAAACAAAGGCAAGATTCTGAAAAACGCATACAATTAGAAGAAAAAAAATTACAAGAATCTGAAAAACGCATGCAATTAGAAGAAAAAAAATTGCAAGACGCCGAGAAACAAAGGCAAGAAGCCGAGAAACAAAGGCAAGAAGCCGAGAAACAAAGGCAAGAAGCCGAGAAACAAAGGCAACACGAAAAAGAAAAAATGGAATTCGAAAGGCAAAATAAAGAAAATAAAGAAAGCATTCCAATTCAAGGTCACTCAAGTATGTTTGACAAATACAGATTAATGAACAAAATATCGGCTTTCAACGAAAACATTGACAATATGGACTCGTATCTCATAAGATTTGAAGAAATAGCTACAACATCCGGTCTACCTGAAGCACATTGGTCGAGCTCACTCCTCACCCTTTTGACTGGCAAAGCTGTCAACATTTGCTCACAACTGTCCATCAATGAACGCAGCACTTACTCTGATATCAAGGAAGCTCTACTGCGCCAATACGGAGCAACTTCAGCCAACTATAGAAAGAAATTCTATAATGAAAGGCCACAGCAAAATGATGATCCTCAAATTTTTGTAGCTAATATGTCAATGTGGTTTGATAGATGGGTATCCATGGCAAAAATAGAAGAAAGTTACCAAGCTCTTCGTCAACATATTATTATCGACAACATTACCCATGCTCACTCAGAAGATATTCAATCCTACATTATAGAGAGAAATCCTACTGATATACAGACATTAACCAAGATCATCAGACAATATAGAGCAGCCTATCCAAACAAGTCAGTCAAACCATCTGTTGAAGAAAATTTTGTCTGCTTTGCTCAAGACAAAAATGCAAGATATAAGTCAGATGACAAAGTCAAATGCAACAAATGTCATAAACTAGGGCATTTCACGTCTCAATGCCGCAGCAGAACCACAGAATGTTCATTTTGCCATAAAAAGGGTCACCAAACTCATGAATGTTGGAAAAAACAGGCAGTCTCCAAAAATCAAAATTTTGATAGACCCACATCACCAACTCAAAGATACAGCAATAGAGAGCAATACAATCTCAACAAAGCACCTGGAAACAATAAACCAGATAATAACAAACCTCGCTACAGAAGTCATTCACAGGACTCCAGACCACAATATATGCCAAACAGAAGCTCATATAACAGAAGCTATTACAATGAGCACTCAACTATGACAGTCATTGCAAAGTCCAATGGTCTCAAATTTTATCCAGGCTTTGTAGGAGACAAGAAGGTGGAAGTTCTTCGTGACACCGGAAGCACGTCCACATTAGTACATGAACGCTTCGTACACGCAAACCGTTTCACAGGCAACCACGTCCAAGCCACTGCATTCAACGGAACTGTCAGCAAGTTGCCTGAAGCCATCATTTATGTTACCACACCATTCTTCAGTGGTCAAACAAAAGCATTAGTAACACCCAATCTACCAGTGGACCTAATCATTGGAAACATAGAAGGAGTTAAAGAATGCACTCCTCAAGAACTTACTGAATGGACAAATGCCATACAGCAAGGTCAAAAATGTTTGGCAGTAATGACAAGATCCATGTCCAGACAACAAGAACATTTGGCACCTGAACAAGTTAGCCAAAATAATCACATGGCTACCTCAGTTACTCAAGTTATGCAGAATGCAACAGAACCAATTACTAGTCCAGTAGCCAGCAATAATCAAGAACATTCAACATGGACACCCCCAGTTACATCAAGCCCATCCCTACCAGTCATAAGTCCACCTCCAATTCCCGAATGTCCATTGTTGAACTTTGAAGAACAAGACGACATGCCCAGAGTCTCCAACAATGATACAAGAACTCTAACTGGCCAAACTGAAGTCAATCAAGACAAGTCTCATGAACCAGAAGCAGATACTTATATTCAATCAACTTTGGCTATACCAGACAAAAGAAAAACTATGCAACTTGACTCTAACACTCATACAAGTATTCCTCATTTGAAAGAATGTGAGTCAACTCAAGAAGCCATTACAACCATGAACATTGGAAGTCAAAGAATATTACATGAACACATGAAATCAAGATATTTTGCTCAAGGAGATCAAATCAATTTACTGTTACCAGATTGGAGTAACAAGCTATTCTACAAATGGCAAGGTCCATTTACCATCACCAGAAAGATTTCCAACCTGCTTTATGAAATCAATGTCAACAAGGTTACCAAAGTATTTCATGTTCATATGTTTGAACATTACCATGAAACAGATAATGAAGACATCAAAGCAGAAGTTGAACATTTTACAAGCTTAGCAACTATTCCTGAGGAAGAAGAAACATCATCAACACCCATTCCTGAGATAGATGTTTCATTACCAGCATCAAATCAAATTGACATTCCAAAGGTCATCACTCTGAATGATATATCAACATCAAATCAATTTGACATTCCCAAGGTCATCACTCTGGATGACATAGCACTACAGAAAGTGAAGGACGCTAAAGTGTTTACAGACCGTGCAGATTTCTTTACCAGTGTTTCTGAAACATTCCCATTACTGCAATTTGAAAACAACTCAGAAAGCAATAACATTGACAACACCAAGTTTCATCCTCCATCCACTCAAGAGGCAACTTTTCTTCAGGATGGAACAAATGAACTACTTCAACATTGCTGTATTGACCGATTGAACTCAGACATGTTCAGTCATTGCTCTATTGAACATTCTAATGCAAAGCATTCCGCTACCATTGTTCTACAGCGTCAAAGTTCATCAACTAGAAAATTGAGTTTCGGTTTCGGACAGTTTTTATTTTCACCAAACTCAAACGCGGTTCAATCAGACATTATCTGTGAGATCATTATGACATGGAGACAACAGTTTCATAAGCTGAAAGACCTTTTCTTTAAGTTTAGAAAACGCGTACACACATCCATGACGGCAACTCAGAAGTGTTCCGAACTTCACACTTACATTTTATATATGTACTATACCATATTTAGTGTCACTTGATCCATTATCATTCATACTCGTCAAGGAAGAACATTATCCAGTTATATTTAATTAATTTGTCTACTCATTTTTCCACAGGTATTCTATATCAGTATGTTACATTTTTTTAGCATCAAGCAACCCACTGAGGAAGGTCACTCATTCAAGATATGTTTAATCAATTACCTTGTTTATTATGTTTCAGCATCATTGCATATGACATGCATCAGACATTTTAATTTTTAAATCAGGTGTATTTTATTTCAGGTATTTTATTTCAGGTCGAATATTATTGCATATATCTTATTATAATAGTACAGATACATGACTTATAATTGAAATTCTTCATTGCTTCACACATTAAGATTTGTATTACATTTAGTATCATTATTCAGAAGATTGTCATGTATACATCATTTTTTCTATTTCAATTTTTTCATATGCAATATATTTTTTCCCATGTACACATTTTCATAAATGAGTTATAATGTCATATTTTAATTTCATCATGAAGCTTCATAACTTATTCAATTCAAGATTTATGCTTTGTACAACTTTTGATATTGTTCATGACAAGCATTGTCTCATTTTCATAACCACTTGAATAGTGAGACAGGTATTCAAAGTCATCAATAATTTTATTCACTGCATTTACATTTTTTATTATTGTTGTTATCTCCAAGTTGACTTTATTTTGTCATATGTTACCTCAACCATTTTTCTATAGTTTCATGTATGGTATTTTATGTATACATATGAGCATTTCTATTACCATACAAATGCTAAATGGAGAGGGGGGTAATATGTCACAGATTACATTATAGAATTGTTTGTACATTTCTTATTTGAAAGTAATATAAGCCCTCGACATGAGTCTCGGGATTTAATCCTCAAATTTAGACACCTGACGTTCAAGTCAGGATTTACCCAAGGGACTTAATTAGTATGTTTGAAATCTATTGGTTGATTTGAACTTAAACAAAGACATTTTTGAAAAGAGTTAGCGCCAGAGAATTGGCGGTAGTAAGAAAGTAAAGTCAGTCGAGAATATTAAGTCCTTGTAGCTAGTCACGTTTCTAAGAGCTCTGTTTTGAAAAGCCTTTGTAATATGTTCCATGCTCATTGATTTGTAATTTGTACATAAACTGTACTTACGTTGTATTTAATAAAGTTCCAGAGTTTTGTTTTATCAAAGAATTGTCAATTGTGATTCTAGATCTTCATTTTTTGTTAACTATTGAATTCAAATAAAATCCCCGGCATCACAACACATCGTGACGTCATACCATCCGAATGTTGTTGTGACAAACTGCAAAGTTTAATATCATGTATTACAGTTCAGTGATTGACTTTCTTATTGTTAAGACATTATACAAGCGTATTGTATTGTTTTGTTTGAACAATGCATTACTCTGTAAAATATTAAGGTGTCATTCAGTAGCCATTGTTACGCATTTTAATGTAAACTAATCAATCAGTCTGCATAAAATTGACAGCAAGAAATTTAATTATGTAAATTGTGCTTTCTAAATTAAAATAGCCAAATAGTCAGTTATCTGAACCATTGGTAAGGCTGACTTATCACAAACTCGGATTGAAAGAGACTCAGATTGACGTAGTTCTTATGACATCTTTAATTTCTGCTCATTAATGTTGGGTAGTAAGATTTTATTGGTCCAAACAAATGGAAATTCAGTTTGACTACAATTGACCACCTCAGCGTAACTACTGTACAATAACAATGTAGATGCAAATACGAGCAACATTCACACACGAAACACATACACACTCACAACCAGCGCTTTATGAATTAGACTTCTATGTACTTCTCGATGACGACAGATGACCTTGTAACACTCCGACCAAAAGTGGGATAAAGGAGTTTTTAAATCTTTCTGTTTTAGTCCTAATGGAAAGGAGACGACCACTTCGTTCAGATCTTATGTAACTGGTTTTATGGGTGCAGGTTGTCTTTAAGAATCGTGAGTGTTTTGGAAAGGCATCTTTCATAAAAAAGCTGTTCAAGAGATGGTAGCTGTGTTCGAGTGATATAATATGCTTTTTTAATTAGTCTATTTAGTCTAAGTCTTTGTGCCAGTGAAGTATTACCATACCAGCAAGTGATGGTAAAGTTACTTACACTGCTGATGGTTGCTGTATACAAAAGTTTAATTATTGTTCTGTCGATGTTAAACTTCATTACCTTTCTAACATAAAAGAGTTGTTTGTGAATTTTGGTGTAAAATGTTTACCAGTGTTTAATAACTATCAGTTGATGGTTGTACCTCGGTATTTATATTCTTGTATTTGTTCTACGGTTTGGTTGTTTATCTGAATTTCTGCGAGAAGACCTTTATGTTTCCTAAAATCTATTATTAAGTTTTCTGAACATTTAAAATTAGAAAGTTATCTTTACACAATTGTGTTAATTGTTGAATGGTACAGATGATCGTCACCTGCAATAAGGCCAATGATTGCTGTGTTGTCAGCCAATTTAATGATGGGAGTGTCAGCATATTCTAGAAAAAAGAACGATAATTAGATCCTTGAGAAGGGGAGAGGAGAGGTGTGTAGACTTCGGCAGATAATAGAAATAAAATGTGAAGAGGGAAGGAGAAAGACATAAAATGCTGTCGCAATCACCATCACACGAGCCCGAGACACATTTCGATAACACATAATTACTTTATTTATAGCCATGAATTTCGTTCCATAAGGCTTCGTGGATTTTGTTTTTTTTTAGGGAGATTAAACTTCGAGAAGAGTTGAGCAGCGAATAGACCTCCACCCTGAGACTACCCCCCCCCCACCCCCTTACAGATATTCAGAGAAGACATTGCACCAGAGCTCACTAAGCGAAATAGTAAGAAACACATAACACACCTCACACAAAACATTGCTGTATAGTATACTGTAAGTAAGCGCAATAACACTGTCGTAAAGACGAGAAGAGTCTCTAAAAAAATTCCAAACAAGGCGATAATTCTTCGATCCTAACCGCAAAGTTTCTCCTTGAGACCAACAAAAACAAAAACATTTGCTTCTTGTTAACTAAATATTTTAACATTGTTTTTTTTGTATGGGGACTGTTCAGTTATTACGTAACCACTAAAATAAAAGGTGTGTGTGTGTGTGTGGGGGGGGGGTAAAAATTCGTTACGATTTGTTACAAGTGGGGAGAGGGGGGGGGGTCAGTGGATTTGTTAGTAAACAAAACACAACTTTCATGTTGTCGGCACCATTACACACGATAGTTCTACTTATCGGAACGAAGCCAATAGTTTACAATGTCAATATATTGTTGTAGTACATTTATTCCATGTGCGTATTTATCTAAAATTTAAATTAATCAATAGTTTAAACCAAATGTGTACTCTGAGGAAATCTGCTCAAAGGAGCTTCGACACTACGCTTGAAGGTTACGATTAGGGTTCAACACCTGGAATTGTTACAGTATAACATATAATAACAAGACAATGATATAAAATATTAGTACAGCAGTGTTTCTCAAACATTTTACTTAACGTCACACTTGGCACATTTTTAGTACTTAGCGGAAAACTTTGCTTATTTTTCAGAGAGATTAATTCACGTGGTGGCCTGCTAGTTAATTATCCCAGTAGTTCCTGAAACAACTATTTTGGCATCTGAACACTAGGGTTCCGAGGCACACAGTTTGGGAAACATTGAGCTAAAGCATTAAATTTGATCTAATTATTGCACTTGCGATGAATGAATAGAGATATAATATACTATGTTTATATTTTAAATGTCACGTGGGTATTGTTTTATGTCCTATGTTTTTTGTTTTTTTGACAAGGAACCGCCCTGTTTGAGATGTCCTAACCCTATATCTTGGAAGTCAAGTGGTAAGAAGTACATCCATAAACTGGGACACCCTCGTCTCCTCCAATCAACTCCTTGGTGTTGCGTGTCACTCTGGACATCCTCTGGGATGAATTGGATTGTGTTGTGGACACTGGAGAGGAGAGTTGTTGGGTTTTTAATTGTGCAGGGACATGCGACGTAATACTAATTACATCAGACAGTGTACTGTTAAATAAGCGTCTTTTTTCTGGTAAATGTCTACCCACCTTCAGCAATGACATTCACAGTCCTGACCACTCATTCATTCTTAATCACTGATTCTCCCACTTGAGGTGAACGATGAAATATGAAAATATGAAAACTAAAGCCCTGGAGAACTAAGCAATTTTGAAGATTGAAACCGCAGCTGTTAAATTTAAAGAAAATGATTTTCTATTCGCAATTTCTACCCACTACGTATTTGACAGCCGACTATTTGAAACGCACGGGTATCAGACATACTCTGACATACGTCCACTTATTCTTTACTTTTAGACAAAAACCTTCCTTCAGGGAACAGAACCAGGAAAAAGAAGAAGAGGCAGACAGATGAAGCGATGGGAGAACAACATAAAAGAATGGACGGGTCTGTCGTTGAAAGAGCTCTAAGGCCAAAGACAGAGAAGAATGGAGAAATACGGTCGATGAATCTTGCTTGATGCCCCAACGGTCCAACAGACTAAGGGATAGGTAAAGGTAATGTTATAAATCCTAAAACTATTGGCACTGCATGTGATCGAAGATGAATAAGTTTTGAACGTCAGACATTAGTGTCTATTATCCGAACAACTCACATGGAAACTAGATAAAAACATGAAATTAAAAAAAAGTTTATCTATAAAATGTTCTTTAATAATTCCTATTACTTGAAGAGTAATTTGTTTTCTGTGTAATAAAATTTAAGTTCATAATTATTTTCCATAACTAATCTCTTAGTCAAGTAACCCTTTCAGGCCTTGCGATCTATGGGGCAGATAATGTAAAGGTCATCTGTTTCTGTGGCCCACGGTTAACGAGGGTGTCATGTGGCCAGCACAACGACCAACCGCCTTTACTTTTTCTCTTACTAATGTCAGGCACCCATTAGAGCTGGGTGGACTCAGAGGCGCCCAAAGATCCCGAAATTGAAAGTCCCAGTCTTCATCGGGATTCAAACCCGGGACCGAAGGTTCGGAAGCCAAGCGCTTGACCACTCAGCCACCGCGCCTCCTCTACTCTCGTATCATGTTTCTAAACGATTTCATCAAATCAAACTGTGATAAAACAAGTCAAAAGATTTCATTATCTACAGCCAACTAACTGTTCCACAATCTTTAGCCATACCCCTTTGTAGAGCTCTTATGAAATCTCACTATTTGATGTGGTCCCCAGGGTTCCTCATTTAAATTAGGTATAAAAGTGTATGCATGCTTTTTAAACATTTTTTATTATTTATCTAAATAAAAAAGAATAACGAACTAGAAAGCTGTTTGTTTACAACTGATTATTATAACTACATTGGTTTTGGCAAGCTCTGCCAGTGTGGGACAGAAAGGTACCTCAGGGTCTGCAAGGCAGCGGAGGTTTGATTTCAGAATTATCCTTCTCCTAGGTGGGTTAGCCAGCAAAGGCGAACGAGCCCATCCTGTTCGAAGCACCAATTATTCGCCTTCGCCCCTGCCCTTGTTAGTGAGAACAGTTCTGCCAGACCAAATGCTTGAGCCACACGTTAAGACCAGGAGATGGACTGGATGGTCAGAGGCTGTTTGAGACGCATGCCGTTGGAAAAATGTATAGGTAAGCGTGTGTGTGTGTGTTTCGTAGGTGAAATAAGAAGAAAGTATTTAAAGTTAGTTGCACAGAGGAAACATTCATTTAAAGGGAAACTCCGAAGGTTTTTCAAATTTGAGTTATTGACATATTTAAATTCTGCGTAAAAAGTTTTAATAGTAAATATTTTACCATTTTGTATTTAAATGCTTAGCAACATTTATATTTAATAAATTGGACGGTAAATTCTTGACATCTCAAAAAAAAAAAAAAACGGGGTTCTTTGAGATTTTGTTTTAAGCTCAGTCAACATCACTTCCCTCAACAATACTGAAAGAGAAACTAGATTTAAGCAATCGTATCGCTTCATTCTTACAGTAGCTGTTAGGCTGTTATGCTTAGTTACGGCCTAGTCCAGAGCTATGATACAGTTATATATAAATATAGATAGATAGATCCGAAAGCTTTAGGATAACCAACTCGAGAAAAAGAGTAACATTTTCATCTAAGCCTTTCCCTATCCCAAGAAGTAAATAGATCGTGTGTCTCAATGATTCAAACAAACTGGTCAGTGTAAGGCTAGTCGAGACTACGTGTAGTCAGTCATGACAAGACAATTCAAGCGATAGTGTTTGTTGTGTGTTGAGTGGTCAGGCGAGACAATACAGACTGCCGTGGTTAGTCAAGCATGTAAATCTACTTTTAATACGCATTTTTCTTTGCTTACAAGATCCTAGATCTAACTGCATAGACGAAGATATATTTCTTTTACGAGAATGTAAGCTTTGCTGTATGGTCTCCTGTTATACAATAAGTCAATAGATTAAATTAAACGTATTTGTGACGTCCCATAGAAACCCGGTGAAAGTCTGACTGTTTTGGATGCGCAGGAAAATTAAGTAGGAAAAACATTAATTACTAAGTTATTATTGCAAATTAAAAAAAAAAAATAATATATTCATAATATGTAAATCAAAACACAAATTATATCAAAAATAGTCAAACCATCGGAGTTTCCCTTTAATGATGGTCTTGTAGAAAGATGCAAGATACGCGTCACTATCGTCTGTTGTGTTAAGTACGCCAGACGACTCCAGGATGCCTGGTTGTAACAACATGCTTTAATTGTGAGTTAGATTTGTTTACATATCAGTTTATTTCATTTATTCTCAAGATAAATGTGTTTATATTGTAACAAAAGTTGTATTTAGTTTAGTCCACAAAAGATGCTATTTAAGTTATTCCAAGTTGTATAAATTAAAATACAATTCGCTTAAAGATGGTGACCAAGAAAGCTATGGGCAGTGAAAAAACATGGGCCTCAGCTCTGTAAGAAAAAGCGTGCCATATGACAAACGTCCGGCTCCTCTACCACTAAAGCCACCTTGACCTGCAAAAAATGCGGACGGAAGTGTATCTCAAAAATAGGACTCCACAGGCACATGAAAAGTGTTCCCAAGTCGTTTTACGACTGAAGGAGGTCAACAGCGGTTTCGTTGTCTTCCAGCAGATTGGTGCTACAAGCCAACGATAGTCATTAAAGCAGTGACGTACTTATGTCCATTACCACCTCGGGGAGTAAAACCTTTAAGCAGGGACTGCTACACTACTGATCCCAAACTGTATCGGCCCATGCCGCTTCTTTGGACACATCATCTGCATGGAGAAGGGGTGGGGCTACTGAGTCGACGACATCGTTCCGACCATAGCAACAAAATAACTTAAAAGTCCATTTCAAAGTTACATGCATCCAAAGACCCTAGTTCTATTGTAGTTAATATATTCACAGGAATGCATGAGCGGTATCGACTATTCACAACGCCATCGTACATGATGTAACGCAATGAGCGTTTCAATCAATCCGCTCAGTAGAGCCTGATATCGATACCTCTCCTCACGCCCACGATACTTATCCCCGACACTTTATCAATACTCTAGGCGATACCGCCCTTTCAGAACTATGTCGATACTGGCTCTTGACCGGATTCTACTTGAGTGAAGCCAAGGGCTGACCATCAAAGACAAGGGGAGGTAATTCGCTGACACGAAGTCATTGACTTTCCCTTATCAAGGGCGGATAACGACGCTCAGTAAATACATAATTATGAGGGATCAGTTTCTTCTTTTGGCCCTTTGGGAAATGTCTGGGCGTTTCTTTTAGGCGACTGAGCATGGCCTGCATTCACAGCTCATCATCGCAATAAGATAAACGCTATCTCCTTCTTGCTTCCTGCACACCTATTCCCTAAACCAAAATGTCTCTGCAAGGGATGCATAAAACATTGAACTGAATTCAAGATAACGCAACATAGGCAATATCATAAATCACTGTTGTGGGCTAATATTATCTGACTTCACCTATTACTAATTATTACTTCTCATTAGCCACAGAACATTACAAAATAGAAATATACTTAATAACTAGTTACACTTGTATACAATGACAACTAATTTATCACTGGGAAATCCGTCCAGTCTTCCTAAAACGTCGCTACCTTTAACTACTATTCAAAACAGCCTACTTCTAGATGAACGCCATGTTGGTCTCTTGTCCGCCTAAGTCTACTACGTCATTAGTCTTGTCTTGGATAGCTGCCTGGTCGTGCGGTTTGCATGCTGGACTGTCGTTCAGATTTATCGATGGTCCCGGGTCCAAACCCTGCCTGCTCCCATCCCCCGTCGTCCTGCGGGAGGTTTGGACTAGGAAGTAATTATCTTCAACTCTGAAGGAACATCCGAAACATGTAAAACATTTTACAAACATTTTGCTACGTCACTACTTTTACCGTCGCTAAAACTAGTACACAATATATTTGTCTAACAAAACTAACCTACTCTCTAAACTAGTACACAATATATTTGTCTAACAAAACTAACCTACTCTCTAAACTAGTACATTACACCACATTGTCAATTTTACGTTAGCAGTTCCCCCTCCAGGACCTGTTCTAGTTATAGGACTGGCTATTAATAGCAACACGTGAAAGTAAATCAAAAACAAAGACAAAAAAAAAATACAAAACAACAAACAAATAAAGTAGCTTTCATCTTTATCTATTCCCATTTCTCTATTCCACTGATAAAGGACAACACGTCTTGGTTCTCACCTATCTCTTATATATTACAGACGTTACTTCTAAATAATAATAATAATAACGTCTTAGAATTTCATGTGTCAATCTAGTCATGCAAGTTAATCAGTGACTTAAACTCTGCGAGGTCGTTGGTTTTCCTGACTAATGTTGGAGGGTTTAGAAGACTAAACCAGTATCTGAGATGAACCGAGCTGTGGTTTCCAGATTAGGCAGCTCTCCATACAGTTCTTCTTCTTTAGGGGATTAAAGGGCCAGAGGCTTGTGCAGGCATCTTGATGGAACATTTTGTAGGACCTGGTCGGCATTGTCTGGAGACACTGTAAGTCTCCACCTACCATGAAAGTGCTAGGGTGTAATATTGCTTGCAGGGTGCTTTGCCTATTTTTTCCTGGTTCTATTCCTTGTAGGAAGTTATTTGAAAGTCTCGATGTTCTTGCTTAGTGGCCTTTTACAAAATAAGAGCTTGAGATTTTTAAGGTTTTACTATGGTCAGCTGGTCAGTTGTTTTTGTTTTGTTATTGTCAGCTGGTCATTCGTTTTTGTTTTACTATGGTCAGTTGGTTACCTAGGAGCTTAAAGGTTGTTGTTGTTTTTTTTATTTCTCGCGTTTTTGTTTAATCCAAGTTGTCTTTGTAAGTATTTCTTCTATGTTCTCATCTATATGTTGGTGGCTTCAGAAAACTAATACTAGATTTACAACAAACTGCGCTCTTGTTTGTTAATCGTTGGCCAAAGAAATAGATGACCATTACCATCATAACATCATCTACCCTATAGATCACGATGTCTAAAAGGGGAACTAAACCTTTAAAAATACTAACTTTCTAGGCTTCTTTGCTGTTCAAGTCATAAATCTACAATGTGCCTACACATTTATAACTAAATAATTATATTTTTACCAAACCACTTTTAAAGTCAGAACTTCAAAGAGGAACCTGGCTGGAACCTGGCTCAAACCTTGAAACGGTTCTCAAAAACGGCTCTAACGGTTTTCCTAGAATTTTAACAGTTTATGCATTTTACTGAGAAAAGGATTTTTAGCTCGTTGACTACAAAGGGTAAACTCTAGTTTGGGCGTTATAATTTTTTGAAATAAAAAAAAATACATTTATGCATAAATCAGGTATTCAGAAATACATATATCTGGTACACAGACATAAATCAGGTAGATCAAAGTCCTAAGTGAACAAGTTATGAATTATGAACAGCGTATCACACAACGGCACTAATGTATCTCAGATCAATGATTCTAGCCATGCATCTTACATTGTTAGTTCTTATCGCGGGCTGCATGACCAATTGAATTCAATTAGCAGGACAGAAATGATCAAATCCAGAAGAAGTGTAAGTAACACATTCAATATGTCTTTAATGGTCGAATTTGAAGTCCACTCAGAATATCTAGAGCAGCGGTTCTCAACCTTTTAAGCTCGGCGACCCCTTTTTACAATCCCCAACTCTGCGGCGACCCCACCCACACAGCAATAGGATAATAGACAAAAACAATTCATGGTCTTAGGCGACCCCTGGCAAATCGCGACCCCCAAAGGGGTCGCGACCCACAGGTTGAGAACCCCTGATGTAGAGTGTATGGAGATGTGAGTTATCGGTCCTGTAAAGTGACAGTTGTAGAATAAGATACAACGACACCTGGAATAAACCCGAAGTAGTTCATCTACTTTCACTTTGTAAAAATTAAAGCGAATTGTAATCTTAAAACCTGCTAGGATGGATTTCCTGGATTTCCAAACTTTCTTTAAAGTATCACATCACTATAACATATTCTCAATAATAGTTTATAACATTATCGAGTTGGCCTCCCTCAGTCTATGGTTCATTTCAGCAAACAGAAGCCTGGGCTGCATAATGAAACCCCATCAATAATATAGAGCTGAGAGACTGTGTTATAATGAGGGATAATTT
The DNA here is from genome assembly GCF_947242115.1 of Biomphalaria glabrata. NCBI lineage: Eukaryota > Metazoa > Mollusca > Gastropoda > Planorbidae > Biomphalaria > Biomphalaria glabrata. Next base: position 2,430,803 of record NC_074720.1, read on the forward strand.
CTGTGCTAAGACAAGTGTACGTTGTAGCTGTTCTGTATATTTAGTATACAATACAATACAACTCCAACTCTATTCTCTGTTTAACTGCAACTTCTACAAGCTTTCTACTATTCGTTCTACAAGCTCTTACTTCTCATTACAAGTTCTAGATAACTTTTCACTCTGACTAACTCTCTCTACAAGCTCCAAGTTCTGACTAACTCTCTCTACAAGCTCCAAGTTCTAACTAACTCTCTCTACAAGCTTCAAGTTCTAACTAACTCTCTCTACAAGCTTCAAGTTCTAACTAACTCTCTCTACAAGCTCCAAGTTCTAAATAACTCTCTCTACAAGCTCAAAGTTCTAACTAACTCTCTCTACAAGCTCCAACTTCTAACTAACTCTCTCTACAAGCTTCAACTTCTAACTAACTCTCTCTACAAGCTCCAACTTCTAACTAACTCTCTCTACAAGCTCCAAGTTCTAACTAACTCTCTCTACAAGCTCCAAGTTCTAACTAACTCTCTCTACAAGCTTCAAGTTCTAACTAACTCTCTCTACAAGCTCCAAGTTCTAACTAACTCCCTCAACAAGCTCCAAGTTCTAACTAACTCTCTCTACAAGCTCCAAGTTCTGACAAACTCTCTCTACAAGCTCCAAGTTCTAACTAACTCTCTCTACAAGCTCCAGGTTCTGACTAACTCTCTCTACAAGCTCAAAGTTCTAACTAACTCTCTCTACAAGCTCCAGGTTCTGACTAACTCTCTCTACAAGCTCCAAGTTCTGACTAACTCTCTCTACAAGCTCCAAGTTCTAACTAACTAACTAACTAGCCCTAACAAAAACCAGGCCTTCAATACATTGTAGCTCCACCCCCGTACCTTTTCACATGTACCTGTTCAAACACACCACGTAGACAATTGTACTGCCTCGCGGCTCAGTCACCCACCCGTATCATTTCAACAAGCATCCTACCAGGGCCATGACACATGAGCCCGCTAGTATCTCCAGTCTCCACTGACTTCTTATAGTCCGACTCCCGTATAGGGTATGACCGTATGCCAAAGCCAACCTTTTTGGTGAAAGGTGGTCGGTAACAGCGGTGCCTCCCTCCCCCCCTTGCCCCAACCCCTCATAAACGCTTCAGACCAACTTTAACGCCAACTTGCTTTAATTGACATAGAAGAGAGCACCTGGCTGCAGGCGGATTCAGAACGAGACAGCTGGAGATCACTTCCAAAGTATTGAGATACAGAGACTAAAAGAAAATCCACTGCCGAGGACAGGCGTAGACATCAAAATGAAAATATAATTCAACTACAGGCGGACAATGGTTATGTCTGCGTTGGTTGTGGCAAAGTATGTAGGTCAAAGCTGGGACTGTGTCATCACGTGAAATATTGCACCCCTCTATTAAATTAAGACTCGAAGACAAGTATTTTTATTATTACTATATGTATACATAGGCCCCCACGTATTTTTTTTTAACCATACAAGTCATGGGCGTAGCCAGGATTTTTTTTCGGGGGGGGGTTTTGGGGGGGATTTTTTTCTCCGCCCCCCCCCCCCGCGAAAAAAAAATTATATGTATTTATGTGTGTGTGTGTACATAATCTTTATTACATTCTGACACTTCATTCTTTCGCTTTCGGAAGACGTTTATTGTGCCCTAGAATAGGTTCTTCCATGAGTTAGTAGAAAAATTCCCCGCCATTACTATCAAGGGGGTCTGGGGGAGCGCTAGGAGCTCCCCCAGCGCGGGGCGAAGCCCCGCCGCCAATCGCTATTTCTGGTATTGAAAGCCAACAAAATGCATATTCTGAGGTATCTACACTGAATTTTCCTGCTATTAAAAAGTTTTATTTCAAAAACCTAATGTGATATTCTTACTGATATGATCCTCCTGCGCCGTTCGGAGGATTTGACGTCAAGCTGTTTCCATAAAAATCTGTCACTGGTAATGTCTGAAGCCTCTTCCCACCTGCCATGAGGACCTCCATGAATGAGTGGAGTCAAGTTGTACTAGGATATCATTGCAACTCTTCTTATGCGTAATTCATTTTGTTGGAGAACATGTCCCGCAAATCTCATGCGTCGCTCTCTCACAATCTTACTAAGGGGTCAACTCCCAGTTCGGCATAGGATTTCCTTGATTTAGACCCGATCTCTATAACTGACTCCTAAAATCTGTGTTAGCCATCTTTGTTGAGCCATATTTAGTGTTTTTCAATTTCGGCAGATGACTATTCACTGCAGTTTATTAATAGAGCCCTGCCACTGGTAAAAATGTGTAACCTCTCTTGAATACGCTCTTGGAATTAAGTGACTGTAGTTTGCTTTAGATTTTATATCGAAAAGAGAAGTTTTATCGTCAAAATAATCTGTTGGGGGTTTTCCACCTAAAAATGCTCTGTAGGGGGATCTTAAACTCGAAACCATCTGGAGGGGTTTTAAACTTTAAAAAAAGGCCATCTGTAGAAGAGGGGTTTAAACTCAAAATCCCCGATTGGATTGGCTACGCTCAAATAATTTTAGTTTGTAATTTGCTTTTTTTTATATTGAAGAGGTATTTTTAGCATCTAACCCCTCTGAATGGGGGCTTAAACCCAAAACCCCTTTTGGCAACGCTCATAGCATTTTGAGTGCGTAATTTACTTTTTTTCTTACACTGAAAATGTATTTTTTAGCTTCAAACCCCCCTGGCGGGGTGTTAAACTCAAAACCCCTTTGACTACACTCATAACATTTTAAGTGTATAATTTGCTTTGTTTTTATTATTAAAGAGGTATTTTTTACCTTCAAACCCCGCTGAAGTGGGGTTTAAACTCAAAACTGAGTCAAAACCCATTTAGCTACGCTCATAACATTTTGAGTGCGTAATTAGCTTTTTTTTTATATTGAAGAGGGGGTTTATCGTAAATTTTAGACGGGGTTTTAAAATCAAAATCTTCCTTAACTGTGCTCTTGGAATTAGGGGATTTTCGTTTGCATTTTTTTTGTTTTCTTTTGTAGTAGAGGGGGAGTTAACTGCAAAAATCCAACGTAGAGGGTTTAAAAGTGAAAACCCCTGGTAGGGGTTTTTAAACTCGAAACCCTCTGGTAGGGGTTTTAAACTCGAACCCCCCTGGTAGGGGTTTTTAAACTCGAACCCCCCTGGTAGGGGGTTTTAAACTCAAAACCCGTTTGGTTGTGCTGGGGCAAGTGATGGTTTAGTATTAAAATCTCAACTAAAATAAACAAAATCAAAGCAAAAATCAGTCACTAAATTCCGACTCCCCCCCTTCGGGGGGGGGGGGGGTTTTGAACCCCAAACCCCCCTCCCTGGCTACGCCCATGCAACAAGTAGACAAGACTGTCAAAGTATTTATGTAAGACATACATCCTTACAGTTGTGGATATAGTGTGTGACCCTCATTGACATGTAGGGAGACCATTTATGACACTGGCTGTACTTTTAAGTTATTGATAGCATGGCTTCTTATAGCGAACGAGTGTTTATGTTGCAATGAATAATGCATTAGAAACATGTAGACATCAGATCTATAAAAAGGCTTGTAGTTTATTCATAACTAGCCGGACATTACTCGCGGCCTGCGGACCTAAGTTTGTCTATTACTAATCTAGTGGACTGGATTGAGATGTATGTTAAACTTAGCTAATGATCCTTTCAAGTTTTTCTCTTTCGCCGCGAAAATAAAAGTGGTTTTGCGAAAATGGGTTTACCCGAAGCCGATACATTCATATCTATTAAAAACGAAAGAGATGAATAGGATATAAAGTACAACCAAAACGGGTTTACCCGATTTGTTAAATGAATGGGATTAAAAGTACGTCAGGACGTCTAAATTCGCTGATATAAGGAAGAAATTTATGTAAAAATGCTTTTGAGACACAAATTTGAAGGTTAATTTGATTAAATAACGAAATCAATAGACTATATATTGAATTTTTATGTGTCAAAGTAAAAAACTATCTGTGCAAAGTGTAGTTTTAAAAATTAGATCTAGAAAGTAATACTTTCATAGAGTTGGGCAATTTTTTTTGAGGATCTTAAGTTTGTTTTAGGGCTACTATACATACATCAAGGTTCCAGTTAGTACCCAAGGAACATTTATGCCAAGTTTTATCAAGATAGGTCAAACGGTTTTGATTTCTATTCGTAACATGCATACATACGCCTTACTTTCTACTTTATAGTATAGATATTAGTTGTCGTTGTTTGCTGTTAGAATGAGTAAGAGTTGCTTTATTGGTGTGCTGTCTGGTGTAAGAAACCATCACGCTGATATTACTCCCACCCCCACCCCCTACCAAAAACAAATCACTCGGATAGGAATAGAGAAATAATAAAAATTCAATAGCCCACATTCCCAACATTGCTATAGTCAATCAATTTAGAATAAAAATATTTTTTTTTTAATTCTAATAAAACATAAAACTACTTGAATTAAATGCAGACTGACTTAAGTGGAAATTTTTTTTTCCATGCAGGACAACTCTCATTTGAAAAAAAATACATGAAGGTAAAGCTACATTAGAATCTGTCCTCCAAACTATAATCATAATGAAAATGGCTGACACGAGAGATTGACGTAATTAGATAATATAGTGCCTTTTTTATATTAACGATTTAATAGCATATCTAATTGATTACATCCGACATGATCACGAGAATTATCGATTAGCCTTCAGCTTGTTATCACAGAATGATTTTTTTTTATTAATGTGCATTAATTCTTGAATTTTATCAGAAACATTTTGCGTCTCCGGCGAGTCATCGCCCTTCAGAAAACAATAGAGGAGGACGAAGAGCCACTCACGTTGAAAATTACAACTTAAATGTACGCGATTTTGGGTTTGAGGATTAATGTGGAATTCGACACATTATTTTACATTTAGTATTTAGTGTTTACATATAGAACCTAATATAAATTAAACAAAATATGAACATAGACTCTTACTCTAGTGATCATACATACAGGTGAATGGGCATCTAACAAATAGTTCAAGGGAAGATATTTGAGAGAAGAGGAGAGAGAGAGAGAGAGGGTGCGACACGTAGAGGCAGAGAGAAAATAACACAGAGAGAGAGAGAGAGAGAGAGAAAGAGACAGTGAGTGAGGCAAAGCGAGAGACAGAGGGAGAGAGGCAGATAAAAAAAGAGAGATAGACGAGACATGGAGACAGAGAGAGATGGAGAGACAGAGAGAGAATGACTTATAGAGACAAAGTGAAAGACACAGAGAGAGAGAGAAAGAGAGAGAGAGAGAGAGAGGGGAGACAGGGAGAGACAGAGAGAGAGAGTCAAGAGGTATGTGCGCTGGACAGTCGCTTGATCGACTCGATGGTCCCGTGTTCATACACTGGACACTGCCATACCCCGTCGTCCTGTAAGAGTTTTGGGCTAGGATGTAGATTATCTTCAACTCTGAAGGAACATCTGACACATTTAAAACATTTACATTTCATTTCTATTCTTGCAGTTACAGATCGAAATATTTAAATACTATTACAAATTAGGTTGACTCGTTCAAATCAGTTAAGTTGGACTTAACATTTTCTTTAATATTTGAGAAAAAAAAATATTTTCAATCGAACTGTTTTTCTGTCAAAGCTACATGTTATCTTTTTTTTTAATTAAAAATCTTTTTGCCATTTAGTTTTATTCCAATAATAAACTTAACAGAAAGTTTTAAATAGAAAGACAAAACCATTTTTATAGCTATACAACATACCTGAATATCTAATTATAAACTCATTGGAATTTAATGATAATATTGACGCCAATATGCATGTGATCTGATCAAGTGACATAGCAGAAGGAGACCGGTTTGGGTACATTGAACTTGAAGGTCAGCTAAAATACAACTGGACATGATGTCTACAGAAGCAATGAGATCTTCAACCTTGAACATAACACCAAATATATACATGTATATGCATTTTGTGCTTGAGGATTCCTAAAAATCTGGCACACGCTTATATTTACATATATATCTTTCTCTGGTTAAATAGCAGAATAAAAGAATAACATTTAAATAATAAAACAACCATTAGCAAGTCCATCATGGTGTCCGTTCAAGGTCATCTTCGAGTTCAAAGGAAATGAGATTGTGACCATCTTCGACCAGGAAAGAGATTAGTTTTATTATCCTCACTTAGCTGTACATATAGTAGCCTCGGGGCAGTGGGACTTTATTATGAAACTAGTTCTAGATCTATAATTCTATACCAACATACTTAGATTTAGCTGGGCTCGAGTTGTCCATGCAGCAACGACCAGAAAGCTACTATAGTGATCAGGACACATTCAAATCCATGACATTTCAAACACGCCTTGGGCAAACTGGAGTAAGATCCAACACATAATACAGACTAATGTAGAATTCATACTTTCTTAACACACTGTTGCACTCATTAATTTTATTTTACAAGATTATTTTTTTAATTATTTGACCTAAGTCAACAGTAACAAAAAAATGTTTCAGGTCAAATAATCCAGAATGATATTGCTAAGAAAATGCTAGAAGATTTTGTCTAGCATGTCCAGTGGTCACAATATTGTCTCCCTTTTCAGTTGAACCTATTAATAAAGTTTTACATTCAAAGGACTGCATTGTTATATATATATACTGAATGCACTTTAGACCTATTCTATTTTTACATGATTCAGCAATCGATTACAAGTGTCATGCTTTATCTAATCGTATTGCCCACAACATCTAATGCATACCAGAAAACCCGTATCAATGGTAATCGATCACTTTTAGTCGACTCGGAAATCTCCAAAGTAATCTCGTAGCGAGACTCCTTGCTCACGCCCTGGTCATTCAACATCCATGTTACCACCAACCCCCTTTCCACATAAACACACTAACGCTGCCCCGTTAGCCCACTGGTCAGTTACACCAAGACATAAAGTGTGAACTCATACGCTACGACACCAACGTCCAGGGAGAAATTGCACTGGCCACAATAACGTTTCTTTTGACTTAATTTTTTTTTAAGGACATCAGCAAATTTACAAAGATATTTGTTTGCGCTGGACTGTGATCTGGAGAATTTAAGATTTTACTTTAGGCATAAAAACCACAATCTTTTTTTTTTGTGTGTAAAAAAACAAAAGAACATTTTACGGCCATTTCTTCAACGCTAACGATTATTATGTCATAGCCAAAACTCCTGAATTACAGTCAGGTTTCAAACCAGGGAGTTCGAGACTGCAGGTCAGATGCTGCCATTTATGAATATTATATAACTAGAAATTCTCTGGCTATTATACAAAACGCATACATAAGAAATTTCATTCATTACACTGGTTTTAAAATGTATTTCATTCAAAGTGAGATCCTTTCAAATGGATAAACCAGCAGCCATACAAATAGACTGTGCAGTAATTCTTGTTTTTATTTACAGTAATGGAAGATAAAAAAAAAAAACATAAGGTAAAATCATTACATTTAGCGTCACTATTGGGCGAACTTACTTAGAAACCTAAAAGTTTCTCAGAATGAAAAATAAATATTCGATATTTTAGCAAATAAAATCGTACGAATTCACATTGACCAAATCGAGACAGGTACAGTTTGCATGATTTAGTTAGAAAGACCCTAGACTTGAACCGTTACCTCCTTGATATCAAAGGTGTCGCTTGAAACCAAATAGGAAGAGAAAGTCCAGAAGACCAAAGCAAACATTGAGGAAATCGGTTTACCAAGAGGCAAAGATGGCAGGATGGACTTGGGCCCAGGGGAATAGCCCTGAACAGAGTCCTAGGGCGAAGTACTGCTGCGGCCGTATGCTCCACTGGGAGTCTAAAATGATTAAGTCAAATCAAGTTAAGTACAGTTTATAACCAAAACCAGAGACTCCTCTGGGCGCATCCATTGTCTTCCGAGACAGAAGGAGCCATATACCGTTTATAATCACACTAAAAATTCCAGCGTACTGTATCACATATTTGTAATGAAACATAAACTTCAATGGCACTTGTATTGTTACTAAAGCATTGCTATCAATCTTGGTAGACCTATGTGGTATGTGCCTCCCCTTGATGCATTGAACACCTTGTCGCCATGATTCTCACACCACTGGCGAAGGAGGCGTCTGGTAGAATTAGTAGTTAGTAGTAGTTCGAAAATTAATTTTTTTAGGATAGCTGATTTACCTCATTAGTTTAAATGGGTCACGTATTGATTAATACGTTGTATTAATTTACCGAAAGAGCTTAATCAAGTGGACGACTTAATCAAGTGGACGACTTAATCAAGAGGACGACTTAATCAAGAGGACGAGCTTAATTAATTAAAGATCGATCACGTTTAAGCAATCTAAACAAGCAATACTGACCATTCTAATTTTACATTGAAATCAAACAAGGGATGTAATAACTACATGTAGTTAAAATAGTAAACTAAGATAACTCTTTAATGTGAATATATATTGAAACAGCAAGTAGGATTTGCTAAAGAAAGATGGAGGACCTCAGAACAGTGGGCACTAGATGGGAAAAAGGCTGCAGACATTGCTGGAGATAGTGTTTTACTTCGCTATTGTAGGACCTATTGCGCCGAACGGCATCGGAAGATCTAAGTAAGTCAACAGTGAACTATAAATGGTTTCAGGGTGTACACCTAAAAAAGAGTCACACATATATAAAAACGACATTGTCTTTGAGTCAGAAGATAAATGACGATTTCGGAATTTGACAAAGATACGTAGTCTCAAACCGTGACCTACAAATTGTGCTACATCTGACGTGGACGAGCCCTTGTTATTTGCCGGGATTAACGAGAAGTTCTCATTTGGTGAATACAACTTTATTAGTCGATTGGTGTAGGGGGAGGACTACTTCCTAATACATCTTGTGTTCCAGTCCTCAAAAAGAGTTTTCCCAGTTGTCTGTATTGGAAGGCAGTTGGTGCCAACTGTGTTCCTCTATGCAGCCAGCAGTGCTCTAGACTTCTGAATTAGTCTTGAAAGACTTCCCTCTTTCAGTTCTTCCTATTCTGAGCTAAATGTACAAGATTAATGGCCTTGCAGTCATCCTCTAAACAGAATTAAAGCTCATGCGGCTTCGTACGGAGATTCTCTTTCAGTAGGGCTGGAAGTCTGCGGAGACAAGCCCACCTAAAGGCAACTGACAAGTTTGACAACGCTGAGAGTTGGTGAGGTATCAACTGGTAAACAGGGCCGGTTTTAGACTTATTAACGCCCTAAGTTATGTGAGATTTAGAAGCCTTTATATGTCATTGTCAAATATGATTTTTGTATACCGAGAGGGTTTGTTTTATATACAATTAAATAAATAAATAAAATTATAGCTTTTATATAGCACTACTTTCATTAATAAGTATATAGAATAGAGATAATGAAAGAATATATATTTAACTTCAATTTTTTTTTATTCATCATAAATCAGACAATATTTTGACTGCCGCAAGAAAGTTGAGGCCCTAAACTATACATTATGTTACATTGATATAATCCTGCCCTACTTATAAAGGAGTCTAAAGTTATAGGGGGGGGGGGGAAGATACTGGACGTTAAACCAAAAAGAGTAAAAGTTTTAACTTTAAAAAAAAAATGCTTTTTGATCTATGTAGAGCATTTTTTTTCCTCAAGTTTATGATATGCTCAGTGTGGAATGGTCCAATCTTTTTTGTTGACCAGTGTGGTGGAGAAGGTTTCTGTGATGCCTTTAGGCGCTCAGCAAATACAACTTTACCTAACAATAATAAGGTTTGTATTCGAGTCCGAAGATAAATTAGGAATGCAGTATTTCCCGTGGCTAGGTAGCCCCAGCTGTCACCTACATATTTTGCCACATTTAGCGCAGGTATAACCATTGTCCGCCGGTGGTCGATTTAGATTATCTTTTCGCCTTCTACGTCTGTCCTCGGCAGCCGATTTTCTTTTGGTCTCAAATGTGTATCCTGCGGCCTTAAATGATCTTCAGCTGTCTTTTTCTGAAGCCGCATGGAACCATGTTCTCTCTTCTATGTCAGTTAAAGCTTGTTGGCGCCTAAGCTGTTCTCTAAAGCGTGGGGCACCTCTGTGACGTCGACCACCTTTCAACTCACAACAAAAGACTGCTTTTGGCTTACGTTCAACCCCCTTACAGGATACGTTCCTTGCCCAGCAAAACTGTCGGACCATAAGAGGTCCCACTACACTAGACCTACGTACCACGTTGTTAATTAAAATATGCTAATTAAAATTTTGATCTAGAGATACCATCATGATCCCATGTTACAACATAAATCGTGCATTAAGTTGTTCTAGCTAGTAATGACAACCAGTCATTAGGTTCACAAAACCAGCTCCTGGAAACCACTGCGTGTGATTAAATCGATTGAAGCTCTCGATAAACCACTTTGATAGGGGGTTCTGGGCACCTGAAACCAGAGGGCAGGCTCTGGGGGGAGGTAATTAGTTTCACGTAAAGTACATAGCCCAAAAGGTGTGTTTACCTGCCCTTGTTTTGATGGACGCCCTGTGTTATTAATAACGGGAACGCTTATCAAAAGGAAAACAGACACACCGGTAATAGACCAGGTTATTTCCCCTGGGAGCCGATATATTAATAACCCAACGGCTAACACGCTTATTTTTTTTTTCTCTTCACAATTTTTGAAGCAGATAATTATCTGATTGGATCAAACAGAACGCTGAAACTGAATGACTCTTTATAACACGTGCTATTTATGTGATGAACTAAAAATTAGACATCATAAAACATGGGACAATCAAAACACTTCAAAGGGACTATGTTTATATTACACAGAGTAAAATAAAGAAACACTATATGTTATAATGAAAATGTTGTATTCAATGTATATTGTACAGAGTACAAACAGATGTAAAGTTAAGTGCTAAAACATTAAATGAAGCTTACATATTACATATATTACAGACATATTTCTTATCCCGTATGCTAGGACAAATTCATACAAGTGTTTCTTCTTGCCTAGTACCACTAGATGGAATGGGTTGCCTGAATTTGCCAGGAAAACGAATTATCGGAGTTAATTAACAAATATCCACATTTAATTAAAGTAACACCTTTAATAAAAATCATTACATTTAGAAACCCTACAGGATAGAATACTTGAAAGCTAAGAAACACATATTTTATATATTTATATATATTTATAGCTTTTATATAGCGCTACTTTCATGCTTATAGCATGCTCAGAGCGCTTTGGTCCAATCTCATTTGTGGAGAAGTGGGGGGAGGGGGTATCTAGGAGTTGGTTTTCAGTAAACACAACTCTGCCCGAGTCGGGTGTCGAACCTCGAGCCCCCTTCTAGGTAGCCAAGACAAGCCAAGTTCAAGCGCACTTAGCCTCTCGACCACGCTTCCCACAAAAAATAAAGCCTAATAAATTAAAGATTTAAGGCACAATCCTTGTTCCATATGCTGGGTAAAATGTGTACAAATGCTCTTTCTTCCCTAATGCTATTACAGCAAGAAATGGTTTGCCTGAGTCAGCCAGGAAAACAAATGACTTAGCAGAATTAAAGTCATAGATTAACACGCATGACTGGATTGATCTAGGGACACGCGTGGGACGTGATCATATTATTTTTTTAATTAACGTCTATATTTTATAAGATAAGAAGATAAGTGTAAGTCACTGATCAACTTGCATGACAGGAAAACAAATGACTTAGCAGAATTAAATTCATAGATTAACACACATGACTGGATTGATCTAGGAACACGCTTGGGACGTGATCATATTATTTTTTTTTTTGAAGTAACGTCTATATTTTATAAGATAAGATAAGAAGATAAGTTTAAGTCACTGATCAACATGCATGACTGGACTGACAGACGAAACGCGTAAGACGTAATTATCTTCTTATTTAAAGTAACGTCTGTCAATCTATAAGAGAAGATACAGCAAGCACAAGGTACGAAGTTGTCTAAGAGAGAATAAAGTGAATGAAACACAGCGCACCTGCTACCCAGAAGTCAACGCTCCCATACTCACCCCCATCTCGCAATATTGCCTTCCAGCAACAATTGAACCGCTGCGGTTTTGATCTTGAAAAAGGCTTAGCTGTCCAAGGCGTTAGTTAAGTAATAATGGGTTAGGGTTAGGATGATCGTATTTCACCGATCACGACAATAGAATTAGTGATTATGAGAATTGGTGATTATGAGAACTGGTGATTATGAGAATTGGTGATTATGAGAATTGGTGATTATGAGAATTGGTGATTATGAGAATTAGTAATAATGAGAATGGGTGATTTTGAGAATCAGTTATAATGAGAATAGTTGATTATGAGAAATAATGATTATGAGAATTAGTAATTATGAGAATTGGTGATTATGAGAATTGGTGATTATGAGAATTAGTGATTATGAGAATTGGTGATTATGAGAATTGGTGATTATGAGAATTAGTAATTATGAGAATTGGTGATTATGAGAATTGGTGATTTTAAGAATTAGTGATTATGAGAACTAGTAATTATGAGAATTGGTGATTATGAGAATTGGTGATTTTGAGAATCGGTGATAATGAGAATCGGTGATTATGAGAATTAATGATTAAGAGAATCAGTGATTATGAATGAAAGAATGAGTGGCTAGGACCAAGAATTTGATATTGTAGATTACTCGGCATTGTGTTGCCCTCTTCACAGCTCGAAATCCATATGGTCAAGTAGCAGAGCCATTTTCTCAACGTGAGAGAGTTGACATGTTTGAGTCAAGGGCATTGTTTTAATTGCTCAGATGTGGCGTCATAGATTTGCACGCTGAGCGCTTCAGACCTGATTATTGACTTCTGCTCCAAGTAGGTAACGCATATAGGTTGAACCCAAACAAACCAGAAGCAATTATTTGACAGAACTGAATGACCCCACGACAGAGACTCATAACCCAAACAAATTGTAACCCATCGGAAATTTTCACCCTGAATTTTCGATTCTAAACTATGTAAAGGACGCTACGTTGAAAAAATCTCTGTTGCAAAATAAAATAAAATAAAAATTACATTGTGCTACAACCGAAAGAGGAGGCGCGGCTGCTGAGCGGTAAAGCGCTTGGCTTCCAAACCGAGGACCGGGGTACGAATCCTGCTAAAGACTGGGATTCTTAATTTCGGGAACCTCGGGCGCCTTTGAGTCCACCCAGGGTACCTGACATTAGTTTGGGAAAGTAAAGGCGGTTGGTCGTTGTCCTGGCCACATGACACCCTCGTTAACCGTAGGTCACAGAAACAGATGACCTTTACATCATCTGCCCTATAGACCATAAGGTCTGAAAGGGAAACTTTACTTTACTTACAACTGAAAGAGGTCAGAAATTAGATTTTGCAGTGCTAGATGGCACAACATGTATCTTATATAACATCTTATATAGATAATCAACACTGCGAATTCAATGTACCGGATACACCAAGTGGCTAGCTATTTATAGTTACACACCAAGAGAAAAAAAAGTAAAATCGAATATCCGTATTCTGTTTGGGAACCCTCAACTCAAGAAATCATTAGGGAACAATAAAATAGAACTGTGAAAGTTTTAACAAATGAGTATTCACATCTGACAAGAGTAACACAATTTGTAGATTCACTAAAAATAAAAAACAAGTTAATTGTTTCTAAATTATAAATAAATGTGTTATTTAGAAATATTACGCCTTCAACGGTTTAGTTGTCTTCCGGTCAACGACCGGTAACAGCAGCAGGACAGAAGACTAACATGTAAAATAACACTAATACTAAAACTTACAAATACAAAACCACAAGCTAATAAAAAAATCATAAAAGTTTCCAGATAACATAAATTATTTTTATAGAGAAAATTGAGATAAATATTGAAGTATAGAGATATACAACGTTGATTTTGCGCCTGTTTCCCTTACATAAATCTCACAAAAAGCATTTTGTTATAATTATTTTTTTTTATATTTTGCTTGTTATAATGTTTTTTTGTTTGGTGTAATGCACAAATTGTAAGACAAATTTCCATACAGACAATAAAGGTTATTATTATTATTGTTATTTATTAAATTGTATTTGATCATTATACCAGACATAGCACAGATGGACAATGTTCTTGTCACATTAAGATGTACTGGTCATCCAGTTCGTATGCCTGACAATCATCTCGCCAGGCGACTGTTTGTTTTAAGGTGCATTGCAAAGCGCTCCCAAGGTGGTCAGCACAAGATAGAAACAAACTCTCAAGTGCTCACTGTCTAGCAATGAAGTTATCGACACTCAAGTGTGAAGAAGTGCTAGCCCTTGATCGCTCCTCGTGGCGTGCAGGCGTGAGTGTCTACCAGCCATCAACGAAAACAAATAAAAAGAACAAAAACAAAGAACAAAAAATGGCGACACTGCATCAGACTTTGATTAATTTTAGAAACACCAAATGATGCACGTATAGCATAACCACATATAAAACATGATCGTTTAGTGTATCTATTGTATCTAATACAAGGAATTATCTCCAATACAAAGGTGCACTTTTACCTCCTTTAAATCTAACGTGATGTCCAGGAACATTGTTTTCATTGACTTTCCCAGCTTTAAGTATATAGTGTTGGACAAAGCAACATTAGAACAATGAAGATTCACGCTGTCAACCAGTAAACGCACCAACAAAAACATTTAGCTTTGTATTTCCAGGGATTTCCTTTGCTTCCGTGGAAACTGGAGACGGCTGCCTTCGGAAGAATCCCCGTTTCATTGTGTTTGGCATGTGAGGACATGTGTTGCCTCTCACTATCTCGCTGCAAAGCATCCACACAATCCTGATGCAGTCCCAGCTGCGAAGGCAGGTCACGTCTACAGAATGGAAGGCCACCGCATCCCTAAACGACTAAGCGAAGGAAAGCGCTCGCAAGGTGGGCAAAGAAAGCGCTTCAGGGACATACTTAAAGCTTCTCTGAAGGCGCTCATCATAGACCCAGGCAACTGGGAGACAAAGGCACATGATAGAGCATCATGGCGTCGCGCTGTGAAAACTGGCGCACAGGTTGCTGAGGAAAAAAGAACAACGCTGGCAGAAGAAAAACGCCAGAAAAGAAAAGCAAGACAAACGACACTAGCTCCAGCAGGAATAACCGGCCCAGTGTGCGGCCCAACATTCCGGGCTCACATAGGTCTCACCAGCCACATGAGGAGGCATAAAACCCCAGTGCAAAGCCCTCAGCCCCCTTGATGACAAAGTGGTCATCATCGAACCACGATGGACGAACTATATAATACATGTGTTCGTACATGTGTTACAGCAGAGTACAATAGCCATGATGTCTACAGCCGGAGAACAGGACAACCAACTGAACTATGAACAACTTCTGAGGAAGCATGTCCTGAGAGACCATGATATTTGTTTTCTTTGTTTTTGACGATGTAAAACCTTTTTGAACTACTAAAAAAAAAATCTAACGTAAAAAAAGAAACACGCACCTGGGACCAGAATGAGACTGAACATTTCTTGATCACTTAACCTGCCAACATGCCAATATTTTCCTCGTAACTGACATATAAAATTAAAAGGCTTCACATTGTTGATCTTGTGGTATAGAAAATAAATCATCACATTTTATTATTGGCAAAATTTTTACTTAGGCTAAGTATGACAGCCCAGAGAAGGTTCAGTGTGATTGGTGAAACTTCAGCAAAGCATAGATCTAGATTCTAGAAGCATTTTCTTTTGTATTGTTATTTACACTGATAACTAAAACAAACTCTTTTTTCTGTCTCCGTCTCTCTCTCCTCTCTCTCCCTCGCTGTCTCTTTCTCGCCTCTCCTCTCTCTCTATTCCTGTCTCTCAGTCACGTTCCATTTATCCCACTCTCTCTAACTCCCGATATGTATCTCTCACATTGTCTCTGTTGCCTCTCTCTCTCTCGCTGTCTTGTTGTACTCCCTCTATGTTTCACATTCTGGTTGCTTTATATCGCCTATTTATCCCCTGCTTCATCTATTTCTTACTCTATCGCACTCTCTTTATCGACCATTTTCTCTCTCACTCTATCGCCCCCTCTGTAAATTCTTGTTCTGGTTCACTCTCTCTCTCTTTCTCTCATTCTCTCTCTTTCTCTCACTTTCTCTCTCATTCTCTCTGTCACTCCCTCATTTTCTCTCTCTATCTTTCTTTTTCACGCACATCAAGAGACATTGTTGACCTTTTAAGGTACTCATTTACCGTCAACAATAAAAGTCCAGAGGTTCGAGTCCCCGAGGCTTATAGACTATGTTGATAACTTAAACGTTTATCCCAGTCAGCATCTAACCAATCGTTTGACTGCCTTCGGTTTAGGCCGACCAATCAGCAACTAGTACAAGGAACGTCTTTCATTCTATTTAAAACTCTTCACGTGATCAAAACTTCCGGAACTGTATTTCCTCCAGCAACGAAGACGAAACGAACTCATGATCTCTGTACATTCTTTGTACTGACTCACAGCCCGGACAGTCAGTCAGTGCATTCCGATCAATGCCAATGATGTTATTTCCTGGTATTGAGCCAGACCATTCAGTTAATAAGATAAAGCTATTATTGACATTGTTAGAAGCTATTGATAAACTATGGTCGACTTTTGTATTCAAGAATGGAAATATATCTATTGCCCGAGTTGTAAATGCCCCTTATCTCAAGGCACAAACTGCTGGACACTTCTTACTGATGACATGAAGTAGAAACAGGCGACAGAAGTTTTATAATAAAATAATACGATATCAAAAACAGAGAACTTAAAACACAGTGATCCTCAAACGAACTTGCAATGAGCCCCGAAGACCTTTTAATTTTTCTTGACATTCCTATAAATATGATCTGAATTTTTTTTTGTTTTTGTTGTGTCTTTCTTTAAACAACAAGTGGTCCAGGGCCTGATTTAAGCATCTGGAGGCCTCTACACTTTTTCGAAAGCTTTAATAAAAAAATACACGTATTAATACTTATTACGAATAGCATGCCATATTTTAGAAGAAAAAAATTGGACACTTGTAAATGTATTCTTACTTTCCTTTTAAATAAAAAATAAAATGAATACTAGCAGTAAACACCGGCTAGGCCTGTTGATTTGTTCCGAGGCATACAATTGATAATTATGGCCGGATCACCTTTTTTTTCTGAATTGTAATAAACGGGCCACATTTTAACGATCAATCTAAAATTTTTTTTTAGTTTGTGAATGAGTGTATCTGTTGCCATGAAATATTACGTCCCTCTCTCTCTCTTTCCTTTTCTGACTCTCTCTCTTTCTCTCTCTCTCTTTCCTTTTCTGTTTTTCTCTCTCTATCTCTCTCTCTCTCTTTCTGTCTCTCTTTCCTTTTCTGACTCTCTCTCTCTCTCTCTCTTTCCTTTTCTGTTTCTCTCTCTCTATCTCTCTCTCTCTCTCTTTCTGTCTCTCTTTCCTTTTCTGACTCTCTCTCTCTCTTTCCTTTTCTGTTTCTCTCTCTCTCTCTCTCTCTCTCTCTCTCTCTTTCCTTTTCTGTCTCTCTCTCTAGTTTTGCTGTCGGGAACCTCAATTTTTGTTTTCTTTTAACCTGCGCATCGTAATTTCTCCGATATAGACTTTTGACTTAATTTGGAAACACCCTCTTCATTATGCGCCCCTTACACATACAATCTTTCATGTGAGTTTGCTTTAGTTTCTTAATTCAATCCATTATATTCTTCAACCGTGAACTACCCCTCCCCTTTTTTTGGTTAGTTTTTTTTTTTTTTTTTTTTCCAACTTTTACTCTTAATGCAAACTATGTACGGTGTTAAGCACCCCTTTCAGATATAGTGATCTAAAGGGTGGATGATGTTAAGGTCATCTGTTTATTTGACCAACGGTTAACGAGCAGGGTGTTATGTGGCCCGTACACCGACCAACCGCCTTTACTTTCCCCAACTCGAGTAAGGTACCCATTAGAGTTGCGTGGACTCAGGGGCGCCCTAAGAATCCCGGAATTAAAAATCACAGTCTTCACCGAGATTCGAACCCAGGACCCAAGGTTCGGAAGCCAAGCGCTTAGACACCGAATATATTTCATCAGTTTTAGGCCTAGAGACTCTAATTAAATATCACATTCCTGTTCCCCTATCTTCTTATTTTTTTATCTCTTTTTTTTTTTTTTGGGGGGGAGGGGGCCTCTCTTGTAGAGTCAACGAGGCAGTAGCCCCACCTGCCTTCCATTTAATCCGCCCTGAAGTCGTCAATGTCTTGACCCAAAATAATGGTAGAGGTCTAAAAAGTAATGTTTCTATCTTTTTTGACCTAGTTGGCCTTGACCAGTTAACTGGACTAGTGTGCAGTAGAGCATGACATGGCTAGTAAGTAGAATGTTTAATACATACCTTTCCCATCATTTACTTTAATTGATCAAAGTTATTTTTCTCTTTCCCTGTCGTAGAATGTTTATATGCAAATGTTTTCATACTCTTTCAGAGTTTATAAACTTTAAAATAATTAAACGTGCAATTAGCATTATTGATGTCTTAGTAGTTGTTCCCAGCTATAAACTCATTACCCCTTCAGTAGTTTCTGAAAGGTTAAAGGTCAGAGGATCACTTGCAAAGCAGGCCCTCAGAGAGTTGCATTCTAAAGGTTTGATTCGTCTCTCATATCCAAACATGCTTCTCAAATGATCTACACAAGAGCAACCAAAGGAGACGAAGAAGATGAAAAAGATGAAAAGTAGATTGTTTTTTCTTATCTAATAAAATGTGAAACCATGCTTAACTTTGGCAACTATGTGAATGTTAACTTGTCTATTGTTTTAGACAAGCTGCCAAAACTAAAAAATAAAATGGCACAGAGATTTGACTTGATTATTGTTTCCGAATACAGGAATCTTGTTTGGGCTAAGTGGCTCAAAGCTCTACATAATAACAAAGTGTTTGAACCTTATCACTTAGAATTGACATTTATGGAAATTGTTAAATCTAGGGCAGAGAATTATTTAGTTTAAAATGCGCCTATCAAAAGCAAAAAGGCCAAAGAAAAACGTGACTTCCGTAAACTTAAAGCCATAAACATTGCCTCCGTCAAAATGGACGTGTTTTTTTGTGAGGATTAAAGTAATCAAGCATACATTGGACGGGATGAATTTTCTTATTTATTATATTTAAATTAGTCAAATACGATCTAATGTAGAAGATATAATGTTAACTCTTAACTAAATTGAAGCCCAATATTGAAATGTTATAATTAAAGCTGCCCAACAATAGTTTTTGTTTTCTTAAGTAATATATATTAAATTTTATTTCGCTTCATTTTAATGTTACTTTCATCAATTAAATCAGTCAGAAAAACACATCTCAAGTTGATGAATTTTCCACAAAATACAGGGGTCTACAAAAAACAGGAAAACATGGTAGGGGTCTACGAGACAAAAATGTGTGGGAACCACTATCTTAGATCGACTTTGAAAGATTCTCAACTGGCATACAATTGTTCAACTATAAAGCAATCATCTGCTGTATAGCTCAATGTCTAGAAAAGTGTTACCGACACACCAATTCTTTTTTAAACTGTTCAGAGATTATAAGTATGACGTCTTCCTAGTTTGTGATAAACAAAAACAAACAAAAAAAAAATCGTAACAAAATATTTAAACAAAAAACTTATACCAAGTGTAATTGTCTCAATTAGTTTGGATCAGTCATGGAATAAAGTTTGTACCAGGTCTTGACTACTCTAATAATAATAAGTCTTGTCTTCGAGTCCGAAGATTAGTGAAGAATGCAGTATTTCCCGTGGATGCGCAGCCCCAGCTGTGACCTACATATTTTGCCACATCCAGTGCAAGCATAACCATTGTCCGCAGGTGATTGATTTAGATTTTATTTTCGCCGCCTGCGTTTGCCCTAGGCAGCGGATTTTCTATTGGTCTCATATGTGTATCCCGCGGCCTTCGTGAGCGACCTCCAGCTGTCTCGTCCTGAGGCCGCATGCAACAAGGTGCTCTCTTCTATGTCAGCTAAGGAAAGTTGACGCCTACGCTGGTCTTTGAAGCGCTTCCGTGAAGCGCCCCTGTTAAAAGGCCACCCCCGATGGCCTGTGCTCCCCAGCCAAACACAAACAACAATAAATCTGTGGGAGTAGAAATATTTTTTGACCAATTGTTTTTATTTAGCGCTATTGCATGCTTTCTGCTTTCTCAATAGGCTGTGACCATATCACTTTTTTTGAAAAAAGTGAAATTTCCCCTTTCAGACCTTGTGGTCTATAGGGCAGATGGTGTAAAGGTCATCTGATTCTGTGGCCAACGGTTAACGAGGGTGTCATGTGGCCAGCAGAACGACCAACAGCCTTTACTTTTCCATAACTGATGTCAGGTACCCATTAGAGCGGGGTGGACTCTAGAGGCGCCCGAAGATCCCGAAATTAAAAATCCTAGTCTTTACTAGGATTCGAACACCGGACCCCGGTTTGGAAGTCAACAGTAGGGAAAATGAGAGGTGGGAAACAAGAAAGGTTTATCAGGGTGAATTTTACCGTTAAAAAAAAGGAGGGTATCGACCTGATTTCGGACTCATGGCTCTTGCCTACTCAAGCCGACATACTAACCACTATGCTGGTAAAGTGGTTATGACTACAGAAGGATGTATAATTGTGTATTGTTTCAAACTTACTTTAAAGCTTATACAACCACTTCAGTCTCTTTCCCTTGTTCGAGATACCCCCAAAAAAAAATTAACACATTTTCAACAAGAGAGAAATTTCTACCAGATATTTATTAATATTTTTATTGACATTCCTGCGAAATTCAGCCTCTTTCTAACAATCTCATCCTGGTTGGTTCTTTATGTCGTCTGTCTCTGATTCTCTCTCTTTCGCCCACTCTATCTCATTTTCGCTCTGTCTATCGCTTGAATGAAACACAGGATCGCAGCCTAGCGGAAGAAGCCTATAGGGAAGCAGATCTGAAAGTAAAGAGAAGCTGTCGGCAAGATAAACGGGACTGGATTGAGCAGAAGGCACAAGCAGCTGCAAGCAGAAATGACATAAAAACCCTCCATCGTATTGTCCGAGATCTCACTGGAGCAAAGAGTGGACATGGGGCACCAATAAAAGACAAGCAAGGCAAAACTTTGTTAACGAAAGAAGAACATGATGCAAGATGGGTAGAGCACTTTAAAGAAACCCTTAACCAACTGTCGCCAGACCTAACTTACATATTCAAGGACCCCTCTCCAGACAATGATCTCAAGGTCAAGACAGACCCAATAACTGCTGAGGAGGTTACCATGGCCATTGCAGTGCTAAAGAATAACAAAGCACCAGGACTAGACATGATATCAGCAGAAATGCTAAAATATGGGGGACAGTGCATTGTTAACAGAATGACTGATCTCTTAAATATCTGTTGGCGAACTTCAAAAGTCCCAGAGGACTGGCAAAAGGGAGTGATTGTAAAGCTTCCGAAAAAGGGCAACTTGGCAGACTGTAACAACTGGAGGGGCATTACTCTCCTCTCTGTCCCAGGCAAAGTTTTCAGCACTGTTTTGTTGAGACGGCTTCAACAGTCTGTAGATGAAAGGCTCAGAGAAGAACAAGCAGGTTTCCGAAGAGGCAGATCATGTACAGAGCAGATTTTCGTTTTACGAAATATCATAGAACGAAGTCTTGAGTACCAACAACGGCTAACGATCAGTTTCGTGGACTTCAAAAAAGCGTTTGATAGTGTCCACCGAGAATCACTATGGAAAATAGTTAGAGAATACGGTATACCAGAAAAATTCGTCCAGATCCTACGATACCTTTACAGTCAGTCTAGTTGCTGCATTAAAACAGAAGAGGGAACAACAGAGTTTTTTACAATCGAGACAGGTGTGAGACAGGGGTGCATCTTATCTCCCTTCCTTTTCCTCCTAGCCATCGACTACATAATGAGGAGAGCAATGAACCAGACTGCCTTTGGTATTCCATGGCATGAACAACTCCGATTGACGGACTTGGACTTTGCTGATGATGTTGCACTACTCGGGGCTACAAATAAATGCATTCAAGAAATGACGGAGAGCCTAGACAGAGAGGCACCCAAAATTGGCCTCAGCATAAACTTGGATAAGACTAAAATTATGCGAGTGGGATATAAGGCAAAGGGTGTCCCCGTCAGACTTGGCGAGTCAAAGCTTGAAGAGCTGGACAAGTTCACGTACCTTGGCAGCATCATAACAAATGATGGAGATGCTTACCATGATGTAGCGTGCCGAATAGGAAAGGCAGGGAGCATTTTCCAAAGGCTGCAGCCTATTTGGACTAGCCAAGCCATTGGACTCGAGACAAAAATACACCTTCTCAACACAATCGTCATTCCAACTGCTACATATGCATGTGAGACGTGGAAGTCATCTGTCAAAATGGAGAAAAGACTAAATGTGGCTCAACAGAGATGGCTGAGACGGATTTTGGGAGTCAGTTACACAGACCGGATCTCAAACAAGGAAATCCTTTGCCGAACTGGGAGTCGAACACTTAGTGAGGTTGTGACTGAGCGTCGCATGAGGTTTGCGGGACATGTTCTACGTCAAAATGAATTATGCACACCAAGAGTTGCGATAACATGGAAGCCAAAACGAGGAAAGCGCAAACAGGGACGTCCTCGTATTACCTGGCGACACACCTTCATGGAGGACCTCAGAACAGTGGACACCAGATGGGAAGAGGCTTCAGACATTGCCAGTGACAGATCATTATGGAGACAGCTTGCCGCCCAATGCGCCGAACGGCGCGGGAGGACCTAAGTCTAAGTCTAAGTCTATCGCTTGCTCTCTCTATTTATTTATCACACTCTCTTTGTCAACCAACATTTGTTTCTATTTCTCTCTCCCTATATCAGCCTCCTGTATATTTTTGTTTTCTCTCTCTCACTTTCTATCACGTACGTCACGATAATTTAATGACCATTTAAAGTATCCACCGACTGTCAACAAAAAGGCCCAGAGGTTGGAGTCCCCTAGATTTAGAGGGTATATCTTTTTTTTTTTTTTTTTTTTTACAGTATTAATTTCTCATTTATTGATACAATATCTGCATTTCACAACCTTCTAATTCTGTTTGTAGTAGGCCTAGATATAACTGATGTAAATGTTGCAATAGTAATAGTCAAATATTATTGTATTAGTAATAAGAGAATAGGCTAGATCCACATAAGCATTTAGTCTACATTTGTCAACTATGATGTCACAAAACAAATATTTTCTTGTAAATTTGTCTCTGTTGGTAAAAGGTTTTCAAACCAATTAATAGATATCACATATTTTTTTTTTTTTTTTTTCTTTTTTTTTTCAATATAATATATGTTTTATTGCAATACATTAGGAAACATGGTGGTTTGTACATATATAATAAACTGAAAATGCAAAAGATCAGAGATTAAAACAAAATTGTGACTTCCGAGGTACTAGAATACAATTTTCGCGTTTTAATATTGGTGTTAGCAGCTTTGAAATAAGTTGCTGTATTTAAACGCGGGCACGCTGCCCTGCCTCATCGTGGCGCCCGCGTGGAAACGGCCATTTGAGGAAGTGGCTAGGCGAAATGGGTAGCAACACAGGACTCCCGTGGGGATGCCCATGGGTAGACGAGAGTCCACCCCTTTCACGGGCGGGGTTGTAACAAAGTCCCCACAAACACGTCACCAATCCATGCGCTGTTCCTCAAAGGGACCGTTACATAAATGGCGGATCCCGCACAGTTAGCTTGGTACATTGAAGGAAAATGGCAGAAGTCCCCGGTGCATTCCCGGCCTTCGGCCGTGTCTCTAGTCCACGTGTCGGGGGTCGAACGCATCGGTAAACAGCAATGCCTTACATAGGCATTGTCTAGGGTCTCTCCCAAACAGAACTGTGTGTTCACACAGGTTTGTTTTTTTTTTACTGTTCGGCTGGACGACCAAACAGGTTTTTTTTCAAACTTAGAGCTCGAAGAGCCTTCGGCTCAGCTCTTAGACATCAACAAGGCTGTATTTAAAAAATTGTATTGGATATTCCGTTCCTTTGGTCACATCAGCTGCGCGAGAGGGGGGAACTGCTGTGTGGGCGACATCGTTCCAACCATAAACAATGCCCAGGCTTTCATCTCACACTTGCTCTGAGATGAACCATAGTCGTTCTACGACTGAAGGAGGCCAATGATGAATGATTTTTAAAAAAATAAAGATAGAGGAGTTTAAAATTGGAGAGCAAATAAAGCCAGCAGAACAATTGGTCTGAAAGATGTGGAGAGGGTGGAATTGGTTTTAAGCACATGGAAGAGTTCTCATGACTCGTATGATCACCAAGAAACCAGGGTTTACTGTTCTTTCCTTATTTGGGTTTTACATTGGTATGTGAACTACCATTTTCAAGTTTGAACTTTATCAAGAGTAAAAATTTGGAAATTGTAATGGGGCATAAAATTAAAATAGAACAAACAAACCTAACTTAGCAATGTAAGTCCATTGTATACGCTGCTATGGTATTGGTAACTCTTTTTTGTATGGATACATTTTACATGATTTAGCTTGTAACACTTTTTAAACAAATAATATCTTTATATAAGTATGGGAAATTCTTTTATTTAAGGTGTAGATAGTGAAACCTATACGTTAGCAAAACTCAAAATTAAAATTTTTATTCTCATTATTTCCTTAAAAGACTAAGACTAATACAGCTTTATTGATCCTTATGGAAATTAGTTGTGATTACAAGGACTCTTTTCTCATTGTTGTAAAAAATTTCCTGCTGTATCGGTTATCGTTCTTATGTTTACATGTGCTTGTAACTCGTCCGTAAAAATGTCTTTACGAAATGTGTGTTGTGTAGTCATTCAGTGTGTTAAAGCAATTCTAAGCGGACATGGATTTCGACTCAGTTATCATTATGCTCATAACACTCATATACAGACAACACAACAGAAACATACACATAAATAGAACAGATACAAGATAAAAAAGTTCATTCAGCGACTACACACAGGCATCTTGGTCTTTACATGTTTCCTGATCAACGAGTGGCGTTGATATAGTCTGACCGAGTAAGGAACGAACAAGATTTTTGTACCGCTCTGTTCTTGTCTTAATTGACAGAAGTCGCCCACTTGGCGACGACTTGATGTAGTTATGATGGAGCGGGTGGCTGCTGTCTTCCAAGAGTTTTGCGATTTTACTTAGACATTTCTGCTCCAAAAGTTCCTTTAAATATGGTAATGTTGTGCGTGTGATTTTTTGAAGCCCTTTTTATAATGTTTTCTAGGCGGCGCAACTGTCTAGATGAAGCATTGTCTTACCAACAAGTTATTCCGTAGATTTTGTATAGTCGCGCCGTAAAAATTACCTAGGATCTTCTTATTTAGTTTAAAGCTATTGAGTCTGTATAGGAAAAATAGTCACTGGGCTGTTTTCTTTAAGAGTTCCATGTACCAACTAAATTAAAGCGTAATTTTTTTAAAAAAAAAAACCCTCTTCGAATCAACTTTAACACAATTGTATCTTTTATTGGATGACGACTTGGGCGAGCACTGCGCTATAAGACTTGACCAGAACTAGATCTAGTTTGAGTGTAAAGTCAATGCTGAATAGCTCCACGGGTGTTTGGTAAGTCACGATGATATTCGTGGACATAATTTTCTAGTTCATTCTTGGCATCAAATTTGGGAAACCTAGCCCAGTCCCAACAATGTATTTATTACAGATACGCTTCTGCACACAACTCTAAATATACAGCTTTAAAGCTGCATCGTCGTTTGGTAGATGGAGACCCGAAATGTTTTGATA
Source organism: Biomphalaria glabrata (assembly GCF_947242115.1). Lineage (NCBI taxonomy): Eukaryota > Metazoa > Mollusca > Gastropoda > Planorbidae > Biomphalaria > Biomphalaria glabrata. Next base: position 2,456,513 of record NC_074720.1, read on the forward strand.
GATGACAAGTGACTTGGGCAGTTCACTCATCTTGATTTTGAGGATTTTGTTTTTCAGGGTCTTGATGAGAACCTGTTGTCTTGTGTGTTGTCATGTGTGTTGTTTTGTGTGTTGTCTTGTGTGTGTGTGTTTTGTAATTGTATTTGACATATAATTCATATACAATATATACAAATATGTGTCAAATGCTCTATTCTAGAATGAATAGTTACATGCTATTGATGGTAAAAAAAAAAATGTTCGTTTGTAAAATGTTTGACATGTTTCGGATACTCCTTCAGAATTGAAGATAATTTACTTCCTAGTCAAAACCTCCCGAAGGACGACGGGGGATGGAAGCGGGCAGGGTTTAAACCCGGGACCATCGATAAATCCAAACGACAGTCCAGCGCGCAAACCGCACGACCTGGCAGCCACGTATGCATGCACATACTCTTGTTTCAGAGTATATTGTTCTCTTTCTCTATGTACAATGTTTTTATGCAAATGTTTCTATACTCTTTCAGAGTTTACAAACATTAAAATAATTAATCAGGCAATGAACATTATTAATGATGAACAGATGCTGACTCTTGTTTGGCTACAAATTAGCTTAAATGTTCAACTTTAATCGTCGGGAGAACATGAAAGTTACTGTTTTGTCTATTTAGATTTATTTTAACATTCTAATTACTAACTTCAGGGTCGGATTAAAGGGAGAACAGACAAATGCCCCGTCGACTCCACGACACAGAGGCCTACACAGTAGAGATTTATTTTTAAAAATCGAATTTCGATGAGTCAGAAACCTTTTACGTTTTATTCTGTACACATTCCCCCCCCCCCCTCTTTTTTTCCCGACAATATTTTCAATCTTACGGTTGGCAACACTGTCGTGGTTAGGAAGTATCCACTGGTAGCGTCCTCGTAATATATAAATGTAGCTATGGATTTACGGCTGCGCGTCAAACCAAGGTTTTACCCAACATAAAATAAAAACGTATACACTATTTTAAAACTAAAATGTGTATTTATTATATATTTGTAAAAAAATTTAAAAAGCCTCATTCATTGATCACGAGATCTCTTATAAATGTCGTACGTATCACTAGTTGTGTAAACTAAGACACGGCCGACAGAGGAAAAAATGTTTCAGAGCATATTTCAAGCGAAATCAAGAATCACTAAGGTTTTTAGAAATGTCTTCATGGCGGGCTAGAAAAGAAAGAACTAGTAATCGGGGATCATTTCAAGTTCGTTTGAGGATCACTGTGCTTCAAGTTCTATGTTTATTGTTTCTTAATATTAAAACATCAGACAAAGTTTTCTAACTCATGTCCACAAGTAATTTCTTAGAAATGTCCAGATGAGTGTGACTTGAAGCTAGAGACATCTACAACTCGGACAATATATTTCGACTCTTCAAGACTGAAGTCGGGCATAGTTAAAGAATTACTTCTAACAATGTCAATAATAGCTTTATCTAATTAACTGAATGGTCTGGCTAAATACCAGGAAATAAAATAATTTTCATTGATCGGAATGCACTGACTGACTGGCCGGGCTGTGAAACAGAACAAAGAATGTACAGAGATCCTGAGTTCGTTTCGTCTTCGTTGCTGGGGATAATACAGTTCCGGAAGTTTTGATCACGTGAAGAGTTTTAAATAGAATGAAAGACGTTCCTTGTACTAGTTGCTGATTGGTCGGACTAAACCAAGGGCAGTCAAACGATTGGTTAGATGCTGATTGGGATGGGTCAAAATGAACTTTATTAATATGACCTTTTTTTATTTTTCTACATCATTAGTAGAAGGACCTTCACAAGTTGACCAAACGGCGACCGGTTTCCAGATGTTTACTTGTCGTCAACCCAAGATTGTGGTTTAACAGCATTGCAGCGAGCTCGTGAGGAATTTAGTGGATTGAAGTAGAGTTATATTTTCTAGTAGGTCTGGTCTGGAAATTTATAAATATATATTTTTTTTAAATTATTATTCAGTATAAGATTACAATGCCAAAAACACATAAGACAAAACCATACGTTTTCACAACATATAAGGTGAGTATCGTTCAGAGATAGTTCAAACTTGACCATCATTTGGCTCTCTCTTGTGCTCTGTTGTAGACACAGGTACGTACACGAACGAAGTCCTTGATATTGGGATTCTTTCGACAGAAACTGTCTTTGGTTTCTATAGAAGCCCAAAGGTTCCGAGAAACACCATGTTTAATGTATATTTGTTAGTGTGATCATCAGTTTAAAAAAAGACATGAATTCCTATTGTAATGGTTTTTATGTACAACAACCATTAGTTTTCACAAGAATTAAGGTTAACACATTTTAGAAACAATTTAGCTTTTTTTTTTTTTTAATTTTTTATTTTTTTTTATTTTTTTTAAGAAAACCAATTTAGCTTAGCGGTCATTACGTGATCTGTCCATGTTATGTTTCATTACTATTATTATGGGCTGTTAAATAATAGTGATTGAAGCACTACTTCAGGTTTTGGAACATGGAATTATTTTGGTTTGTTATCTTTCAATATATATTTAGATATTATTTAATTATTAATTTATAATTAACATTTTTATGTAATCAATAGTGGTAATTTTGTGGATAATTATTTACATCCTTTTTTCTTTTAGTATAGTAAAGACGAAAAAAAAAACAACCTTTAAATTTCTAAATTTAACAAATTACTAAAACTATGAACTGAATCTTTATAACAATTTAATCTCCCTTTAATTAAAACACTAAATGAAAAAAACAATTTGTTCAAAATTTGAGTTGATTTATATATATAGTTTCCATGTGGCACGTTTTTTGCCATGCTTTAGATCAGTGATAATAATAATAATAATTTTATTTATAAAGCGCTGTTAACAAACAAAATGTAGGCTCAAGGCGCTGTAACAAAATTACAAACACAAACACGAGAGCTACAATGACAAACTAATCTAAAAAAGTTTTAAACAGATAGGTCTTAATGTTCTTCTTAAAAGTGGTGTAGCATGTTGTCTGTCTGAGATCAATGGGGAGTGAGTTCCAAACCTTTGGTCCGTGAACTGAAAAAGCACGCAGACCGTAGCTTTTGGGGGAGAAACGTGGCACTACTAAAAGCGTTGAGTCCATTGAGCGCAGGGCTCTCTGGGGGACATATGGAGTAATCAGTTCGCTAAGGTACAAGGGCATCTTATTGTTATATATACACTGATGACAAAGTGTGGCGACCTTGTAATCGATTCTCGCTTTCACGGGAAGCCAATGGAGCGTGCGAAAGAGCGTAGTAGCAGAATCTTGTCTAGTTTTTTTAAGGACTGACATTCGAGCGGCGTTGTTCTGTATACGTTGCAGCTTGGCTATTTTGTCATCAGGTATACCTGCTAGCTCGGCGTTGCAGTAGTCAAGGCGGGAGAGTATGAATGCCACAGCTAGCGTTTTTGTTGACTGTTGTTAAATATGGTCGGATCTGGCCTAATCTACGCAGCTGCAGATAAAGACCCTTGCAGAGCTGACTTATGTGTGGGTCGAAAGATAGTGTTGAGTCGAAGAAAACTCCAAGATTCCGCACTACATGGACAAAAGGAACATGGCAGTTCGTGATAAAGAGAGAATCTATGCTTTCAACTTTTGAGACATTGTTCCTAGTGCCAATCTTAATTATTTATGTCTTGTCTTCGTTCATCTTGAGTTTATTTTCAACCATCCAATCGCTTACCCTTGCAACAGTTCTTCTGATTTTCTCTGCCAGATGCGACACCTCAGAGGGTACTGATGAATCGTATAACTGTGAGTCATCGGCAAAGAAATGGTATAAGATGCCGGTTGGCCGTATGACACCGCTGAGTGGATATGTGTACATAGTGAACACAGTGATTCCCAAAGTGGTCTATATAGACTCTTAGGGGTCTACGAAGACTTCCAAGGAGTCAAAGAAAGTGAGAACAAAAGGATTGGAGGTCTGTGTCATGTAACTAGGGGTCCACGAGAGTGGATCTCATTTGAGAAGTTCGTGATTTTAATTTTGATATTACATCAATGAATTTAAAATTATGTCATACAAATATAAATTATCTATAACTTATTATAGGCGATCCTTAAAATTGTCAATCTATTGAGCTATTGAACAATTATTGAAAATTGTAATATCTCATTTAAAAATCTAATTTTAGCCTACAGGTAACTCAAATATAACGTGGTCGAATCTAAATATGAAATGGAGACAGTAGTGTTATTTTTTGTTTTTTTAATTTGGCTTTTTCCTTGTTCAACTTATATGGCAAATTGTGCCTTTTATGTAACAAAAATTATGGAATGACAGTATGAAACCAACTAAGCTGGAGAATCATTTGAGACAATGCCACCCTGATAAAATGTATTTAGATTTGAAAAAAAAACATTTAAACGGTCAATGAAAAATTTTAGAGAAGACCTGCAATGCACAAAATCTTTGACATCAAAAATTAAGATGATTGCTTGCATGTGTCTTTAAATTGGATGGCTGCCTGGTCGTGCGGTTAGCGCGCTGGACTGTCGTTCAAATTTATCGATGGTCCCGGGTTCAAACCCTGCCCGCGGGAGGTTTGGACTAGGAAGAAATTATCTTCAACTCTGAAGGAACATCCGAAACATGTCAAACATTTTACAACAAACAAACATTATCTAAGCAAAAGGTCTTCGAGCCGAAAAAGTTTGGGAACCACTGCTTTAGATGCGTCTTTCCACTAGTGTAATGGGAATGTTATAGACATATTCAACACAAGAGTCGAGTAATCATGTCCGTAGGGCTGTGATGAGCTAACACAATCAATGACCCAAACATTCTCTCAACAAGATACCAACACAACTAAACAGAAGGAGCGACAATTGATCATACAATAAATCTCATTTATCCCGTGAAGGCTTCACTGACCACAAGAGGACGTGCTCTGAAAGGAATGAGATTAAATCCTTTTAAGACTGCAGGAGTCAAAGCTTCAAAACCATACACAAAACGTTCGGTTTCGTTCCATTATAGGTACTGGGCAAACTGATGGAACAAAACATTCCGAAAGATGAGAGAGAAAGAGAGAAAGAGAAAGAAAAAGAGATTCAGAGAGAAGGGGCGACAGAAAGAAAGAGATGCACAAATTACACACAGAGAAGGAGAGACAGAGACAGAAATAGAATGATGTGGAGAGAGACAGAGAAGGAGGAAGAGAGATGAGATGGAGAAGGTGAGAGAAGGAGAGATGGAAAGATAGATGAAAGAGAGAGAGAGTGAGAAAAAGGAAACAGGCACAGAAGGGGAGTACAAGAGGGAGGGACAAGAGGGAGGGACAAGAGGGAGGGACAAGAGGGAGGGACAAGAGGGAGGGACAAGAGGGATTCGGACAGAGACAGAGAGAGATTTACAGAAATGTAGAGAGAGAGAGAGAGAGAAAGATGAAGATAGATGGTCAGAAAAGAAAGAAGAAAAGCATAGATTTAACAAGAATATGAAATTTCTCAAAAAGAATTAGAAGTACAGACATAAGAATCCTTCCACCCAAAAATTTAAACGGAATCCTCGTGTTAATAAAAGTATTAAAAAATCAAACTTAACATTAGGGTTTATTAAAAAAAAAAAAAAAACTCTACAAATCAACAAGGAATATAAAACTAACATGTTATTTAACTTTAGTTAGACCAATATATATGCATCTTCTGTTTAGGTACCATTAACTCAAAAAAAATACAAAGGAACTAGTAGAAATACAAAATAGAGCAGTGAGATTTATAACAAACGAATGTTCACATATGACCAGAGAAACAGTGTGTAGCACAATTAGTAAAATTACTAAATTTTGAGGCACGTCAGGACAGACGAATACAAAAGTAAAGTATCAATAACACATAAAACGCTGAACCATAATTGACAAGTACATAAAACAAAACCTAATAATAGAAGACACAATGATGTAGACACATTTCTTATTTTATACGCTAGGAAAAATTTCTACAAGTGTTCCTTCTCTTTCTAGTGCCATTAGAGAATGGATTGTAACTGTCTTTATTTTGAATTCATCAGTTGTTGTTTTTTCTGCTGACATATTTGTTTCCACTTTTCTGCCATTGTCAAGCACTGACATTGACATTTGTCAGGGTTAATTTCTTGCTTTAGCTTGACTAGGCTCAATAGGCTGGTTATGGGGGGTTAAATACTCAATTCCAATTAATGAATACTTGCTTGGCTCATTAAGGGTTACTTAAGTAAGAATAATTAACACTCAATAAACTTCAACTCTAACTCCAGCCCTCAATGAATACCAAAAACTCTTTGATATCAAATAAAGCTCACAATTATATCACTCTCAAGAAACAATACAAACACCATTCCAGGAAGCGACTCTCTAACCTTCATGGACCGGGAACAAGACCACACTAACTAACACACTCTCTCGCACATTCAGCAAAGACTAAACCATTCAGTTCATAACAGGTGCAAGACTATTCACATTTATAACCTGGGAGTACCTTAAACTAAGGGATATAACTATCATTCCAAAATATCAAAGTAACATATTCACCCTCGCCTTACCTCCCCATGACAACATTGACATTTGTATTTCAGATCGGAATCATCCACAAATATCATCCACGATAGTCATATTACATTACTACACTATTTCTGTAACAAGTTTACAATGAAGTGCCAATCAAACATCAGCACAGATCTACAGGTCTATCTGAGAGAACGAAGATGTTGGTTTATGAATTTGAAGCTGCAGTTTCTTGTTCTTCTTATTACGTATATGAGAACATGACATTGAAGAATCGATTCTTTTTTACAACAAGAATGAACGTCACTGAACACATTAATTATATAAACATGTTAGGCAAAGATAGAGGCACATTTCTTACTCTATATGATATGTCTAAGAAAAATACTGAATGTCAAATGGAAAAAAATACCAAGTCCGTCGAAGAGCATCCACACAATCCTGATGCAGTCACAGCTGTGATGGGCAGGACACGTCTGCAGAATGGAAGACCGCCGCATCCCTAAATGACTCCTGTATGGCCAATTAAGGGAAGGAAAGCGCTCGCAAGGCGGTCAAAGAAAACGCTTCAGGGATAGCCTCAAAGCTTCTCTGAAAGCGTTCGGCATTGACCCAGCCACCTGAGAGACAGAGACACATGACAGAAAACGACAGACGCTGTGAAAACTGGCGCACACATTGCTTTGGAAAAGAGAACAACGCTGGCAGAAGAAAAGTGCCAGAGAAAAAAGCAAGGCCAATGGCACTAGCTCCAGCTGGAATAACCTGCCTAGTGTGCGGCCGAACATTCCGGGCTCACATAGGTCTCACCAGCCACACGAGGAGGCACCGAACCCCAGTGCAACGCCCTCAGCCCCCCCCCCCCCTGGATGACAAAAGTGGTCATCATCGAACCACGATGAACGAACTATATATATTTCCTTTTTCTCTGATGACATTAGTGCCTGAAATGGGTTGCCTGAATCAGACAGTAAATAAAACAGTGAGGTAACAGAGCTTAAGTGTAATTATATCCACGAATAGATTAGCACGGGTTCACGTATAGGACATAGTTATTTAAAAAAAATAATAAAGATGCGATAAGATGAGGGTATGTACAGATGTTTTTAGCTATTGTCGCCCCAAGCTATTGGTGAATTACTTCCGGTCCAAGAAAGCGGTAAAAAAACGTCTTTGATTTCCTCCAGTTCGATATTTTGTTACTTGAATATATCGTTCCCCTTCCGCCCACGCCCTACACATCCCTCACACACACAAAGTATTTTTAAGGGAAAAAAAAACGTACGCTTTTAGTTACTGTACGTATTAAATAACATAAATAAATTATGGCTTTCATAAAGCGCTTCTCTAAACACAACTGTGCTCGAGTCCGGTGTCGAACCTCGAGCCCCCTTCATAGGTAGCCAAGCCAAGCTAAGTTCAAGCGTACTTAGCCTCTCGACCACGCCTCCCACAAGATTATTATTATTATTATTATTATTATTTCCACTGCAGATTACACCATATTGATTTATCTGTAACATCTCAAGCTTTTGTATTCTAAGAGGTGACTATTCATCATCAGTGCTTTCTTTCTCTCTCTCTCTCTCTCCAGTATGTCTCTCTCTCTCTCTCTCTCTCCAGTATCTCTCTCTCTCCCTCTCTCTCTCTCTCTCTCTCTCTGTCCAGTATCTAGACTTGATTTCTTTCCTAGTCTCAACCATTCTCCACGTTCTATTTGGCGCCCTGTGTGCTTCTCTCTTTATCTCTGAATGAGTTTTATTAAGGACTCTTCAAAGAATTTACTAGAACATAAACGTCTCTCTCCCCCTCCCCGTCTCTCTATGTGTCTCTATCTCCTCTATTCTCCCTTCCTCTATCTTTCATTTCTCTTTATCTCTCTCTCTCTCTCTATCTCTCTCTTACTCTATTTGCCTTTCTGAATGTTGATATTTTTGACCTATCTCCTTCCTCAAAATGAGATCAACAACAAAGATAACTGTCAAGTATAACTCGAGATACATTGTGAAGCTTGAAGCTGTGTTTGAGTTTCTTTGCTTCCAGTTACACTATCGTGGATGACAGCATTCTCCTGCACATACCGCATCAAATAGGACAGGCGAGAGTGTTGGGTATATCCTTTGATGTATGTTCGTATCAAAGGTCAAGGTAAAGTTGCCATACTTTGAAGTATACGAAAGATAAGATAAGGACGGGAGGTGCTGTGGCTGAGCGGTAAAGTGGTTGGGTTCAGAGTTCGAATCCTGGTGAAGGCTGGGATTTCTCAATTTCGGGATCTTCGGGCGCCTCACAGTCCACCCAACTCTAATGGGTACCTGGCATTATTCGGGAAGAAGTAAAGGCGGTTGGGATGAAATGGCCATGGGATTAAATGAACAGGTTTGAAATGACCAGGGAATGAAGTGGCGAATGGCCAGGGGGAAAGTATCGGGGAAGAAATGACCAGGAAATTAAATGAACAGGTCTTAAATGACCAAGTGGTGAAAGGACCAAAGGATGAAATGACCAGGGGATAAAATGGTCAAGGGGATGAAGTGACCGGACGACATTTCTACTGTAAGTCCCATCAAAAACATTTAAAAATTGTAAGATGCACTCAGATCTTTCTACATCTACAAGCTGACCATGGTCAGCGTATACACAAGGATATTGTTGTATGACATAATAGCTCTGTTTTCTTCCAATTATTTTAAAAATGGATAACTATATAACTCTCACTCGTGTGGATAAAATATTGAAACCTGCCTTTTGACTAGCATTGCATCAAATAACGGACCCATGGGGGTCGCCTATGAGCTAGTGTGACACAAAATCTTTTTATTTTACTTAAACGTGATATTTAATCAACAAACATTGCTAGTCCAAAACAAAGTAACAGATACAAACACCCCCTCCCTTACAAATAGTAATTTACTTAAACAAGGTCAAGCGAAAAAAAATGTATGGTATAAGATAATTATCCCGAAACATATCGTCAAGCATTTTTATGTGTAAGACATAGACGAAACTTCGAATGATGCAAACTATACGATTGATTTCTCTGTATGACATAAATTTGATGTATTGTCTTCTAACTAAACGCTCTCACATATTTGGTGATGAAAAGGCGGTTTTATTTTTAGCTTCTTTTGGCGTACAGCTTGGGAGGAGAGGGGGGGTATTGTCTAAAGGGAAGCAAGAGAGTGTTAACGAAGGCAACTGGCCAAGACAGGGAGGGGGGGGGGCAAGACGGAGAAGTTTATGCCCTGAGGCTAAGTGAACGCGTCTTCACGCGCTCGATTTCAGGTCAGTTACTCCCTCCCTTTAGGGATAATCCCCCCCCCCTGTTGTTTTCTTGTTTCTTGGTGAGGTCCGTGTGGATGTTGTATGTTTAGTGAGACACGTCAAAAGTGAGACACAAATTGTAACATAACTTTAGTTGTTACATATAACTTTGCGTTGTTATAATACATTTGTTTTTCCGTTAGAAAGGTGTACGTACAACACCCAGTAAATGCAATGAACACATTGTGGCCAAACTGACCGCCCAAGTAGTAACTGACCACTTAACACACAACGGGCTATCATATTGACCAACACGATATATAGGCTATATATATATATATATATATATATGTATCAAACACAGTGACTATATAAAGTATTTATTTCTCATTTAACGCAATAATAATCCATAAAGCTCTATACCTCACCAAATTTGGCTATAATTCATCTACTAGTGTAGATTCTGTACTTTTATATATGACTGCCGATATTTGTTTTTTTTTCTTTGAAACTATACGATTTCATATTGTGCATTGTTATTAGTGTGCTAATTATATAGTAGGAGTTTAGTTAGAAATTGTTCCTGTATTTGAAATTGTAAGACATCTTGCATTTAAACATTTAACCCTAAAAGTGCTGAGCTGTTTTACAATGAATGGAGTTACAATTCTGATGTTTGGAGGCTAAACTACCACACGCGTTGTAAGGGTTAATAAACGAAAGAAAAAAAAATCAGAAATTAAAATTCAGGATTTTGAAAGATATAAGTGGCATAGTGGCCGAGGGATAAAGCGCTTGGCTTCAGCCCCGTGAAGACTGGGATTTCGAATTTCGGGCTTTTCAGGACGCCCCGTAGTCTATTCAACTCTGATGGGTACCTGACATTAGTTGGGGAAAGTAAAGGAGGTTGATATCTGTGGTTTGAAAGGGGTCCTTCTCAGCGTTAACCAAAGCCAGAAGATAGTATGTTTAGGCGTGAAGCAGTGGCGTAGCAAGGGAATAGGGGAACCCAAGGGCTTGATCACTTTAGGGGCCTCTTGCATTTTGATATTCTACATAATGACATGAGGTAATGGCGTAATATTTAATATTAAATGTAAAAGAAATAATTTGAGAACTCATTTGGGGCCCCCGTCAAGTGGAGTCCAGGGGGGATTTTCAAATTCTTCCCCTAATCCCCCAGCATAGCTACGCCACTGGCGTGAAGTCATAAGCATAAAATGATACCCAACCACACTTACGTAAACTATGCATTATTTTTTGTACTTACAATTTTTAGACTAATTATGAGTCGACTTTAAATGAAACACTAGTTTAGTCATTCCTTGTGACCTTAGTGTCACCTTAGTAATCATTTCAACAGGCCTATAATATATATCTAGACGTCTGTCTAAATAATTGTCATCCGAAGAGGAAGCAGTTCCTTGACCTCCTCACTCTACTGATCTCAAGCGGGAAATCTGCCTAGTTAGAAGATGACAGGTCAGCGTGCTAGAGATGGACCAATATGGCAGTAAGTACCTTCATCTCTGGTGTTGTCAAAATTTGAGAGAAAATAATTTGCCCCAGACGCCTAATTGTGGTAATTAAGTCTTGTAGTCGGTTTTAGTCTGGACATGACGTACTAAATTGGTGAACCTAAACGTAGGACAACATGAAAGCTAGCAACTAGACCTTGACACTTCTGTTCTAGATAATCTCGTTACCAGATTGTTCAGTTTGACGGCCGATTTTATAAGCACTTAAAAATGGGTCGAATATTTAATGTTAGCTGTCAAAAAAAGAAACACTGGGTTTTTAGAGCTAGATCTTGTGATTAATGATTACGTAATGGGAACTAAGCTTGTTCCAATTCTAGCCTCTAATAGAGGAAGATACGTTCACCCCATAGTCAGCATATGTGATGCGCTTCGTAAAAAAATTCTATATTCTTAAAAAAAAAAACATTTAAATTTATTTCTAAAACCTTCCTGATTAATGAAAACAGAAAATATCTCCTTAGGATTATTAAAAATATAAATGATAAAAATGTCGCAATCAGTTTCAGAAATGAAAAGCAAATTTTTATTTAAAATCCTTTTTTTTTTTAAAAAAAAAAAAAAAAAAAAAAAGCTTTTATACGAGAAAGAATTCCGCATTAACAACTATATCTGTTCATAATGTAGAAGTTATTTCCTTTATTCGATAGGAAACAAAACAATTAACTACTGCTAAGCGCTTCCGCGGTGCCGAATGAAAAAGAACTGAAATGGAGGTATAGCTGAAAGAACTGCAGGAACAGAAAAGACCGGCGAAAGGCCAAACAATCCATAGAGGTAGTCGACTCTGGTGTTAAACATTAAACACGTTTAATAATCATGAAGGGAACAGTCGAATGTCATCTTCTTCTAGCCGGTTATAAAGTGCTCCCTCTTGCTACGTTGTTAAGAAAGCGTCTTGTTTGTGTCGACATCTAATTCGTTCCGTCTTTTTAAAAGATCCATCACTAAGTAAACACTTCCCCCCTATTTCCGAAACAAATAACTAATTCCTAATCGTGAAATAACATTGAGAAATTGTGTGTGTGTGGGTGGGGGGGGGTATTGATTTGTGTCTTGTCTATGCCAATTAATAAATGTGCAAAGTTTCAACTTGATTCGAGAGTGGGTGTAGGAGAAATAACGTGTACAAACTTTTTACCAGACAGACAGGGTTGATATAAGTTATGACAGACAGAGTTGATATAAGTTATGTATAAATTGTTTGAAGAATGGGAGGAAGGAATTAGATTAAAAAGGTCATTATAAAGAATGAGAGAACCAGTAGAGAAAGATAAAGAGAGAGAGAGATAGAGAGAGACATAGAGAAAGAATGAGAGAGAGAGAGATAGAGAGAGAAAGAGAGACAGATAGAAAGAATGAGAGAGAGAGAGAGAGAGAGAGAAAGAGACAGAGAGAGAGAAAGAGAGACAGATAGAAAGAATGAGAGAGAGAGAGAGAGAGAAAGAGACAGAGAGAGAGAAAGAGACAGAAAGAGAGAGAAAGAGCAAGAGAGACACAGAGAGAGAGAGAGAGAGAAAGAGAGAAAGAGAGAGAAAGAGAGACAGAGAGATATTTACGACTATGTCAAAAGAGACTGTAGAAGTCAAAGTGATGAGTCAAACAAATCTATTAAAAAGCATTTCCCCATTAAAATAGCTTGCGGGAGGTAATCCATTGTCTTGTGACATCCTAATATTCTCCCCTTCATCACAGTCAAACACATTTGTTTTTACCAACACATTTGTAGTCAGTCCAGGCAGTACTCTGACACTCTGCAATAACACGGACAGGAAACACGTGACTGGCAAGAGGTCATACATTGTAATATAATTTTCTAACAATATTGTTGACTTTATTTTTTTTAATTACTTTTAACTTTGTCTTAAGGATAACAGGATATTGTCAAGACTACTAGATCTACACCATAAGGAAACATTCCACAGAACTAAAATATAGATTGATATTCGCTAGTCGCATTTACGTTGCAGCAATGGTTCATCCCAGGTAGCTAAATTCCAGCACTATCGCAAGGATGTGATTTCCGATACTTATCGCGGATAGTGACGTCTTGTGACAGAATTTCAGTTTTGGTGAATCTTATTGTAGGATTGAGCTCTTGGTGTGCAGCTGCCAACGCATCTATTGGGTGAACTTCACATCCATGCAGGTAAAGAGAAGATTCAAGGGCCATTCCAATGTATGACTAGTGCATGGATCAAAGTTGAGCAAATGTTTTCAATATTACAAGTGCGGAATTACAAAATGACGGGAAAACTCCAAGTTTGTTTGTAAAATGTTTTACACGTTTCGGATGTTCCTTCAGAGTTAAAGATAATTACTTCCTAGCCCAAACCTCCCACAGGACGACGGGGGATAGGAGCGGGCAGGGTTTGAACCTGTGACCATCGATAAATCAGAACGACAGTCCAGCGCGCAAACCGCACGACCAGGCAGCCATCCAGTTTACTTTTCAAGCCAAAACTAACAATGGAACATGAGAGGGTGGGATCAAAAAGTGGTAGTAAGTTCACTCTATTACAATCTCTATATCTTTCTGTAAGCGTCTTTTATTTGCCTTCAATGTCTGAAGAGTTATTCTGACGAACCTCCCTGTGACTTGAAGCCCCCGCCATCCCCATACCCTGTATAATCTCATTACGTGTAAAAAAAAAAAAAGTTTTAGCCAGCATCATAAGGATTTCTTCTGAGCTTCTGTCTTTTACGCGGTTAAAAATGAAAATCTGTTCTCTGGAGAACACAGAAGAATTAAAGGAAAATGAAATAAAAAGGTAGGGTGTCGCACGCAAAGGGAATGAATACTTTTTTTTAATGGGAAACAGACTTTTCATGAGCTCGGCTTTTAAACCAATGTTGTGAGGTTTAATATTGGTCGGGGGAAAAGGAAATAAAAATGAAGAGAAAAAAAAAAAAACGAACAACATTTAAGTGTCTTATAACAATGTCTGTGCGTGCTTGTGCTGGTGGTCTTGCCGTTTGATTTACTGCTTGGACTCAAGTTATCTAATGTTTTTTTCTGAGTCAAAACTGAAATCGTAGTTTGATTGTTTCTGTTTTTTGGTTTTAAGATAATGGTCGATTTTTTTCATGGCCTTCCAAGGCTAAAAGCCGCTTTACGATTTGTGCTGTTAGTTTGTCCGTCCGTACATTTGTTTATTACTTTTAGATCTCATAAACTAAACGTGCTGTTTACAATTTTATTTTAACGTCAGGCTATAAATAAGTGCAAAGGCTACTTGTTAAAGTTAGGTTCTGTGAAAGCAAATCCGTTTCTTTTAAAAAGTTGTTGATGTTTTAAAAATACACTAACTAATACTTCTTCCCGCGACGTTTGGCCGGTGGTCTTCAAACTGTCTCTTATTTATCTCATGTTATGTTATAAAATACAGAAGATTACGTCCTACACATATAATACACGCACACCATTTTTAAACAGCTTTAACTAGATGTATCAGGTACATAGTGCTTTAAAGAGGTGATGTGTATACGTTGCTAGGTATGACTAAAATATATGACTAAATTTAAGTATAAATTTTAAGTATTGTTTAAATGAATGTAATTAAGGGGAAAAAAATCAAATATTACAACAACAAAAATTTTCACTTAGTATGAGTTATGTATGAATATTTGCATGAGTATACATTTGTAACAAGATTTAAAAGCAGTTTGATTTCTAAGTAGTTTGTATTCGATGAAGTTTGTTTAGTTGATTCCAGTGAACGCAAAACTCACCCGCATGGGCCAGCTACGAGTTTATGACTAACACAGACTTCAACAATATTATATGGCTTCTTTTCTAGCTTAAGTTTCAGATCGTGAGGCCTCGGTAAATACCTGGATCTGATGTTGCAATGACTCTTTGCTGCACGCCACCATTGCATTATTATGTCGGTGCTAGAGTCGACAATGTTATAAAGACATATTTGAGTCATATGGCGCAGCCGACGGTAATCTATTGATTTGGGTGTGATAAGGGCACCATACATCAACGGCTCTCAAAGTAATACAGTTTTATGGTGATGCCACAAGTTAATCTATTGATCTATTTGGGTGAGAGGCACGCAGGGTCTGGTGTATGATACAACCCAATTTTTTATCTATTTGATCGCACAGTTGTTATCATAGAAGAGTTGGTTTAAAATTAATCTGACTGTTGTCGACGGTCATTGACTTGTAGCACCTAACTGCTGGTGAAATACTAAACCGCTGGGGGACTTCTTTGTGAACAATACTGAATAGAGGTTGTTTTTTTTTTTTTTTTGTACAATATAGACAAAATTCAACTTGAGATAAAAAGAAGTAAATGTAGACTTTTAGCAATAATATAGCATTCTTTTTTAAACATAACCTAACTAACCACAAAAACTTTGGCAATATGGATTCTTCTCTGGCCTACCCTAGACAGCTGACGACAATGCCGTTTCTCTAGCATTCACACTACATAGCCTGGTCATAGCCACCAACCAATAGCTAACTTCTTCTCACTGTCAATATTTTCAGTGCAGACACATACTCCATAACACATAGACTAGTCTTATTGACCAGATATCCGACGCTATGACGATATAGGTCTAGATCAATATGTAAATATGCCTCATTATCTAAAAATTTAATTTTTAATTAATATCGCTGGTTAATAAGACATCAGATTTTTTGTATTTTTAAATCTGAAACAACTAAGACGGGTTTCCGTTGTATCATATTGTAGCACGTGACAACCCGAAACTAGGTGAAGGTCTTTTATTGTCGCTGGTTGGTTATAATCAAGATCAGTATTGCACTTTTAACTCTTTATCTCCGTAATTATGTTTCCACTTTCTGACAGAATTGTTCTTTTTTCACATTTGTACATTATTTTCCACCCTGTTATGATAAAACTTCAATAACATTTGTGTTTGTCATCAGAAAACGTTACATTTGGTATAGAATTGGAGGAGAATGCATGCTCTTTTCATAAAACACAAAATTAAAGTTTATAAATTAAAATTTATTGAATTTAATGGGTTCAAATCAACGATGATATCGTTAATTGGGATAGAAAGAGTTAAAGAGTACAGCTAAAAAGCCTGGAGAAGATCTTTGTGCCCTCATATGAAGCAATAGCTCCACTCTTTAACAAAATATATTCATACAAGCCTGATTTTAAAACTGTATATGACATTAATGTGTCGACAAGGTAATGAGTTTAGTAAGACAATAAGTGCATATATATTATAAAACATACTCAGCCCCAAGGATCACCGTAAGCGGACAGACCCTAAATGTGGTAGACTACTTCACATATCTAGGTAGTATAGTGACAAATGACGCCTCACTTTCAAGGGAAGTTGATTACCGTCTGGCCAGGGGCCAGTAGCGCCTTCAGGCGAGAGTTTGGCGGATGTCCTTGCAAACGCCAGTATGGACAGTATAGAGGGACTTCTTTTGGTCCGACAGTTGCGCTGGGTAGGGCACGTATCTCGTATGGGAGACGAATGTATGCCAAAGGCAGTCTTTTTTGGTGAGCTAAAAGGTGGTCGAATTACAGAGGAGCTTCAAAGACCAGCTTAGGCATCAATTTTCCTTGGCTGACATAGAAGAGAGCGCCTGGTTGCATGCGGTCTCAGAATGAGACAGCTGTAGGTCACTCACGAAGGCCGCGGGATACACGTTTGTGACCAAAAGAAAATCTGCTGCCGAGGACAAACGCAAACGGCGAAAAGAAAATCAAAGTCGACCACCTGCGGACAATGGTTATGCTTGCCCTGGATGTGGCAAAATATGTAGGCCACAGCTGGGACTGAGCAGCCACGGGAAATGCTGCATTCCTCACTAATCTTCGGACTCGAAGACTAGCCTTATTATTATATACACAATTTCAATACACGAAGGAGACGAGTTTTAGCGCCCCTGAAAGTCGAATAACCGCTCGTACAGCGGTTCTCATCCTCTTTAGCTCGGCGATCCCTTTTACTATTCACAACAATGTGGCGACCCCCATCATTAATATTATGTTCGTTCATAAACATAAAAAAAACCTGTGTTTTTGCTCATGGTATATAATTTAATCCTAATGTGAATAATTGTTATGTATAGTCTGGAAAATTCATGTATCTCAAAAATATATATATATATATATTATTGAAAATGAAACAGATCGGGTTATGACTGCTAAACTAAATCCTTATTTCATTTACAGTTTACTTTATCGCTATTAGTGAGCTCAATAAATTCTTCATTGCTTTGGAACACTTTCATCTTTGACTGCGAATGGACTACTGGCAGGGGCAAAAGGTCAGATTAATAAATCATGTTTTTTTATGTTCTTAGGCGACACCCAGCAAATCGTCATTCGACCCCCGAGGGGGTCGTGACCCACAAGGTTGAGAACCGCTGCGCTAGTAGAATAGCAAGGTCCGTTTTTGATATCAAAAAGTGAGAAAAGATATTGAAATTCGGATATCATGAAATTTGAGATCTTTCAGAGTTCTGATTTAAAGATTACCCTTTTCTTATTCTTGAAAGCGAAAATATTATTAAAGAAATATATTACTAAATTTAAGTGTTGTTTTTTTTTTGTTATACAAGCTACTTAAGTTTGAATATATGATTAATTTTGTTTTGAACGAAAAATAATTCATTTAGTAAGCAAGCCAAATATGATTCAAAACAACAATTTATAAGCACATTAATATATATTCCAGTGGAACATTGCAACAGAGCAACTCTTAACTGAATTCAAGGGAAGGGAAAGGTTTCTTCATTGAGGCCTTTAAATATGAGATAAGCATTTCAATAAACAAATCAATTAGATAATCATTCAATAACATCAGTCAGACAAGGGGTTTACACTGAAACTGAACTCTCATTACAATTAGTTCACCGATTAATTATTTAAATATTAACAATGTGATAATAATAATAGTATCTCGTGTTATCCAATCGTTATTCGGACTAACATTTCAATAGTATCGGCAACACTTTCGAGACCTGGACATCTCTTCCTCTGTGCCCCATCCTGCTCTGTCCTTTCAAACAAAGATCAGCTCAGGATTCGAACCCGAACCCCTTTGATGGGGACTAAGCGGTTAGTTCCACCCAGCCACATGTCTAGATAAAAAAAAAAAAACTAAACTAAATATTGTAAATGCCAGTAAAAAAGGAGGGGGGGGGGAAAGGCCAATATATTAGAAAATTTGAGTTTTGAAATTAAAAAATAAACATGCTTCTCGTTTTGTTATATATTATATCTGAACGGTGCACACAAACTGTTGAATGACTTCAAATGTTGCAAAAGTTCTACAAGTTAAAAAGAATGTGACGCACCAATAAGGTAAGCGACTGACTAGTAAGTCAAAGTTCAAAGCCCCGTACCCTATACTAGCCTCAAGTAAAACTACCCAAAGAGTCGGGCGCGTATCTCCATACAGGAAGACACCCCCTCCCCCCAACTGAACCAGGCATAACTCTCTTAAGACCTCTCGCACTATCGAACCCATTTCCGTGTCGGTGAAGCACTATTCCAATAGTGTGTGTGTGTGTGTGTGCTCCTGTTTTCGATTTTCCTGGCGGCGTCGACACAGGAATCAGAGTTGTTTTTTTTTCTCGGATCCTAACAAAATATGTTCGAATCGGACAGTTGCCTGTTCGTTTGTACCAGTCTCATAGAAGTATGGAAATAGTTCCTCTCATAAATCTTTGGCGATATTTTTTTAAATTATTTTCAAACAGCAATTTAAACGTCATATAATGAACAAAAAAAAATGACAATATAATGGGCATTCATCCGACGGCTATCATTCCGGACTTTGTGCTGATGTAGGGGACTGATTGTCCCTCGTCACGTGAACATCGGAACAATAGTTTATCTGCACAACATTGGGCTCATATGTAGTGATCAATACGCACAGGCTCCTAATCAAGCCATTGCAACATATAAATAAAAGCTGTACTAAAAATATAATTGAAATAAATACCGATTAGGAATAATCACAGTTGTCTACTGTTAAAAAATTATTGGTGCTTATGGCCCTTGGGATCTTACAGTAAAAGTAAAATTTCCCCATTCAGACCTTGTGGTCTATAGGGCAGATGATGTAAAGGTCATCTGATATTGTGGCCAACGGTTAACGAGGGTGTCATGTGGCCAGCACACAACCCCTTTACCTTTCCCCGACTAATGTCAGGTAGGCTTACCCATTAGAGCTGGTTGGCTCAGAGGCGCCCGAAGATCCTGAAATTAAAAGTCCCAGTTTCCACCAGGATTCGAACCCCGGTTCGGAAGTCAAGCGCTTTACCGCTCAGCCACCGCGCCTCCCTTGCGATCTTAAGTCAGCAATTATTTCTGACATTATTGAATTATAAAATCTCAAGTGCACACTAAAATCATCCAAATGATTTTCTCTAAAAATCATGTGCTTTTCAGATGCGTAAACATTTTTAGGAACCCATTTTCTTCATAAGTGATCTTTCTTTTTTAGTGCCAGTAGAGTATGGAATGTGTTGCCTTAAAATTAAATTAATTAAATAGTGTCCTTGTAATCATAAATTAGGATCAATAAAACAGTTTAAGTCTTAAAGTCATCCTGGAAACGATATGACTCAGAGTTTAAGTCTTCAATCGACATAAAAGACTTAAGTTACGTTAGCAAGCTATAAGTTATTCCAGCGTACTCGATAAAAAGTGTTTAGTTTAATAGATTATGAGAATGCAGTCGACCTTTAATTTTCCGGAAATTATGCTCGAGCGTCCTTGGAGATGAGGGTAATAGTGAAAGAAGGGAGGGGCAGTGCCCTGGAATCTTCTTGATCTAATTACCCCTAATGTTTTTAATAGCTTTGCAATGCAACTTCATGTTTAGCTCTTGAAAACAAAACCTCTTACGACTGCTTCCTCTCAATCTCTCCCCTCTCTCTCTCTCTCTCTCTCTCTCACACACACACACAGAGACGCCCATACCAACACACTGAAACATCCAGCTTCAAGTTAGTATTGATCGCTCTGTAGAATAAAATGTCCATAAATTGTAATCGATAAAATGTTCTTTTCAAAGCGAGTTTAATTTGTTCTGACATCGATGAAATTATTTTTTATCCCCCCCCCCTTAATGGCCTAATGGACATACGCAGAAACAGCTTTTTTAGAGAGAGAGAGAGAGAGAGAGACTTGAAGATTGGTTCATCCATCTCTGAATCTGGTTCCCAGGAAGAGAGTACGCCATTTTTTTTTACATTTAAATATGAGGGTCAGATTGCTAAACCAATACGAGCAAATATATTTGAATATTGATATTTAGCATCACATGGTTTCTGATTGTCACGGTTGGTTGAACTAATTATATGATGTTTGAAATGTACTTTATTTGTTTATATATACATATATATATATATATATATATATATATATATATATATATATATTCTCTTCGTGACCCGCCATGCAGGACACCACGTTGAAAAAGTCATGGAAAGATAATCTTTTTTTTTTCTGCAAGTCGGACTAGAGTTATCCCACGTAATTTTCGCGGTGACAAAGTGCGAGGCTCAGAACAAAAAAGATAGAGAGTATATGTCTATGTTTATTTAGCATACTTTATGTACTTTTCTTTGTTAGAGAAACATATTCTTGGTTAATAGATATTTTACAAATATATGGTTCCGTAAGACTGTCACTGCCAGAAGCGATAATAAATATATAAGCACTCCACTACCTATAAAATGATTCTAAAGGTATTCATCTCAAACAGCCTTTGACAGCAAGTCCGATTCCTGGCCTTCACGTGTGGCTTAGATATTGAGTCCGGAGGAACGGTTTTCAATAACAGCAGAAAGGGTAAAGGCAATTAACTGGCCCTTAAGCCAGTAAGCTTCAGGCAAGAGGGGGTCGTTAGAATTGGTTTGCTATTCACCAAGGAAAAGGGAAAGCTCTGAATTCAAATCTCTGCTGCCTAGCAGCTATACCCAAACATGGGAAAGGCTTCGGGAGTCAACCCTGAGGAAATATTAGGAGCAGGTGAAGCGCAGGTTGCTGCACACAGTGCTACACGCTGGCAGAGCCTGTGACGCCGCTGACTCAAAAATGTATCGGCAATTGCCTTTTCTTTTGGATACATCAGCTGCGTTGAGAAGGGGGAAAATGTGTGGGCAACATCGTTTCGGCCAAAGTTAATGTCCAGGCATTCTTCTCATTTCTAGGAGATGATTCATAGTCGGTACGGGCCCAAAGAAGGGCATATGTTTCAAATAATGCACCTTGATAACATACTGAAAAAAAAAACCCTGGATTTTTAAAGTCGCTACCAATAACCCTATTATTTCAAATATAGCGTTCTTTTTTAGCGGCCCCGTAAGGGGAAAAAGCCGCTATTAGGTTTGTGCAAAATGTCCGTCTGTCCGTCTGTCTGTCTGTCCGTCTGTCCGTCTGTCACACTCAGATCTCGAAAACTAGAAGAGATATGAAAAATATTATTTCATCATTAAATGCGGCTTGAAAAGTTTAGGTGCAACGGCTACTTTTGGTTTTCTAAAAGGAAACCGTTTAATTTATAAAATTAATTATGCAAGCGATTTTTTCATAAAAATACACCAATTCTAAAACAATTACGTAAATGTAAGGGAGGCAATGTTACAATATGCTAACATAGATGGACAATTGTTGTGTATTTTCAGTATCACTAAGTCAAATATATTTTAAAAATGTACAGGAAATGTTTACAACAAATATAAATAATATTTAAAGATGTTTTTTCTGGTCAACTAGCTGCTAAAATTAAAAGAAAACATTTCTGTTTGTTTATAAAGGCTAATAATGCACTTAGTATGTAAATATCACGCACATTTTTTTAAATGGACTTTTTATGCAGCGATTTTCGTGCAGTAGCGTAACGTCGCAACATGATCAGGTGCTAAACCAATTCCTTAAACTTTTTAAAAAAATCAGATTTTATGTATTTTTTGTTTAGTGCCCCCATCCGAATAAAAGAAGATTATTTTTGTGCGTTTTGTCTGTTGGTCGGTCTGTCCGTCACAATTAGATTAACAAATAACACTAGAGGCTATTGTAAATCTGTTTAACCTTTACTTTTTAATTCAGAAATATTGCAATAGTTTTAAGTATCTATAATAGATTGTTCCGGATGTTTTGTGAAAAACAAATCAATGCCAATGAATATTTGTTTGCTCTTCTAACTTATATTAGATTTTATTTCCATGCTTAAACGTTGCAAGAAAAACATGATCTTTAATATATCGTTCCGGTTTTTTAATGTAAATAGCATATAAATGCTAAATAAAAATATCTATACTGATTTATATTTCATTAACTATAAAGTTGTTCCGGATCTTGTTTAATAAAAAATAAATTATGTCAAATGATTGTTTGAAATCGCATAATTGACTAATATTACACTTATATTCTTTGACACTACGTCACTATAGTTTATGTATCAATATCAATTGTTCCGAATTTTTAACTTAAAACAAATGTATGTCAAATAATTTTATTTTTTTCAAAAATATCGACAATAGGTTATTCAGGATTTTAAAATAAGAAAGTAATTTACTAGAAACGATTATTGAAAATCAATTTTTAGACTTATTTTACAGTTAATTTTCTTGCCGAAACATAATAAAAGTTGTTTAATCGGTAAAGCATGTTCCGGATTTTGCTTCGAAAAAGAAATCGACCTACATTACCTTAATTTTCTTACAAATCGTCGCCAAAAATGATCCGAATTTTATATGAAAAATCTAATAACGCTAATAATGTTTGAAATCCATCTTCTAATAAATAAAACAAATAATTTTCTCATTTACGAAAATTGGTTGTTCCGGATTTATGAAAAATAGTTTAACTCTATTTATGTAAAATCGCACTTCTCTCTTACACTACATTTAACTTTCTAACTAAAACGTTAGAAAATCTAATTATCGTTAATATTATGCTCCGATTTTTAAGGAAAAAAAAATCCTAACACCAAAGTTTTGTTTGAAAAAATCTCTATAAGACTATGGTACATCTAATTTTCATAACAGACCATCCCACAAATTTAATTAACGGCATTTGATTAATCTGGATTTCTTATTTTCTCTCACTATAAATATATAAACATCCGGAACAATCTATTATAGAAACTTAAAACTAATGCGATGTTTCGGAAGGGAAATTAAATTTAAATCAAATTTTCAATAGCTTTTAGGCTTTTTTTTTCTCGCTATTAACATAATGGACAGACAGACTGACAGACAAAACAAAAAAAAAGCGTTTTTAATCCTATATATATATTAAGCCTAGCCCATCAAATGAAAATGCTAAAAGAACAAACTCGGTGCACCAATGTCTATGAACACTCGACAAGCTTCTCGTATAGATGACATTTTTTAGTCTAACTAGGACGTGTGACGTAATGGAACTTTTTTCCTTTGACGTCGTATGGAGTTAATTCTTTAAATGAAATGCTAAAAGATCTCACTCGGTGCACCAATGTCTATGAACACTCGACAAGCTGCTCGAATAGATGACATTTTTTAGTCTAACTAGGACGTGTGACGTAATGGAATTTTTTTCCTTTGACGTCATATGGAGTTAATTCTTTAAATGAAATGCTAAAATATCTCACTCGGTGCACCACTGTCTATGAACACTCGACAAGCTGCTCGTATAGATGACATTTTTTAGTCTAACTAGGCCGTGTGACGTAGTGGATTTTTTTCCTTTGACGTCATATGGAATAAATTCTTTAAATGCTAAAACAACTTGGTATAGTAATGTTTATTAAACCTCGTAATGTGACTCGCATTTTAAAGACATAATAGCTAGATTTAGATCTAATCTAGATTTTTTGCACTAGTTCTAGATTTCTTTTTACACTAGAGCTAGATTTTTTACACTAGAGCTAGATTTTTAAAACTAGATTTAGATTTAAGTTCTAATTACAATCATTATAGAATCTAGATCTATAATTTCTTGGTCTAGTTTAGAATGTTTGTTGTTTTACATGGACGACGGGGGATAGGAACGGGCAGGGTTTGAACCTGGGACCATCGATGAATCCAAACGATAGTCCAGCGCGCAAACCGCACTACCAGACAGCCACGATTTAGACAAGATCAAGATCTATAATTTTAATTTCTAGGCTTAAAGTGTAGATTTTTATTTCTAAAGTCTAGATTGTCAATATGTTAATATTGCAATGTTATAAAATACTAAAACTAATCTACTATTTTAATATTTCATATTGCAATTAGTCTATTAATTGATTATCTAGTGTTTTTTTTTTTATATAAAGCTTATCTAAATTACATCTACATTATCCCAAATATATATTTTAGATCTAGATCTAGTAGATATAGATATTAAGAGTGCTAAATTAGTAGTTTAATTTAGGTAGATCTTTATCCTCATTCTAGTTCCATTTCAATGAAAATGCTCAATTATGTAAAATCGCTTTTCTGACATATTGTACATATCCGGTAGTTGTCATTCGGTAATGTGTAGGTATATTATCAATAGTAGGCTATTAGTTTGTAACCAGTTTGTCATTAGATTAGGAGCAATGCCTGGTCGTGTGGTTAGCGCGCAGGACTGATTATCTCTACGGTCTCGGTTTCATACCCTGCTCGATGCCATCCTCAGTCGACCAGTGAATATGCGGATCCGACAGGGATCCGTCTCCCACTGGGGCCGCCTCCGAGTTTGTGTGGTAACACAAACTCTCTTTGTAATCTTGTTGTTTTTCTATCTGTGATGATCATGTTCACAGAATCCCAGTTGGTCTACTTCCATTAGACATTCTGTATGGTGGATGTAATTGAAGGCAAGAGAGCCGCTGGTCGTCCACTTTTAAGCTAGACTGATGTATGCAAATGCGACAAGATGCTCTTCAAAATCGACACGAACAGTTACGAAAAAGAGGCAAAGGATAAATCCACATGGAAAGCAAGCACAAGCAAATGTCCTGGACAACAGACCAGAAGTAGAAAGAAAGGTGAAAGTGCAACAGCACCAGATGATATACGGAGACGCGGATGCTGACCGGTAAAGTGCTTAGCTTCAGAACCGGGGGACCAGGTTTCGAATCCTAGTGAAGACTAGGATTTTTAATTTCAAGATCTCTCTGTACCTCTGAATTCACCCAGCACTAATGGGTACCTGAAATTAGTTACGAAAAGTAAAGGCGGTTAGTCGTTGTGCTTACCACATGACACCCTGGTTAACCGTGGGCCAAATAAACAGTAAACCTTTACATCACCTGCCCCATAGATCGCAAAGTCTGTAAGGGAAACCTTACTTAACCTGGTGAATACAGATGCCCAACCTGTGACCGCAACTGTGTGCCTCTTTCATTACAAAAGTACCTGAAATGGGGAGAGATTATTTCTCGGGACAAAAAATGCCAAAGCAATTCGCATTTTTAATACAATTAAATAGCGATGTATTCAGTGATCAGTGAGTCAATAAATGTAAAAGTAAAAAGTTATACGGATGTATGCAAACGCGACATGAAGCTCTTCAAAATCGACACTGGCAACTGGGAAGATGTGGCACTGGACAGATCCACATGGAGAGAGAGCATAAAGGAAGGGTCACAGATTGCAGATGTCATACACAACAGAAGCAGAAAGAAGGGTGAAAATGCAACGGCGCCTGGTGATTATATATGCCCAACCTGTGACCGCAGCTGTTTATCAAGAATTGGCCTCTTTAGTCACACAAGAAGTTACAATGGGAAAAGATGATCTCTCGAGACGTAAAATGCCCCAGAGAGTCAATAAATAGCAGCATTAACTCATGTGTAATATGAGCACTGTTTGATCCATTTCGAGTTGTCCTAAATATCACCAAAAAAGTAACACAATAAAATAACAAGTATCATAAAAAATGTTTCGTCTTGATGAGGCTGATGGTCGTGTATCATTTCTCAATCTATTCATTTCGGTGCTTAAAATGATCGTATTTATTTAGCTTACGACCTTTTAAAAAAAATATTCTTTAACAAGGCCTCAGTGGACATTATCGACTCATTGTCTTCAGTAAAGATTTCGATGACAAATGGACACCTCCTCTTAAGGAAAAAAAAAACATCAACGAGTAGTTCTTGCTAATCATATATATAGATTGGTGCATTAATGCCTGGAAATGGACTATTGCTTTTGCTAACTAGATATAGATCTTACTGATATAAATAATGCTGAGTTTCTTTCAATGTGTCAGTTTATATGAAGTCTTCAAACTGATTGGGAATTAATTGATTGATTAGCTCTAATTCATCTAGACTCGATCTAGAACTAGAGCTATCTTACAATGTCAGGAACCAATAATAAAATTGACGTAAATCTAGATTTAAAATAAATTATTAATAAGATCTATATCTAGATCATAGTAAATCTAATTCTAGTCTAGATTCTAGATCGAGATGTGACCATGTGTGTACTAGACTTAGATTTAGAACTTATTTAAAATTAAAATACACCTAACTATAGATTTAGAGAAATGTCTAGGTCTAGTAGCTCATAGCTCTAGATATCTGTAACTAGATCTCGATTAATCAGTAGCAACAATTTGTGCGACTAATCAAGAGATTTATTGATCTCATTTCTTATCCTTTAATGGAAAATAAAATTTAAAAAAAGGGGCGAAATTGACTGTTCTAACTTTGTATAGATCTAGATCTCTCTCTTAGCATGATAAAGAGAATCAAACTGATGTTCCCTGACTTGCAGAATGTATCTTCCGTAGCAGATCGAGTTTTGAGTTTAGGCACATCAGCAAAATTTAGGCCATGTCGTGCCCGTGTGGCAGATCGAGTTTTGAGTTTAGGCACATCAGCACAATTTAGGCCATGTCGTGCCCGTGCGGCAGATCGAGTTTTGAGTTTAGGCACATCAGCACAATTTAGGCCATGTCGTGCCCGTGTGGCAGATCGAAAGCTGCCGTTACATTCACTAGCGACTAGCTAGGTTCCATTACTTATGAAGTCTAAAATTCAAAGAATGTAATCAGGGACACTCAAGACTGAGTGTATTCACAAAAGAAAAACTTTAATTATGTTGACAAAAATATTAAATTCTAGATTCCTTGCTCCCTCCTTCAGCACATCTGTTTTGTTTTATAAAACAACTTCAAGCATCAGAAACCAGAATAAATAGATTTATCTTACAGCTATTCAGCAGACTCAATAGTTCAGCCTTTATATTAAAAACAAGTTCAATGACTAATTAGGGTTTCTGGCTGAAAAAACAAATTCTTTAAAATGTTTCTTATTAGTGATTGTAGAGGATACCAGAGCTTTCAATTGCTAACTCTGCAAAGAATGGTCCGAAAGAAGAAACGTGGTAAAATATATCTAGTGTCTGGGTATGTTGCAAAGAGATTGATTATAAACAAAACTACTTTTATAGAATTAGATATCTTTGATCCGGCTAAGCAAACCATTGCATCTGGTGTAAGTCTAAATTTCACTTGTAGCCAAAAATTCCCATTCTTTGGAATGAATCTTCGGTTGCCGCTCTTATGGAATGTAGAATACACTAGAGGTACCCGGCATCATGATCATGACATCATTGCAAAGTGACAAGGATGGCAAAAATTCTAACCTAGTCTAGACATGGCTAGAACAAAGACAAAAAGTGTAAATATTTTGGCAAATGTACACAGTTTCGTATACAACTTTATGCGTGTTTAGGAATGCTGCATTTCATGTATATGCGCTTGAATGATTTTTAGTCTTTCCTTCGTATATTTCTTTATATTTTGGAAAATACACATTTGCCCCTAAAAATACACATTTCAAGGTCTGGGAATACACATTTCCATCTTGGTATATAGGCATCTCTGTATATATATAGAATTAGATATCTCTGATCCGGCTAAGCAAACCATTGCATCTGGTGTAAGTCTAAATTTCACTTGTAGCCAAAAATTCCCATTCTTTGGAATGTATCTTCGGTTGCCGCTCTTATGGAATGTAGAAGAAGAAGTGTATATGTTACTGCTACAGTTTGGTTTTGAATATATTAATGCGGTGTCGTGGAAAAAATAGAGAAACACTTATGGTTTATTATAAAAGGTTAAAATTTAACATATATATATATGAGACTGCTGTATATTCTATCACATAAATAAAACGTAATAGGAATGAAAATATGTAATTCAATTCGAATTAATGGTAAACTAAATAAATCTATGCACAATAATGAAACCCTTTCTTTATTAAACATTTAAAAAATAAAATACCTTTTAGATGCAACTAATTTATAGCAATAAAATGGTAGAATAATGTGGTCAAAATTATTCTGACTGCCTAATCTGTTCCCCTTTCAAAGAGTTCCTAGCATTTCATTATATCTCCAGATATCATATTCTTGAGCATTTAAAAAAAATGACCCACTTGACCCTCAGGAGACAAATGTGGAAGAGGGTATATAAACAGTAAGTATCTACGGCCATTCATTCAACCTAAAATATGAAAAGAACTGGACAGTCTCCCGTTAAAATACGATAATGTAACCTATAAAGCTGACGTATCAAATAAACACGCCTCCTTTGTGTCGGCGTTCTAAGCTTCATCAGATACAGACATCTACGAAATGTTTGAGAAGAATAAACTGTACATATCGAACCAAAATACCATTAAAGCAATCGGAGGGTAACTTGATTAGTTTAGTGACAGAAAGAAAAAAAAAACAAATATAACAAATAATCATAAGTATACAAAACAAAACAAAAGGCGCGGTGACTGAGTGGTAAATCGCTTGGACTGCGAATCGGAGGGTCCCTGTTTTGAATCCTGGTGAGGACTGGGATTTTTTACTTCGGAATCCCTAGATCTCCCCTGAGTCCATCCAGCTCTAATGGGTTCCTGACATTACATCAGGAAAATAAAGGAGGTGTGTCGTTGTGCTGGTCACATGACACCCTCGTAAACCGTAAGGCACAGAAGCAGATGACCTTTTCATCATCTTTTATGGAGTGTGTGTGTGTGTGTTTCTATGGTGAAAGTGGGAAGTGGTTAGCTATGCAGTGTGAATGTTGGAAGTTAGGCGGTATCATCTTCAGCGGTCTTAGGTAGGACTCAGGATTTCCAGAGTGAGTTAGATTTTGTTCAGTATACCATTCATATTATTACTAAAGTCTACTAGATTTATTTCATTTTATCATGTTTTGAATTTGTCTAAATTGTAATAAAATTTATATTTAGTTTTGTTCACAATGAACTTATTAAAACCTTTTTTTTAAGGTTAAGTTATAATACGCCTACAGCGGTTTAGGTTTCTACCATCCGTTTGATGCTAAAAGTCAACGAACGTATACAACACGGCCGTATAGACAGGGGTATATAGAAGACTTTTTCAAACCTCATTAGATCAGAGTTAAACAAATTAAAACGTTGAGTGCCAGAAAATTTATTATAGACACAAAACTAAATGACAGGTGACATGTTTACTTTATCTTCACAGAAAAGTGTGCAAGAATGTTACGACTTTGTTCTGCACACCTTTATGAGAATTTCTCTAAGTGCGCACCAGTGAGAGCAAGGCGCGCAGAGCTTCAAGAGGTTTAATAGATCCTTGTCCAGCCAGGTTTTGTTCTTACACCCAAAGAAGAATTAGCAAGCTGATAAGAGGTATAGTAATGAACTGTGTGTTGGAGGGGAGTACTACTGTGTGTATTGTTCCTATTTCATCGTCAATCTCAGTTGTAAATCAACCACCCATGTCTTCCACCACTCCCTCTTGTTGACTTGCTTACCTAGATCCACAACACATTTAAAGTAATTGTAAATATCAGCACACTTGCCACAAGGCTAACAGCAACTTTGGTAGCACGGCCGATGTATAAAAATTATGTAGGAAATGAGTTTGGAAAAAACTCTTGACATTTTTATTAAGATGGTGTCAGTTATTAATTAAACAGATTTTTTTTTGCGTTTTGAAGCCGTCCATTTCACACCTGTTGAAAGTTTAATGCTAAGAAAAGCAACGGTAAACACAATCTAAATTCTTATTTAATGGAAAGAAAAGCAAAGGTAAACACAATCTAAACTCTAACGTAAGTGGTAGATGTACGAAAAGTGCAGGTAGATTTAGCAACACGCCCTAATACTTCTGCAAAGGACGAGGAATCGACAACGGTTTTGTTTGTTCGACTTTCTACTGATACAAATATGAAAACTAACTTCGTATTTTTTTATTATTTCTCCATTGTGGAGGTCCAGACTTTTTGTCTGATGTATCTTGTTCTACATTAGATACAAATAAATAATTACAGCATTTTTTTTCTTATATATATATTTTTTGAAACGTATCCAAATTGAGAATATGGTAATAGACTACAAAAGAATAGTTCGTGCGTGGATGGATCGATACGAAAACCGTCAAGTAATTAATGAATATTGTATTGATTAGAAAATGGTTGTATCAATCTTGCATAGTTTTTTTTTTTTTTATGAGCTTCTTGTCGTACGTGTGTATCGTTAGTGACTTTGATTAGTAAAGAATCAAGTTGGATTGAACAAGATTTTAATGAACAACGTATGACTTATTGACGGCAGGAAATACACAAAACAACTTACTGAAGCATGGGTTTATTTAGAGATCTAAAACTGAATTGAGTTTCATTCATGCACATGCATTGCATACTTTATTAGTTCATGACACATGTTCTGTATCGTTGCATATGCCCTACATCATTGCATATGCCCTACATCATTGCACATGCCCCACATCATTGCACATGCCCCACATCATCGCACATGCCCCACAACATTGCACATGCCCCACATCATTGCAATGCCCCACAACATTGCACATGCCCCACATCATTGCAAATGAAATACATCATTGCACAAGCCCCACATCATTGCAATGCCCCACATCCTTGCACATGCCCCACATCATTGCAAATGAAATACATCATTGCACATGCCCCACATCATTGCAAATGAAATACATCATTGCACAAGCCCCACATCATTGCAATGCCCCACATCCTTGCACATGCCCCACATCATTGCAAATGAAATACATCATTGCACATGCCCCACATCATTGCAAATGAAATACATCATTGCACAAGCCCCACATCATTGCAATGCCCCACATCCTTGCACATGCCCGACATCATTGCACATGAAATACATCATTGCACAAGCCCCACATCATTGCAATGCCCCACATCCTTGCACATGCCCGACATCATTGCACATACCTTACATCATTGCATGTGCCCTACATCATTCCACATGACCTACAGCATTTTACTTGCCCCACATCATTGCACGTACCTTACATCATTGCACATGCCCCACATCATTGTTCTTGCCCTGTATCATTGCACATGCCCTTCATCATTGCAAGTGCCCAACATTACTACACATGTCCCACATCATTGCTCATGCCCTACATCATTGCACATGCCCTGTACCTTTGTGCACGCCCTGCATCATATCACGTGTTCTTCATCATTGCACATGCCCCACATCATTGCACATGCCCCACATCATTGCACATACCTTACATCATTGCACATGCCCAGCATCATTACATATGCCCTGCATCATTACACGTACCCTGCATCATAAAACATGCCCTGTGACATTGTACATGCCCTGTGACATTGTATATGCCCTGTAACATTGCACATGCCCTGTAACATTGCACATGCCCTGTATCATCATCACATGCCCTGCATTATTTTAAATGTCCTGCATCATTGCACATGCCCTGCATGTTTATCATCCACTGAAAACAGTCAAAGTATACATGAGTAAAAAATATTTTCATAAACTTCTATTGTCTAACTGTGCTCTTCATTGATATGGATACTATTGTCTAATAACTTTGATCTCAAACGGCAAATTCCCCTATTCTGTCAACAGTTATTGTTGCCAGGGCCTGGGAAGAGCCTCCTATCTCCTACAATGGTCTACCGGCTCATAACTTCGGATGAACTGATGGGCTATTACTGAGATGATGTGGACGGAAAATTCTATTTGTCAGAAATACAGAGTTGCGGTCCTTGAAACAAAAAATGACTATTATTAGCTCTCGGTCGAACAATCAGCTCCAGGGTTTGGGTCGTGAGTGTACTCTGGCTGAACGGTCTGGGTCGTGAGTGTACTCTGGCTGAACGGTCTGGCTCCAAAAGCTTGCATTTAGTTCTGTAATAACAAGTCTCTGGAAATAGTCGATTCAGTAGTGATTTGTAGCATTCAACAACATAACTATATGCCCTTAGTGTGAAGGTAAAGTATCGACTCTTTAAAAATATGGAATGCCTTAGGAGACATACACTTATATAGATGTGGGGGGGGGGGGGTTTTGGTGTGTTTTTAAGGGCCCCCGAAAGGTGAAAAGACGCTATTAGTTTTGTGTGAAATGTCTGTCCGTCTGTCCGTCCGTCCAGTTTAGATCTCGTAAACTAGAAAAGAAAGTGAAAATCCGACATCATAATATTTTAGTCCATTCAAAGTTGTTTTTTTTTTGTTTTTTTTTTTTAGGATTTGAATAAGAGAATGACCCTTTACAAAACAATTAGATCAATTAGATATTCATTATAAGACATCAGTTAGGCCAGGTTCACAGCTAACTTCACATTCACTTTCACCTATCCTTTGGTCTGCCGGACCGCTGGGGCACTACACAAGATCTGTCAACCTTCTTTCTCCATTCTTCTCTGTCATTTGTTTTTTTATATAATTTAATTCTGATGTTCTTTCTGAAAATATTGAAACCTGCCTTTTTACCTGCCTGGGTGGACCACTTCGGGCACCGATTTTGAGTTTGTGTTTCCACACAAACTGTCTTTGTAACTTTGTTATTTTTTATTTAAAAAAACGCTCTAGTGTAGTAGACATGATTGAAATTAACAAGATTAAAAAAAAACAGTTTGTGTTTGAAACCCAGAGGCGGACATCAGTTGGCTCTAAAAATAAAGAAAGACTGTTATTTATTAAAATGAAAGCACATTCCTCGTTCCATACGCTACGACAAATCGGAACAAAGGCTCCTTCTTCCCTAGCGCTATTACAGCATGGAGTGGGTTGCCTGAGCTAGCCAGGAAAACCAGTGACTTGGCAGAATTTTAGTGACTGATGACTGATTAACATGCACGACTAGATTAAAATAAGAATAATGTATGGCCGTTTTTTTTTTTTTTTTATAAAGTAACGTCTTTTTATCATAAGATAAGATAAATATAACTGCATTTTTACAGTTATCTTGTGTTCAGTATGTAGAGCCTCTAAATGTCTTAGTCAACTAATCAGACATAAAAAAAATGTTTAGAGGATGTTGTACGGTGTTAATAATTTTCAACTCTGTAGGAAGGTCCGAAACATTTCAAATAAACAAAAAAAAAAAAATTATCACTGTAAATAAATGAGTGAAATAACTAGCCTAACATCTTAGGAAGCGCGGGTTTCGAATCCTGGTGACGACTGGGAATTGTATTTTCGAGATCCTTGGGCGCCTCTGAGTCCACTAAGCGCTAATGGGTAGCTGGCCACATGACACACTCGTTAACCGTGGGCCACATAAACAGATGACCTTTAGATGACCTGCAATAAAGTTCGCAAGTAGGAAAGGGGGAACTACTAATATCGTAAGTGAACATTGATATTTAAAAAAAAAAAAATTACTTTGGACGGTTTCGAGAAAACTGCGACTCACGGTTCCGCCACTGCATCCATGACAAAGAGACATTATTGGACATTATGAATGTCGCGTTCTGCATGAAGAACGATCGGGGCAAGGATTTGATAGAGAAAGAACTGGTTCGTGTGCGACTTTAGGGCTGTGCTTGAAAGGGGCAAGGATTTGATAGAGAAAGAACTGGTTCGTATGCGGCTTTAGGGCTGTACTTGAAAGGGGCAAGGCGACCTTAAAACTCACTGCCCGCTTCCTTTCACGTGCTCTAAAGGGAGTAATCTCAGCATGTAAGGTAAAAAACATAGGAGGGGGAAAGACAGTAAGTTACTAGCCAGTTTCTGAGATGGTCATTTAGTATCCCAGTATCTTTTGTGGAAATATGCAGCTAGAAGAGCATCTTGGGAGGAAGATTCCGATTTGCGTTTGTGGGTTCTTCAAACACAACTCATCTGTAGTTAAATTTTCTATTAGAAATGTCTTATTTACATGGGGATTCGAACTCTATAGACTCCTTACGATAAGTATGCCACTAAACTACCACCCACCTTTGTTTTTTCCTCCTGTTTGCGTCGCATAAGCTCGTTAAGATAACGAGACATGCCTAACCGGTGTGTATTTCATGTTGGTTGCGTCATTTTTTTTTCGAAACATCAATTCTAATGACGTCATTCCTTGCAATTAATTGTACGAAAAAAAAATATGTATGATTGGTATCCAGAGTCAAGTTACAATCATTGATTGATACGTGACAAGCGGAACTGTCACAGCATACAAGGTATGATTGATCTTACACCATGCACAACCTGCTCGAACTGTAGCTGTATTGATGATATGATAATGTACTTAAAACTTTTCCTTCAATAAAAATAAACAGTTTATTCTCTTGGAAGCTTCCTTCACTAGATTCCACTATTACGAGTATTGCATAATGCCGTTTTTTTTATCGAGCGTAGGATTGGCGTTGTCCATATGGAATGGCATCCCCAAAATGATCATTTTGGTCTATATATTTAAGGAAATTTGTATGAGTTTTCTAAAGATGTTAATAATTTCCTGATATTTCCAGGACTTTTACGTATATTTTGCAATTTCAGGAGATTTCCAGGAGCTCCTGGTAAATTGACAGGAGGCCGCGGGAAATCTGTTATAAGTTACAAAATGGTTTAATTTAATAATTTATACACCTAGAATTTGCGCGGATCCTATGAAAGTGCGGGTCTTATGAAAGTGCGTGGCCTACTGCGGTCGGTCGAATAGGTTGCAGTGGCCTGCAAAATAGCGGCGAATGGTACGCCGCCGGTCGACTAGTTAAGTTATAAAAGAGCTAGCTGCACAGGTGAAGTGACCGTGAATGACCCCCTAATGGTCGTGTGACTGATGTCAGCCTGCTTTCAGAATGTGCGTGTACAAACAAGACGTCGTGTAGATAGTTGGATATAGTGAAGGAATCTTAAATAGAAACGCGGACGGACGCTTTAGGATTCTGCCATATTCTAGAAGCTTGTTTGGGGCCTTACATAAACTAGAGCCGGTTAAGTTATAGACTGCCGAAGTGAGATATGTACGGCTCAGTACAACTCGGAAAAATTTAGTTTAGCGGAATACGGCTCAGTACAGATGAAAAGAGTTGGGTGCAGAAAAGTGCAGTGAAGTGCAGAGAAGTACACTGAAGTGCATTGTACAGTCTTCTATACCAGGAGTTCTCAAACATTTTTGACCAGGGCACCCCTTTATGAAGTTTAAACTTTACCACGAGAGTGAATAGCATTGTAAAGTCTTCTATACCAAATGCTTCTCAAACTGTTTTCACCCGGGGACCTTTTATATAGTTAAATCTTGCCAATGGACCCATAAGTTAAAAAGCTGACGCATTTGCATAGTATATAAGTTACAATTAAAAAAAAAAACATGTTGAAGCTTTTTTTTTTTTTTTTTTTTTTTGCATTATAGCTGTTGTTGAAAATAAAATTGTGAAAAATTATTGACTTGGATGATATTGAAGAAATTTTACGGAAGTATTGATGTCCAGCCCAATGTTTGTAATTAGCTACCGCAAATCTCCACGAGTTCTAGTCGGTTTCTTTAATTTCTGATAAGGTTCATGAGTCCACGCTGTACCAAATAAGAAAAAGTGAAAGCAGACGACCGCTTCTGTTCATTGACACTGTTCATTGACCCATAATTCAGGATATATATATATATGTGAAATCTGTTTCTGTAACCAGAATTTCAAGATATTCTTGTTCAATCATTGTTTTTAAGTTCATCGTTTGTGGATATTGCAATACGCTGCTCCTGTATTAGTCTGGATTTATGTGTGATTGGGATCTGAGTTTATCCACGAACTCAGCACGCAATCAGTAATATCCAAATGAAGAATGTCTCAAATCTTTGGTATGAGTTGACATTGAATGGTACGTTAATCTCTAATAAAACTGTACTGAGGGGCGAGTTGGAAATTATTTTAATATTATTCTATCGAATAAAAATTACTTTAAGAGAAAAATTTTAATTATATACAAATGTCTTCTTTCTTCAGACCCCTGCTGTCGTCTTGAGGATCTCTGGATTCCGCGGAAAAAAAGTTTGAGAACCACTGTTCTACAGTACTTGTAACGAGTGACAAATCGTTTGGAGTTAATCAAGTTATCGGAAACAAGAAATGCAGTTGTCCATTTCTTTGCAATGATTTTGTGTGTCTACAAGTACATTTAACCAGAAGAGAAATGCCTAATAATATAACAAATTCTATTATAAGATTGATCGTATGTCTCAATTGCGTGTCATAAGTTGGTTCATATCTTTAGGCAATACAATAAGCTTCTTTTTAGATAGTATGGATTTTCACTAAGAATTTCAACACAGTCTCAGTTGGAGTCTCAATGTGTTTGTTTGTGTTTTTAATGTGTTTTTTTTCTTTTACAAAGCTTATATCAAATTTGTCTGTCAGGTAATAAATGGGTTCACGTTATTTCTCCCAAACCCATCCCAGATATAGTTTAAGGGACGGAGTTTTTTCCCCTTAGCAAAACTTTTTTTTTCTTTAAAGGATTTTTATTTTTATTTTGCTTGTTTACATGTGTATTTCTAAGATCCCTTCCCGTTCTCTAAGCCATCAAATGCATTACGTCAGTAGCATAAATAAAGAGGCGATACGGAGAACTGTGGAGGCGAATTAAAGAAACTTAAAGAACAACGTAAGACAATACAAAGAGAAAGATTGGGACAATAAATGCGTAAATAAATACACATATTTCCTTATATATTTTAGAAGACAGACCAAAAACAAACACATTGTATTTCCTATCACTGTCTCTTCCCCGGTCAGTAACTCTCGAAGCAACGAATTGATTCCCAACTCTGAAAAGACTTTATCAATACCAAGCATTGAGGCTCTTCTTTACAAACGAGTACACGCTGAAGTCAGAAGGCCAAACGACGGAGGCCTATTGCACCCTATCTTGGTGTATACTTACAAAATACAGTCAAATCCGGCAGTGTCAGTCCAGTCCAGATTTCAAAGAGTCTGGGTCAGTCGAGGGAGTTCCTCATGATAAATGTGATTAGAGGACAGAGATAACTGTTTTTATTTCCTACGCGAGGTTTAGGTACAGGTCAATAGGACCTGGTCAAGCTAACCAATGAAATGCTTCCAAAGCTGCAGTAAAGTGGTGCCTACCTCACTTTAAAAACATTGCTCGTAAATTCTAAAATATCGCTTCACAACAGAAAGACAGACAATCTGTGTATTTGACCTTCAGAATAACAGCAAGAAATATTTACGTGACCTTCAGAAAAACAGCAAGAAATATTTAAGTTTACTTGACCTTCAGAAAAACAGCAAGTAATATTTACGTCTACGTGACCTTCAGAAAAACAGCAAGAACTATTTACCTCTACGTGACCTTTAAAAGTACACGAGCAAGGAACATTAAGATTTATTTCTTTTATGATCTTCAAAGACTCAGAACTGAACTATTTGTTAGCTTGTTTTGTGATGATCCATCCAACAAAATTCTCACTAAAATAAAAGGTTAAATCACCTTTCTTCGGGTAAGAGAAATAGTCCATTTTGCAAGAAAGCCAATACCGTGTTTTCAAAGTAAGGTAATGTTGTGTGTCAAACATACACAAAAAGTTCCGTATATCAAAAGAATGGTCACATTTTGAGCTTACATACTGTTGTGGACGGTCGTTGACCTTTAGCACCAATGTTTTGGTAGACAATAAACCGCTGTAGGCGAAATAGATTTTAACTTGTAAAACGTAAAATTACTTGAATGACTTCTTTGTGAGCAAATTTTATATATAATTTTTATTATAATATATACAAAATCAACTTAAGATGAAGTGCTATAGATGTAGTCAGGGGCGAACTGGGTGTCAATTTCGGCCCGGGCATTTATTTACAATCCGGCCTTAGTATATCATAGGGATATACGATAAGATAATTTTGATCAACTGCCTTCACTTTCCCCCCAACCAACGTCAGGTGCCCATTAGAGCTAGGTGGGTCCCGCAATTAAGAACCACAGTCACACCAGGATTCGAAAGCCTAGCGCCTTACCACTCAACCATCGAGCCTCCTGTCTACGAAAGTAGGATATTACAGAATCTCAGAAAATTTTTAGAACAAGACGCTCAAAATTCCCTTTTATAAGATAATACTATGGAACCTTAATTTAATAGTATCATGATGCCCTTTAGGTGCCTTTGCCGGCCCATTTGGGTACCGACCCACCGGGCATTTGCCCGTATGCCCAGATAGCCAGTCCGCCCCTGGATGTAGTAGACTTTAGTAATAAAAAAACTTGTATTTTAAACAAAGTCTAACTCATTACAATAACACGTCTTTTCAGCCTGGCGTTCTGGAATCGTCTGTCCCACCAAAAGACCGCAGACGACAATGCCGCTTATCTTGCATCATTCACACAGCATAGTTAACCTCTTCCCACCGTCACTATGGAAACATACACACACACACACTCACTCCATAACACAGTGTTCAGGAGACCATGTTCCTTGAATATGTGTGTGTATCTGCGTGTGTGTTTTCTAAAAAAAAAATGTTTGTTATAAATATCGTTGATCGTCAACATTTGCCATGAGAAATTGATGAAATATTCGTATACCAATTGGAAGAGAGAGGAAACAGATACCTTAAATGTTGTATCGATCATTGCGCCCTCTAGCGCCTGACATGGACTGGCCTGTTGATTCATGTCTCAAAGTTTACATAGATAACCCCAATAATTATTTTCTTTAGCTGATTTGTTTCTCATTGTGTAATCATATTTCTATGCATTCATTGATATGTTTTTCGAATAAATTCGTTTTTTCTATGCATAATAAAATATACAAGATAATTGTTCTACAAAATATGAAAGGGAGGTAAATACGAACGATGCAGACGGCAAGAAATGGAATAGTTCAGCCAATCAAATATCAGCTATTGATCACGTGCCACAACAATACCCATTCATCAAACTAATTCGCTTATATGTTGGCTTGTTTCAAAATACGTATTCATCACTAGCTCTCCTTTTTATGTTGTCCGTCTGTCTGTTGGTAAAAAGTTGGAATTATGCTCAAGGCTAACGAGCCCCCGTCCTACCCGAGGATTACTGCTCGTCTTTGCCCCTTCTCCTGTTAGTGAAAACAGTTGTGCCGTCCCCTCTCAGGTTTACAGTACAAAATAATCTCAACATGAAGGACTTTATATGCATAATTTAAAAACTTATTTCAAAACAAATTCGTAACTAAACTAGCAGTAATAAAAAAGACTCCATGAGGTTGTAAGAAATGGAATCTAGTAACCGCTAGTATACACACCCTTAAATAAAATTCGCTCATTATGTGCCGTATAAATGTTGTGCTTCAATAGAAACTAAAGACAGTGACTTTCAAATGTCCCAAGCACAAGCCATTCGCTTTGTGTGAAATATAAGTAAATAAGATAAGATAAGATAAGATAACTTTATTGATTAAAAAAAATGGAAATTCAGTTTGACTACAATTGACAACCTCAGCGTAACTACTGTACAATAACAATATCGATCAGGGTTTCTCAACCTGTGGTTCGCGACCCCCCTTGGGGGTCGACTGACGATTTGCCAGGGGTCGCCTAAGACAATCACAAATAAGGATTGTTATTGTCTATTCTTCTATTGCTGTGTGTGTCTATTGGGGGGGGGGGGTCGCGGCAGTGTGGTGTATTGTAAAAAGGGGGTCGGCCGAGCTTATAAGGTTGAGAACCGCTGATATAGATGCACGATATACATGCACATACGAACAACACTCACACACGAAAAAAAAAAACACATATACACTCATGACCAGCGCTTTATAAATAGACTTCTATGTACTTCTCGATGACGACAGAATGTTAATTTTTAATGATGGTCATCCAGGGTCAATTATCACTGAATGTTTTTAATTTTCTTCTTTGATATAATTATGTTTTCACAGAGCTGGACGTGCGAATTAACCGTTGTGTTAAGTTCATCTGTCTGATGTATGTCTGATGTATGAGGACATTCACGCGTCTACAGCGGGAAAATAGGACAACTAAATGAACGCATGAACTAAAAACAGCTTCTGAGAAAAGTTTGCAAGTTTGAGATTTACTTTTCGTGATAACATGAAATTTTCTGAATGTCTTGTGTATCTTTGACAGTGTAAACGTTTTGAGCAACTAAATAAAAAAAAATATTCTTCCTATATTATTTTCAACTTTATTTGAATAATAGCCGGACATTACCCGCGGCCTGCGGACCTTAGCGGTTTGGATTTAGATCTATGTCAATTTTAGCTAATGTTCCTTTCAAGTTTTTCTGTTTATCCACGAAAATAAAAGTAGTTTGGCGAAAATGGGTTTACATGCATATCAAATATAAATTACCATTGAAACGGATTTACCCGATTTTTGAAAAGCGAATAGAGGTAAGTTTAGCAATTAAAATGAAAGCAGCTAGAGATGGGTGTGATATAAATTACCATTGAAACGGATTTACCCGATTTTTGAAAAACGAATAGAGGTAAGTTTAGCAATTAAAATGAAAGCAGCTAGAGATGAGTGTGATATAAATTACCATTGAAACGGATTTACCCGATTTTTGAAAAGCGAATAGAGGTAAGTTTAGCAATTAAAATGAAAGCAGCTAGAGATGAGTGTGATATAAATTACCATTGAAACGGATTTACCCGATTTTTGAAAAGCGAATAGAGGTAAGTTTAGCAATTAAAATGAAAGCAGCTAGAGATGAGTGTGATATAAATTACCATTGAAACGGATTTACCCGATTTTTGAAAAGCGAATAGAGGTAAGTTTAGCAATTAAAATGAAAGCAGCTAGAGATGAGTGTGATATAAATTACCATTGAAACGGATTTACCCGATTTTTGAAAAGCGAATAGAGGTAAGTTTAGCAATTAAAATGAAAGCAGCTAGAGATGAGTGTGATATAAATTACCATTGAAACGGATTTACCCGATTTTTGAAAAGCGAATAGAGGTAAGTTTAGCAATTAAAATGAAAGCAGCTAGAGATGAGTGTGATATAAATTACCATTGAAACGGATTTACCCGATTTTTGAAAAGCGAATAGAGGTAAGTTTAGCAATTAAAATGAAAGCAGCTAGAGATGAGTGTGATATAAATTACCATTGAAACGGATTTACCCGATTTTTGAAAAGCGAATAGAGGTAAGTTTAGCAATTAAAATGAAAGCAGCTAGAGATGAGTGTGATATAAATTACCATTGAAACGGATTTACCCGATTTTTGAAAAGCGAATAGAGGTAAGTTTAGCAATTAAAATGAAAGCAGCTAGAGATGAGTGTGATATAAATTACCATTGAAACGGATTTACCCGATTTTTGAAAAGCGAATAGAGGTAAGTTTAGCAATTAAAATGAAAGCAGCTAGAGATGAGTGTGATATAAATTACCATTGAAACGGATTTACCCGATTTTTGAAAAGCGAATAGAGGTAAGTTTAGCAATTAAAATGAAAGCAGCTAGAGATGAGTGTGATATAAATTACCATTGAAACGGATTTACCCGATTTTTGAAAAGCGAATAGAGGTAAGTTTAGCAATTAAAATGAAAGCAGCTAGAGATGAGTGTGATATAAATTACCATTGAAACGGATTTACCCGATTTTTGAAAAGCGAATAGAGGTAAGTTTAGCAATTAAAATGAAAGCAGCTAGAGATGAGTGTGATATAAATTACCATTGAAACGGATTTACCCGATTTTTGAAAAGCGAATAGAGGTAAGTTTAGCAATTAAAATGAAAGCAGCTAGAGATGAGTGTGATATAAATTACCATTGAAACGGATTTACCCGATTTTTGAAAAGCGAATAGAGGTAAGTTTAGCAATTAAAATGAAAGCAGCTAGAGATGAGTGTGATATAAATTACCATTGAAACGGATTTACCCGATTTTTGAAAAGCGAATAGAGGTAAGTTTAGCAATTAAAATGAAAGCAGCTAGAGATGAGTGTGATATAAATTACCATTGAAACGGATTTACCCGATTTTTGAAAAGCGAATAGAGGTAAGTTTAGCAATTAAAATGAAAGCAGCTAGAGATGAGTGTGATATAAATTACCATTGAAACGGATTTACCCGATTTTTGAAAAGCGAATAGAGGTAAGTTTAGCAATTAAAATGAAAGCAGCTAGAGATGAGTGTGATATAAATTACCATTGAAACGGATTTACCCGATTTTTGAAAAGCGAATAGAGGTAAGTTTAGCAATTAAAATGAAAGCAGCTAGAGATGAGTGTGATATAAATTACCATTGAAACGGATTTACCCGATTTTTGAAAAGCGAATAGAGGTAAGTTTAGCAATTAAAATGAAAGCAGCTAGAGATGAGTGTGATATAAATTACCATTGAAACGGATTTACCCGATTTTTGAAAAGCGAATAGAGGTAAGTTTAGCAATTAAAATGAAAGCAGCTAGAGATGAGTGTGATATAAATTACCATTGAAACGGATTTACCCGATTTTTGAAAAGCGAATAGAGGTAAGTTTAGCAATTAAAATGAAAGCAGCTAGAGATGAGTGTGATATAAATTACCATTGAAACGGATTTACCCGATTTTTGAAAAGCGAATAGAGGTAAGTTTAGCAATTAAAATGAAAGCAGCTAGAGATGAGTGTGATATAAATTACCATTGAAACGGATTTACCCGATTTTTGAAAAGCGAATAGAGGTAAGTTTAGCAATTAAAATGAAAGCAGCTAGAGATGAGTGTGATATAAAGTACTATTAAAACGGATTTACCCGATTTGTTAATTAAAGGGGATTAGAAAAAACGTCAGGACGTCTTAATTCGCAGATATAACGAACGAATTTATGTAAAAATGCTTTTGAAACACAAATTTGGAAGGTTAATTTTATTAAATAATGAAATCAATAGACAGTATTTTGTATTTTCATGTGTCAAACTAAAAAATTATCTAAGCAAAATGTAGTTTTAAAAATTAGATCTAGATCTAGATCCTTTCGTAGATGTGCGCGAGTCATGAATTGAACTATTAAAATGTATGTCAAAACGGGTTCGCAGCTGTAGCGAACGAATGTGTGAAAAATGGTTTAGAGAAACAAATTTGAATGTTAACTTGATTAAAATATGAAATGAATGAAATGACTATCGAAGCCTTTTCACGCTTTTGTTTATCCGTAAAGCAGACGATGATTAGTATTCAGAGTTTTTCTTCTGTTAGATGACCAGCCAGCCAAGGGTAACGGGCACCTCCTGCTCCAATTGTAATGGTTTAAGCGCCAATGGCCTTTACCCTTTCTCTTTTAAGTGATATCAGTTCTGCGGTATACTATGAAGTGGTATAA
Organism: Biomphalaria glabrata; assembly: GCF_947242115.1. Classification (NCBI taxonomy): domain Eukaryota; kingdom Metazoa; phylum Mollusca; class Gastropoda; family Planorbidae; genus Biomphalaria; species Biomphalaria glabrata. The sequence continues at coordinate 2,500,305 of NC_074720.1, forward strand.
TGTAAAGAGGTATTACGTAATGTGGTACATTGTAGCGTAGTTTAGTATAACAGTATCCTATCATTCACTTTAGTCTAGCTTGGTCTCTGCAGCAGGGATTGGTCATCTTTATGATATGTTACGTTAAGATCAGACCTTGCAATCTACAATACAGATGATAAGGTCATCTGTTTCGTTGGTCAACTGTTAACGAGCAGGGTGTCATGTGGCCAGCACAATGACCAACCGCCTTTCCTTTTCCCGAACTAAAGTCAGGTACCCATTAGAGTTGGTGGGAAGCGTGGTCGAGAGGCCAAGAGCGCTTGAACTTGGCTTGGCTTGGCTACCTAGAAGGGGGCTCGAGGTTCGACACCCGACTCGGGCAGAGTTGTGTGAGGCAGCACGGAAAACCAACTCCTAGATACCCACTCCCCCCCCCCCAACTGGTCCACAAATGAGATTGGACCAAAGCGCTCTGAGCATGCTACAAGCATGAAAGTAGCGCTATATAAAAGCTATAATAATAATAATAATTGGGGCTTTCTAATAACTAACTTCCTAACCCGAAAATCAAAATCCCAGTCTTCGCCGAGAACTGAACACGGGACCTTAGTTCGGAAGCAAAGCTCTTAACTATTCAGCCACTGAGCTTACTTTAATGAAAAGTAGTAACTATAAAAAAAAATATATTGTTTCATGGTGAAGCTTCCCCTGTTTTTCAAAGTTTACAGTACTAGTAAAACATTAAACGTTTAAGCCCAAACCCTAAGCTTAAGCCTAGAGATAATCAAAAAAATATTCAAGGTTATTTAAGTATGAGTCACATCCCAGGGAGCGAAAGTAAGAGACACTGTCCAGGAATAAACAAACATCCATTGTTAAACATACGTCTGCGGCTGACAGTCAGAAATGTGTTTCCATGGAAACCATCAAACGCAATAATCTCAGCCCAAATAGTTGCTACTAGATGCCGACAACAAAGACTAGGGACTGGATAAAAGGGCCGCACAATAGAGACAGATCAATGGCCTGTGGTTCTCAGTCTCTAGGAAGAGCAGTGCCCCATTTTTTTTTTCTGTTCTGTTCTATACGCAAATTGAATTCAGTTCGAGGATAACTCCCACGGTGTGGATTTGTCTGCCCTACAATATTTAAATCTTATCATTTCTGTTCATCTGTATGTCAGTGTGGGTGTGCAAGAGTGTGTGTGAGGGTGTGGATGTGCGCGAGTGTTGATGTGCCCTTATGTCGTGGCGCTATTCTACGACGGAATCCTGCAACAACGGCACAGCAATAATGGAACTGTAGGTCGTAACACAATCATTGGAAAAGAGATCGTACCGTCGTACCACAATCTTTGGAAGAGAGATCGTACCGTCGTACCACAATCATTGGATTTTAGGTTGTACCACAATCATTAGAAAAGAGATCGTACCGTCGTACCACAATCATTGGATTTTAGGTTGTACCACAATCATTAGAAAATAGATCGTACGTCGTACCACAATGATTGGATTTTAGGTTGTACCACAATCATTAGAAAATAGATCGTACCGTCGTACCACAATCATTGGCTTTTAGGTTGTACCACAATCATTAGAAAATAGATCATACCGTCGTACCACAATCATTGGATTTTAGGTTGTACCACAATCATTAGAAAATAGGTCGTACCGTCGTACCACAATGATTGAATTTTAGGTTGTACCACAATCATTAGAAAATAGATCATACCGTCGTACCACAATCATTGGATTATAGGTTGTATCACAATTATTCGAAAAAAGTTCGTACTGTCGTACCACAATCATTGGGGTTTAGGTTGTACCATTTACAAAGTAAAAATTATTATTCTGTTAGATCTATAAGTTTAACTATTACTAGGCACTTTTCTGAGATTTAAATCTGCGATAATAGCGTTACAATCATCGGAAAGTCAGCTACTAACCATAAGAAATGCTACTTATGTAACATGTACTGCAGTTGAAGTCAGCGTTTCTAGCGATGAGACGCCATTAACATGCGGAATGCATTAAGACTTTAATTTTGTTTAGCATGTTTCGGATGTATCTTCCGAATTGAAAAGAATTACATCCTCGCCTAGACCTCCCGCAGGACTTCGTTAATATCAAAGTGCTCCAATGTTCGAATAATTTTATTCTTTTAAGGTTTTTTTAACGTATTTTCATCAAAGGTTGATTAATATGCACCAGAAAAGGTGAAACCTTTTTTTTTAAAGTTCTCAGAAAAAAATCGTATTTCAAATAGAGAAAGTAGAAAGCCCACAATAGAAATACGTATGTTGTATTTAAAACAATACTACAGCGAACATGTTGTCATTATATACGTTTTTAATGTCTCCGTTAGACGTCATCATCAACTTATCATCAACTAATCATAAACTTATCATCAACTTATCATAAACTAATCATCAACTTATCATGAAGTAATCATAAACTTATCATCAACTAATCATCAACTTATCATCAACATATCATCAACTTATCATCAACTTATTAACTTATCATCAACTTATCAACAATTAATCATCAACTAATCATCAAATTATCATCAACTAATGTTCAGGTTATCATGAACCTATCATAAACAAATCATCAACTTATCATCAATTTATCCTCAACTTATCATTAACTTATCGTCAACTTATCATTGCTTTATTTTTCGTCTGCGTTCGCACACACACACGCACACATAAAGATGAAGTCTCTGAACATCTCAATCTTTTTTTTTTTTTTTTGGTGACCTCATAATTCGCCCGTGGACAGCAGGTGGACTCTGTAGCCGAGCCAGTCAAAGCCGCTGTTAACCAGCAGGAGGCGATGTCCGTATGTTCCTACCGCCCATCAAATGACCGATCTAATTAACCAGACTCACAGGTCCAGCTGTGTTGATGGCGTCCTTTCTTTCGCCAGGAAACTAAAAAAAAAAAAAGGTCAAGATTTTGGCTCCAGGAAATTAATGAGATTTAAAAAAGAACGTCTGATCTGAAAATACGAATGTACTACAGGAAGGATGATTTCAATATTAGAACAGTACTTCAGCTAAGAGAGATGTATCATCCTTTCATTAACTCAAGACGAATGTACTTCAGCTAAGATATTTATAATATTAGAGCATTAGTTCAAGATTTAGTATTGGGGCGGAACGCTCATCAAAGATAGATTTAGTATCTGAACATGACTAAGATGAAAGAGCGTTAAAAAAAAAGTATTGCTAGTAACAAATTTGCTAGCTACTCATTTTGAGCCGGTTAAAATCAAGCTTATCGCCATTGATTTGTTTGCTAAGTGTTACAATGAAAGCGACTTTGTAGAAGGAATTTGTACATGTTTCGTAATGACTCACGATTTGCTAACCTTTTCAGTTTCCCTACCAGAGGTTTGGAACTTGCTCCTCATTAAGATTAAGACAAACCACGGGATTGAATTTTTGTAAAAGGGACCGTTGGACTTACATGTTAAAAAATTCATTTAGATTATACCGACGTTTTAACGCTTGTGTTTTATTTTAATGTCCAGTTGACTTAATGGTAGCTTTCGTGTTTGTTAGCAGCACTATATAAAGGAATTTATTTTGTTTTTGTTATGTATATGTCCTATCTAATTTTCGGACACAGTATAGTGGTTTTTCATACACGAGACTAAAAATAATATTCCTAATTTTAAAGTCTCGGCTGTGGTCACAGAAATCTGAATATAAAGAGTGATATTGTCTGAGTGCAATGCTGGAAAAGGAGCAATACTATTCTGTCTGCCAAAGAACTACACTTTCCACTTTAAGTCTAATCCGTAGATTGCAGCCCTTAGTGGCACAACTAAATGAATTTAAAATTATTATTATTGATTATGTCGCCTGTTCCTGCCCCTTGCCCCGTTTACCTCCCCTGTCCGCTAAATCACTTCTAATTTACTGCTTACCCTCACCTCCATTTTTTTTTCTTTCTCAAATCGAAATATTTTGTTAAGCGCAAAAAAAAAGGAATTGTATTGTTCAATATCTGTACAATTTTTAATATCTTAATACCATGAAAAAAAAAAACAACATAAAAGAGTAAAGAATATTACTTAAAATATAATAGTCGAGTACAAAATCGTACAGAGTCTAATATTAAAATTATATTAAAAAAAGCAACTATCATATATGTCGTTGTTGTTCTCATATACTAAATAATCAAACTAAACGAAACAATATTTTCTTAACAGATATCATTAAAAGAAAAGCTCTGAAATCTGTGTACACCAGATTCTATTCAATCAAAATGGATTAACTGTCTGACATCTAGACCTATTCGATGTTTGGATCTTATTTTTATTTTCAAAGTAATTCATCAATATGTAACTTTAAACGATCATCAAATTTTCAATTAGATACAACAAAAGGATTATCTCTAATTTATTCCTATACAAGTAATTTCATTTTGTCATCCAACTATTGGTCAAACTGTTCTTGAATAAGCTAAAAAAAAATTTGTGAGACAGCATGGTCATCTGCTATGCACTTTATACTCTCAAGATAGTTCGAACCTTACCCAGCCTCCAAAATAATCATGAACCTGTGTACTCCCATGGGAACGTCTGTAGCTGATAAAACAAAGGCATTTGTAACTAATATGTTTCGTCCTGTTTACCTAAAAAAAAAAACAAGGATTTGCCAAATCATATACATGTAAGTGTTGTGTATACTAGGGGCTACGAAACACAGACAGGAAATAAATGTTGCTTACTCCCTCTCCCCACCACCAGAGCCAATTGGTTTACCACCAGAGACAATCGGTTTTCCTTAACTAGAATTAAAAGAACTGTTTTAGAAAAAAATCAAGCTTAAGAAGATTTACACGTCAGGCATTAAAAATACAAACACCTGGTCATGGATGCTGTTTAAGAAATTAAAATTCTACTCCATCACAGGTAGGTAATTTCGTGCAATCATTCGAGATATTTACAGGTGTTCATTGTTAACACACCTGCGGATACCCAGTACAGCATCCAAGGTATCATTCAGTTTTAATGGTAGGCAAAATAAGCTTTGAAACTGAAAGCCAAAAATAGGACTGTCTCATTAAAGGGAAATAATTTGATAAATTGTACGCGCGTGAAGTGAAAAACGATTACAACATCTTATCTTATCTTATATAATACAGACGTTACTTCAAAAAAAAAGAAGATAATTATGTCCTACGCGTCATGCATTTAGTCATGCATATTAACCAATGACTTAAATTCTGCCAAGTCACTGGTTTTCCTGGCTAGCTCAGGCAACCCATTCCATGCTCAAATAGCACATACATCCAAGATTTAGACAAACGGATTAGTTCACCTGGCTAGGCGAACCTTTTCCAGACTGACGTTTTCAGAGAACAAAAAAAACAACTACAATGACACCTTCTTCAAATGAAAACAAAAACATTCCAAAAATAGAACAGACACGACACAGACTGGGTTACGACACGTAGACCACTATTAACCCTTTCTCTCCTGACTGACGATACCAGCGTTGATTCCACCAGAGTGTGGTCAATAATTACGGAGAGAAAGAGTTCAACGTCTTGATCATCTTCCAAGTTAGACATACCCACCAGGTAACGCCTGATGCAGTCTGACAAACAAGATAAATAGGTCTTGTGCCTCTTGGCGCTTAGCGGACAGTAGTCGCCCATTTCGCGAGGACCTGCCCTATTTATGGTGGAGCAAATGGGGGCTATATATCTAAAATAAAATTTACGACCTGGCTGTGGCATATTTCTTGACAAAGTTCATTTAAATACGGTAGGGTTGTGCGTGTTGGTTTTTGACTCTCTCTTAATAAGGCTGCACAAGCAGTGCAACTTTTTGAATGACGCGTTGCCTTGACAACAGGTATGTGAATGTAGGAGTAGATTTTTTTCGTAGCTTAGTAACAAGCAGCCAAGATGTTTAGCTTTTGAAGGAGATGACTTAAAATTAGAGCAATAATGATTGGTTTCTTTAAACTTAATTTTTTCCCACCACAAGCCTTAAATACCTGTTATAACCTTGCTATGCGCATTACCATTGACACCCTATTGTTGCGCACCGTCGAAATGCAATCAATGCGTACCATCGTCAGGAATTCGTTGCACACCATTAATAAGTAGTAGTTGCACACCATTCACTGCAGAGCCGAAACAGAGTAAAAATGTGTGAAACTGTTTTACATGTTTCTGATGTTCTTTTAGAGTTGAAAATAATCTACTTCCATGTCCGGGGGCTAACAGCGGGCAGGATATGAACCATGGAAACAAAACGACCGGACGACATCGCACGACCAGGCAGAGACAACCATTGACGCATGAAGGAAATAACTAAATCTAATAACACAGGCGAAAGGCCGGCAATATAAGATAGTCGACCGCTGATAGCGAATGTTGAACAAGAAGTTTAATAATAACAAAGACAACCCTCGAATATTTCCAAGCTAAATCTCTACGTCCATAAAAAGCTGCCTCTCTCTGAAGCCGTCTAAAGTAGTCTGATTACGTTTCGCTATTCTTCCTAAAACCCTGTTCTTTTTTTTACTAGTAGCGTCGTTGTCACTAAATCAAAACTTTCCCTGTTTACGAAACAAATAACTAATCGTGCCATAACACTGTATTTCGCGAAGTGATTCTGTGAAAGGAGATTTTTTGTTTGTATCGGTAGTGTGTGATAAACATAATTAGGACAATTCAGGATAGTTGTAAACCATATGTAAGACAAACAATGCATGATCGCTGTATTATAAACGGCCGAGTCGATTGTGATACAGACAAACGACAAAAACTATTCAACCCGCAGAGAAATGCCGGAAGCAGGTTTGTAAAATGTTTGTAAAATGTTTTACACGTTTCGGATGTTCCTTCAGAGTAGAAGATAATTTACTTCCTAGTCCAAACCTCCCGAAGGACCTCGGGGGATGAAGCGGGCAGGGTATGAATCCGGGGGTCATCCAGAAGTTCGAATGATACTCAAGCGCGAAAACCTTTTCGTTGTTTTATTAGCAGAACTGGACAAAAGTATAAAAACAGTTGTTGTCTGCTTTGATAGTATTGTCCCTTCTATGGTCAATCATCTTTCTTTCTGAGGTCAAGGTCATATTAAAAAAAAAACGAATACAATTACTATTTACAACTAGGAGTCTTACAGACTTTAAGTTGGCCCATAGTACTTTCTACAAACTGTAGGGCCATATCACGAAGTCGTAAGAGCTAATGTAGACTTTCCTACATGGAACAGTACCAGGGGAACATAAAGAAGAGGCGGGCAGAAAAAGGGAATAGGAAGACGACATCATCGAAAGGATGGGTCTGTCATTGAAAGAGATTATAGTTAAGGAAAAAAAACAGAATGGAGAAAATCGACCGACAGATCATGTGTGGTGCCCCAACGGTCTAACAGGAAAGTTACAGATGATGTGATGACTTTTACATATTTCCTTTAGTGTTTTGCTGTAATACACATTATTTAAAATGAGCTACCGAGTAATCGATAACTTTACCAGAGCTAAGATCAATCAAATTTTAGCTAGAAATGGACGCCAGACTTTGAATTAAACGTTCAAGATAGCTGAACTAGAAATACATCTAAAATATTGAGACTTTCACCTGTTGATGTATTTTTTTTTCTTTTAGAAAACGACTCATTGATATCAATTAACATCTGCATGTGAACATTTTGTAAAATAATTTGAAGATGCAAACACTTCTACGTGCTAATTGGGCTGACATAAATCTCCCAGCTACACAGGTGCCCAGAAAAGATGCCCAGGCACTGCTTCTCAAGCTGAACGTGAAAGCGGTCGTTACAGGAGACGATCAGACCAATACAGAACCCTGGTAAGGGTGCCTAAGGACCGAGTCTATTGCAGTTACGGGGATGGTAAATGCCCCAACAAACTTGTCACTATCCACATACCGAGCCTCAAAGTGGCGTTTTTATGGCGGTACCCGGTCAGCTGATGTGGTTATAGAGAATGAATAAGGGAAGGTTTCACCGGCGTGATCAGCCTTTGGCCTCGCTTCTAATCCAAGCGTCTTGGGATTCTGTAATAGGGATGTTCAACTTTACATCTGCTAGGACCTTTCCAAAACATATGAAGTATGTTCAGACAGGTGGATGGAGGCAAGCTTCCTTAAGTCTAGAGATACAAGAGACTTACACTCAACTCTTAGGAAAATTACGAAAAACAAACCACTTATGAGGCAGCAAAGAACACTGAGCACTAGAGTCGCAAATGAAAAAAAGCATCAATGTGGCAGCAAAGAACACTGACCACTAGAGTCGCAAATGAAAAAAAAGCATCAATGAGGCAGCCACCAACACTGACCACTAGAGTCGCAAATGAAAAAAAGCATCAATGAGGCAGCCACCAACACTGACCACTAGAGTCGCAAATGAAAAAAAGCATCAATGAGGCAGCCACCAACACTGACCACTACAGTCGCAAATGAAAAAAAGCATCAATGAGGCAGCCACCAACACTGACCACTAGAGTCGCAAATGAAAAAAAGCATCAATGAGGCAGCCACCAACACTGACCACTAGAGTCGCAAATGAAAAAAAGCATCAATGAGGCAGCCACCAACACTGACCACTAGAGTCGCAAATAAAAAAAAGCATCAATGAGGCAGCCACCAACACTGACCACTACAGTCGCAAATGAAAAAAAGCATCAATGAGGCAGCCACCAACACTGACCACTAGAGTCGCAAATGAAAAAAAGCATCAATGAGGCAGCCACCAACACTGACCACTACAGTCGCAAATGAAAAAAAGCATCAATGAGGCAGCCACCAACACTGACCACTAGAGTCGCAAATGAAAAAAAGCATCAATGAGGCAGCCACCAACACTGACCACTACAGTCGCAAATGAAAAAAAGCATCAATGAGGCAGCCACCAACACTGACCACTACAGTCGCAAATGAAAAAAAGCATCAATGAGGCAGCCACCAACACTGACCACTACAGTCGCAAATGAAAAAAAAACACCAATGAGGCAGCCACCAACACTGACCACTACAGTCGCAAATGAAAAAAAGCATCAATGAGGCAGCCACCAACACTGACCACTACAGTCGCAAATGAAAAAAAGCGTCAATGAGGCAGCCACCAACACTGACCACTACAGTCGCAAATGAAAAAAAAAAGCACCAATGAGGCAGCCACCAACACTGACCACTACAGTCGCAAATGAAAAAAAAGCACCAATGAGGCAGCCACCAACACTGACCACTACAGTCGCAAATGAAAAAAAAGCACCAATGAGGCAGCCACCAACACTGACCACTACAGTCGCAAATGAAAAAAAAGCACCAATGAGGCAGCCACCAACACTGACCACTACAGTCGCAAATGAAAAAAAAGCACCAATGAGGCAGCCACCAACACTGACCACTACAGTCGCAAATGAAAAAAAAGCACCAATGAGGCAGCCACCAACACTGACCACTACAGTCGCAAATGAAAAAAAAAATTAAGTTAGCTATCCTCGTGATCTCTTATAAAGTACAGACTTTACTTCAAAAGAGAAGAGTTATTTCCTACGAGTTAAAAAACAACATTAGATTGTATGCCCTGTTGGCCAAAACATGCAATTATTAGTATGATTCCGTTTATCTCATTAATTGTGGTAAATAAAATTCAATGATACCTAAACTTGTGAGGCCAGTGAGCCAGAGACATTTTAGGCCCCTACACACACACACACACACTCACACAAAATAGATATAAAATATAGTTTTAAAAAAGTGTATTGAAATTTAAACTCTTTATATTTTATTACATCAATGGACCTCATTCACCAATCGTAAAACAAACAACATTTAGTCACGTGATTCTCTATCTCTTCTATACAAATGAAGCGATATGCCTCATAGTCCACCCAGCTCTAATGGGTACCTGAGATTAGTTGGGGAAAAGTAAAGGCGGTTTGGTTGTTGTGCTGGCCACATGACACCCTCGTTAACCGTAGGCCACAAAAACATGAACTTTACATTATCTGCCCTATAGACCACAAGGTCTGAAAGGTGAACTTCACTTTTGGTTATAACAGAAATCAATTATGCAAGAGTTTGTGGCATTGCAATTCTAGTTGTAGATCAGTTGGGGAAATGGATTCTCAAATGGAATCTTTTCTACTTCAAATCATGAAAAACTACAAATTTGTTACGGAAATTATACTTGAAGAGCCCTAAAAATTTTTTATTTTATTCTAATTACTATGAAAGACACAAGGAGGTGCGGTGATTGAGTGGTAAAGCACTTAGCTCCCAAACTGGAGGATCTGGTGTTCGAATCCTGGAGTTTTTATTTACGGATTTTTAGGCCACCTGCTCGAATGAGTTACCGATATATGTTAGGGAAAAGCTAAGACGATTGGTCGTTGTGCCGTCTACATGACACCCTGGTGGGATACAGAAAGTCGTCTGCCCTGTAGATGGTGCCTTTTTGTTCAGTTGGCGATCATGTTGCACGGCGGCACAGAATAGCAGAGAACGTACACCTTCTCCACATTGTGAATGAAGAGTTGCTATTTTATTAGGAATACTCCCAAGTCCATATACACACGTACACCTTCTCCACATTCTGAATGAAGAGTTGCTGCTTTATTAGGAATACTCTCAAGTCCATATACACACGTACACCTTCTCCACATTGTGAATGAAGGGTTGCTGTTTTATTAGGAATACTCTCAAGTCCATATACACACGTACACCTTCTCCACATTGTGAATGAAGGGTTGCTGTTTTATTAGGAATACTCTCAAGTCCATATACACATGTAAACCTTCTCCACATTGTGAATGAAGGGTTGCTGTTTTATTAGGAATACTCTCAAGTCCATATACACACGTACACCTTCTTCACATTGTGAATGAAGGGTTGCTGTTTTATTAGGAATACTCTCAAGTCCATATACACATGTACACCTTCTCCACATTCTGAATGAAGGGTTGCTGTTTTATTAGGAATACTCTCAAGTCCATATACACACGTACACCTTCTCCACATTGTGAATGAAGGGTTGCTGTTTTATTAGGAATACTCTCAAGTCCATATACACACGTACACCTTCTCCACATTCTGAATGAAGAGTTGCTGTTTTATTAGGAATACTCTCAAGTCCATATACACACGTACACCTTCTCCACATTCTGAATGAAGAGTTGCTATTTTATTAGGAATACTCCCAAGTCCATATACACATGTACACCTTCTCCACATTCTGAATGAAGAGTTGCTGTTTTATTAGGAATACTCTCAAGTCCATATACACACGTACACCTTCTTCACATTGTGAATGAAGGGTTGCTGTTTTATTAGGAATACTCTCAAGTCCATATACACATGTACACCTTCTCCACATTCTGAATGAAGGGTTGCTGTTTTATTAGGAATACTCTCAAGTCCATATACACACGTACACCTTCTCCACATTCTGAATGAAGAGTTGCTCTTTTATTAGGAATACTCCCAAGTCCATATACACACGTACACCTTCTCCACATTCTGAATGAAGAGTTGCTGTTTTATTAGGAATACTCTCAAGTCCATATACACACGTTCACCTTCTCCACATTCTGAATGAAGAGTTGCTATTTTATTAGGAATACTCCCAAGTCCATATACACATGTACACCTTCTCCACATTCTGAATGAAGAGTTGCTGTTTTATTAGGAATACTCCCAAGTCCATATACACACGTACACCTTCTCCACATTGTGAATGAAGTGTTGCTGCTTTATTAGGAATACTCTCAAGTCCATATACACAAGTATTATAACCTACATTTTTAAAAATCTATACTGTATCTGATGTCTTGTCATTTAAAAAAAAAAGCCAGTACTCAAACCCACGACATTTGCGTTAGTAGTTCGGCACTAACTTCTTGGCTAGTTTCCGAAATTTCCACACTTCTACCCACCCACTTAATCTTTTCACAAGAAGAGCATGTAAGCTGATAGGAGGAATTGAAAATAAAAAAGATGAAATAATTAATTGAAAGATATGGATGAGATTTATACGAGGTAGACCTAAATCTGAGAGTTGCATGAAACTAAGAGGGAAAAGGGGGGGGGGGCAGTGGAGGCTGGTAGATTATCCTTATGGTACCTTTAAGGTCGTACAGAGCACGAGGCCTTGTAATGATGAAGCCTGCATTTCTTATTCACAGTATTGGTGTAACATTTATTATTAAGCACAGCACTCTCTCTAAATTAAACACACACATAATGGTTCAAGTTTGCTTATAATTTCTAAATATTATCAACATATTTATTTAGCGTGCTTTGCTAGTTTTTACTATATCGAAATGCAAGTCAAAGATAAACATTTGTAATGGAGTATTTTTTTTAAATACATTTCGTTTTTACTAAATCGATATCAGGAAGAAGATTTCCTATAAAATAAAAAAAAAAGGTTCGCTCCGGACAACTCTTGTCTGTGTTTGCTGAGCGTGAGTTGTAGGACTTGTTTAACGTTCAGCGTGGACTGAATAAACGTCTATGGCCATCAGTAATACCTGTATCAGTTGCTATGGAAACTACGAAGCGTACGGGTCAAACGTAATGTTTCCCTAAGCATGGCACTCGCGTAGTCGGGATAAAGGGCTTGAAAAATAAATCTTACATTCGGATCTATTCTTAAGTTAAGTCGGCATTCGCAGAAAGGAAATTGTCATACATTCAAAAGTTTTAAAAGAAAAGTTGTTATATGCAAAAGTATAATGACCTGAAAAATAACTTGAATTATAATTTATTTAACTATGAAAACTAACAATTACTTTTACTTATACTGTGACGCAATTTAAGCCAAAAAAAAAAAAATCAAAGTCATCTCGACCCACGTAGCTTCTTTAAATTGGAAACTTTTTAGAAATTCGACTTTGATAATTGAGCTGAGATAACGACAACCCTAACCCCGGGGTCGGCAACCTGCGGCTCGCGAGCCACATGCGGCTCTTTGGCTGTGAAGCTGCGGCTCTTTAGTTCCATTCGAAAATATTAATTATTTTATCGAAACATTTTTTAAAATAGTTCTGAAATGTTTAAATAGCATTAGGCACCGATTTTGTTTCTCAGCCTCTTGTCGCTTTTCACCACACCCCTTCCCCGTGACACGCGTCGTCACTGTCGACAGTCCGTCGGAAGCTCTCGAATGACTCAGTCGTCAGATGTTTTTATGTAGGTTTTAATGGACCCATTCACCAATCGTAAATAAACACATTTAGCCACGTCATAATATACATAAAACAATGAAAAATACGTATCACATGACAGCCTTTATCCATTACATAATTTGTATAGAAGATATATAGAATCACGTGGCTAAATGTTGTTTGTTAACGATTGGTGAATGAGGTCCATTCTCTTTCGACGCAAGACAAATTGGCATTTTCACCACTCGCTTTGGCTGTGACGTATAGTGTGTTGTTTTAAATAAATGAGTTAGAAGTACTTAGAAGGAATTGTTTTCTCAAAGTTAGAAGCAATCTATGAGTAACGCTAATCTGGTAGACTTTGCGGTATCACTGGAAATTGCACAAAAAGGCAACCCATTTACAGATGGTGAGTATGTCAAGACTGCTTGCATCTAAAGATCTGTTTCGTGATTTTAAAAACAAATCATAAATCTTGAAAAAAAAAAAAGATTTGCCACTATTCGCTAAAACAGTGCAAGATAGAATAGCTAAAATGTCTTCAAATGTAATATATTCGCAGGTGGTAGATATTCAGCTTTCTTCTGTCTTATCACTTGCTGTGGATGAGTCTTGCGACATATACACAGGGTACAAGTTGCCCTTTTTGTCAGGAATATGTCTTCCCAAGGTCCAAAAGAAGAACTTCTAGGAATGCTACCGCTCTCATGACAAACTAAAGGGGAAGAAAGAGTGCCGTGCAAGAATACATTGAAGACAATAAGATCGATTTAAATAAAATCATTTCAAAAGCAACTTATGGAGCCAGAAATAAGACAGTAAAAAAATAAAGGGACAACAACGATTCTTCGAAGCAAACTAAACCATGCAATTCTTACATTTCACTACGTAATACACCAAGTAGCGCTTTGTGCAACGAAATAACCAAGGTCATATATTTGGTAATCAAGATTGTTAACAGCATCTGGTCAAAAGCCTTCTACCATCGTCATTTTAAAGAATTCTTAAAGGAAATGGAGACTCGGTATTCAGACCTCCTTCTTCCCAATAAAGTGCGAGGGCTTTCCAAAGGTTGAAAAGTTTTGCTTTGTGCTTGAATGAAATAAATACATTTCTAAATGAAAAAAGGCGTTGATCACCCTGAATTAGAGAACGACAAATAGTTGCAAAAAGTTTACTTTATGCTGGATGTAACAGAAAAGTTAAATAAGCTGAATCTTAAATTGCAAGGAAAGGGAAACATAGCCTATGTTTTGGTAGAAGAAATTGGTTTGTTTCTAAGAAAAAATTATTATTTTTTTACAGAAGATATTCAGAGCGTTAATTTTCTTCATTTTCAATGTCTTAATCAGTATCGCGATAAAATCAGTGCAACTTTTGAGACGAATTACTTTAGCACAGTTATAAAAAAAATCAAAGATGAATTTCTTGACAGACTTGAGCAGTTCAAAACCAACAAAACCATTCAAGCATTCCTGGTACACCGTCTCAACAAAAATAGTCACGAAATCTTCATGAACGTATATGGAATTGGTGCTGGATCAAATGCAATTACTCGATTTAAAAAGTAAAGCTTTGTGGGGTACAAAATTTACAGAGTTAAAAAGCAAGTTGGAAGTGTTGGAGGTCCAGAAATGTACGTAACGCAACAAAAATGGAAAGCTTTAAAAGGAATGCCGCGAGTTGATTCTGCGAATATAAAGTGTGGTGAAGAAGTTAGCATTTGGAATGCTGACTGTCTTTGGATCAACATATTCGTGCGAGCAAGCGTTCTGTTGCAGGAATATAATTAAAAGTAAAGTAAGAAGCTAACTAACAAATTAAAAGTTAGAGTCGTGTTTCAAACTAAAAACAAGTTATGAGCCAAATTTATCCAAACTTTCTAAAACCTTGCAAAGCCATCGCTCCCATTGCATTTATTTGCTTAATTGTCTTTTTTTTTATTGAAGAATAAATAGTGTGAGTACTATTTATAGTTGGCAGGCGAGAAAAAACTTTTGTGGCTCTTTAAAAACTTTGAAATTTTGTAAATTGTACTTTTTGGCTCTTCCGACTCAGAAGGTTGCCGACCCCTGCCCTAACCCTTAAAAAAACAACGACTGCCCCAATCTTTGTGAACCATACAGTACACTCCTCCCTTCGGTAATGTAGATATTGCAAAACTCAAAACTTCAGTTAAGTCCATATTGAATTGCTTAGTTGTTCCGTGTTGTATAAAACAATGTTACTGTAAATCAATATTACAAGAATTTTACGGCGACCCAAATTAATGGCAAAGCCACACACTCTATCTACTCACCACCTCCATTGTCTATCAAACCTTAGTGTTACCCCTTTCCAACTCTTTATAAATCAAACTTTATTTGACATGCGCTCCTCTTATAGTACAAATATTACGCGACAGACTCTTGGGAGATCGGAGTACAAGGCAACGCTTGGCCCCTGGTTTTGAAAGCACATATCGCTCACCCAGAACCCACAGCTGGCCAAAGGTGCGTAGGTGAATCCTTGGTATGGGGATGTCACTGATAAAAATTTGAGAAACAAAGCTTTCAGGTACAAATAGAATGATGATTGCTGTGTTTGAAAAAAATGAATGAATGTCAGTCTTGTCATTTGACCATCAAACACAAATCCTTTCTGAAGCTTAGCCAGCCATGTAATTGGCAAACAAAAGATACAAGGATTTTTTTTTTTCGCTTGATAAATGTAATGGCTATTAAGTTTACGATTCAAGGAAAGATAATTCTTTTCTACTTTACTTCTTATTGATCCTAATTGCATTCAAAAGTAGAACCTAAGAGGAACGATATTCAAACACTGCAAACCAAAAAATTGTCTTAAGGTATTCCAATTTAAGACGCAAGTGTCACAATTTATCTTTGACAACAATTGTCGTATTACTTTATCATGGATTTATTGGTCCATTGCATCAGTGGATAGAGGATTTTGTAATAGGGAGAGAACAAACTGTAATAATAAATGGCTCTAAATCAACACCAATAACAGTAAACTCAGGTGTACCTCAAGGAACAGTTTTAGGTCCATTACTATTTTTGATTTACCGAATTGCATTAGTTCAGGAACAAAAGTCAGATAATTTGCAGACGATTGCAACATATATAGAACAATAAAAACAACACAAGATACAGACATTTTACAAAGAGAATTAGATGAATTACTGAGATGGGAATTGGAGCATGTTTTTCCACCCAGAAAAATGTCAGTTATTTATAGTTACATAAAAAAACAACTTAAACTAAACCAGTAAACAAAAACAAGGTTACAAAGACAGTTTGTGTGTAAACACAAACTCAAAATCGGCCTCCGAACTGGTCCACCTAGGCAGGTAAAAAGGCAGGTTTCAATATTTTCTGAAAACATATCAGAATGAAATTCTATCAAAGAATAATGACAGAGAAAAATGGAGAAAGAAGGTTGACAGATCTTGTGAGGTGCCCCAGCGGTCCAGCAGACCAAAGAATTGGTGAAAGTGAATGTGAAGTTAGATGTGAACCTGGCCTAACTGATGTCTTACAATGAATATCTAATTGATCTAATTGTTTTGTAAATTCAAATCCTCATGGATACTGCCTGTGACATTGCAGTTCACGCGAAAATATGAAAAAAAAAACTACTTTCTGATTGTTGTTTTAAATTATGTCCAACTTATATGCATACTAAATAAATTGTTTCTCTTTTTTGGTGTAATTGTAATAGTTAGTATGACAGAGCTTACTTAACTTTGCATTATAAATGTAATTTTTGTATTTTTTAAAAATCTAAAACCATTTGCAAAATGTGTTAAAAATATGGTGAATAGCTATTACACCTACTGAACAGCCTCCCGTGTTTGTTACTATTAAGTTAGGAATAAATTCACCAGTAGGTATAGTTTATAACTCCGATAGTCAATAGTTTGTGGAACACCTTCCAACTAGCAATTGTGGGTTGGCTCACCACCATAGATCAAGTCCTAAAAATAAGACTTATAAATATTTAATAACCATGCTGTATGACGGACGCGAATGTGAAGGATGACAAGCCACAATTAGGATGTAGTTATTTGTTTCGTAAATTGGGGAAGTTTTGACTTAGAGGCAATGACGCGATTAGTAAAAACAATAATAGGATTTGAGGAAGAATAGCGAAATATCAACCGATTTAAACGGACTAATCTTGACAGCTTTAGACACAAGGAGTTTTTTATGTACGTAGAGATTTAGCAAGACGACATTCGACTGTTCCCTTCATTATTATTTAACTTCTTGTTCGACATTCAGTATCAGCGTCGACTGACTTGTATTGTTGGTCTTTCGCCTGTGTTTTTGATATTTCGTTGAGAGTTACCTCCGCTTGGTTTATCTGCATTAGACACAGCGGGAAAGCGCCTCACACTAATATGAATGCTCATTCTAGACTGTCTGCGTTCGTGTGAAGTGTGCATCGGAGTGAGTACATTTTTCTGATCTGTGTATTTGAATGTAAACATGAAACGTCTTCAAGATGTCTGCAGCCCCCGCATTTCATCGTCCCGGGTGTTTGGAGGGGGTGTCTGTGACATAACAGATCGATAGTAAGAATGTAGTCTGCAAACAACTTTCAATGATTGATAGCGCAAGTGCTCTCCCCCTGCTGACCTACATTTTATCGCCAACGCGTTGAACGCTCTTCTGGAGTTGGGGTAAGACATTTTATTCTTCTTTGTCAATGCTCTAAGTGTTGAGTCTGAGACCTTCGAACTTTAGGCCTACGGAAGCTTGCCTCCATCCGCTAGCTAAACAAACTTCTGGCTGGGAAAAAATCCAAGCAGATGTAACGTTTTAGATCTTATTATCGATGGCTTGTATTCGAAGACGCTTGGGTAAGAAGCGAGGCCAAAGGCTGAGCACACCAGGAAACTCCCCAACATTTCTTTTCTGTATCACATCAGCAGTGCAAGTATCTGCCATGCTTTCTTACATCCTCGTCAATGCAATGGACTTGGTCCTTAGGCATTCCAACAAGGGTTCTGTTTTGTTTGCCTGAACGTCTCATCTAACGACCGTTTCAATCCGATCGCCAACTTGAGGCTAAGAAACATGGAAACAATCGTGGATCATTACAAACCGAATTTGCTGCAACAAGTATTGCAATACAAAAAATAATGATAAACAATAAAATTATTTTTAAAATCTTTATGGAAAAAATGGAAAACAACTTTAAAAAAATCACTGACATATACTGCAGGAATAAGCGTCCCTTTAATATAAAACAAAATAAAATTACCACGAATTGATTATCAAATGGGACTTTTTAAATTGATTAATATAGTGTTACGACAATGAGTAATTATGCAAAATTCCAATTTCAATTAGTTTTTTTTTGTTGTTGTTTTTTTTTATGTATTCATGTTTTGTTAGGTACAATAAATAATTGTGTTAAGTTTCAACTTGATCCGAGAATGAATGTGAGAGAAATTACGTGTAAAAAATTTGTACCAGACAGTCAGACAGAATAAATTGATACAAAATCTGTAAAAAACAAAAAAATAAAACTGTTTTAAAGACACTAATCCATCAGAGATGAGAAAGGGTGAGGGGCGGGGGTGGCTAGAGTTTGAATCCCGACTCAAGCTGAGCTGTTTGCAGAGCCTATAGATAGCACGGAAACCTTCTCTCCCATAGCCTTCCCCCCCCTCCTTCGGTCACAAAAGATATTGGACCCATAGCGTACTGAGCATTCTATTAGCAGGAACGTTGCGCTATTTACAAGAAATTCTTAAAAAAAAAAAAATTAATTCATACCTTGAAAAAGTTTGTTTTTGTGTGTGCGTGTGATTAATTCCATTCTGATAACTCACCCTTTTGGGCTATAACTAAGTTTTTGGGACGCTACCGCATGGAATTTCTAGTTACGATCCTTGGGTCACATGCAGCCCTTGAATTCACGCCCCTGCAGCCAACTGTTGGAATAGATTTGTCTTATAGTTGTATGTCCGACTTCCGACAGACTACTCAGGAGATGTTTGTCTTGTACGGGTGCATTAGTTGCGAGTATGATATAGTCAAGAGGCGCGGTGGCTGAGTTATAGAGCGCTTGGCTTCTGAAACTAGAGGTCCAGGGTTCGAACCCTGGTGAAGACTGGTATTTTTGAATTTCGGGATCTTTAGGGCGCATCTGGGTCCACCCAGCTCTAATGGCTACCTGACATTAGTTAGGGAAAGGTAAAGTCGGTTGGTCGTTGCTCTGGCCACATGACATCTTCGTTAATCGTGGGCCACAGCACAGATGACCTTTACATCATCTGCCCGTAGATCGCAAGGTCTGAAAGGGGACCTTTCCTTTTTACTTTTATGATACAGACAAACACTATCACAAGAGCAAGTGAAAAAGAGAGGCTAAGTGCGCTTGGCTTGGCTACCTAGAAGGGGGCTCAGAGGTTCGACACCCGACTCGGGCAGAGCGCCTAAAGGCAGCACGGAAAACCAACTCCAAGATACCCCCCCCCCAACTGGTCCACAAATGAGATTGGACCAAAAGCGCTCTGAGCACGCTATAAGCATGAAAGTAGCGCTATATAAAAGCTTGAAGTCCTAATACCAGCTACCTAAAAAAAAAAAACACTAACCGTGACGTCACTAATGTCGCGTTCAAAGTCGTCAACTATGGTGTGTTTCAACCTTTTTTTTTTTTTATAAATAGAAAGTAACATATATAAAAGTGCGAAATATTCCGTTTAAGAAAACACAAAAAAAAAATATACTGATCTAAATGATATAGTCAATTATATCAACGATTGGCATTCGGTAAGAGTACTGTCAGTCTGTCACGCATAACACTTCACAAAGATCAGATAACTTTGAATGAAGTATATTCATCTTAAGAAATAGTATGCCCTCCCTTGATACAGATACGCATACACTATCCAGATGAAATTCCCAGGTTGTGGCTATATAAAGAAAACTTCCCCTGAATGAATGCAAGTATTTCTGGGTTTATCCTTTTATCCCTGCCTCTATCTCAACGTAAGTAAATTGATTCACCTTTTTTTTTTTTATTTTCTCCACGTCTAAAGGGAGGGAATCAATCGATATCTCAACAAGATAAAGCCATTGTCCTTGAGATTATTTTCTGAAAGCCAGGAGGTGTACTTCTCTGACCTTGAGGTCTCCCAGGAGACTAGACTCCATGGGTGTAGATATGAGAAGAAAGAGGGGGGTGTTCAAGTGAGACGATCGGAGGCAATATATCGAGCTTATGAAGTGTCTAAATAACATGATTCAGTGCTACAAGTCTTGATCAATGGACCTCATTCACGGTATGGGCATACATAAACATTTAGCCACGTGATTTTCTATTTCTTCTATACCAAATACGATCTCATTTTTAATATACAATGGCTACCACGTGACAGTATTTTTCGTTGATTTATCACTATTATCACGTGACTAAATGTTGTTTGTTTACGATTGGTGAATGAGGCCCATTCTGCCTAGACGACAAAACACAATTAGTGCAATGTTTTGAAATTCCATTTTTAATGAAGAATGGCAGACAGCGAGAAAATGACTAGGTATATTTCACCAGAGATGTTTTGACAAGACTTTTGCAAGACAATGTTGGATACTGCCACGCCGTTCACTCTGTTGTTACTTGCTGAATTCACCTTCACCTATCCCTTTGTTGGACCTTTTGGGGCACCACACAAGTTCTGTTGGCTGTCTTTCTCCATCTCAACCTGCGCTATTTGTGGACAGGAGTGTCTCTCCTAAACAGGGCTGTAAACATGAAAAAGTGTTCGAGATGCGCCACAGTCGTTCTACCACTGAAGGAGGTCAACAAAAAAAAAATCTTTTATTCAATGGAGATATTTTCGTATCTTTTACATTACGACGTTTATTTCGAAAGAAGATAATTAAGTCCTACTGTGTCAATCTAGTGGAACACTCTGCTAGGTCAAGATAATTAAGTCCTACTGTGTCAATCTAGTTAAACACTCTGCTAGGTCAAAATAATTAAGTCCTACTGTGTCAATCTGAAGGAACACTCTGCTAGGTCATTGGTTTTCACGGCTGATTCAGGCACTAAAAAAAGGAGCACTTTACGAATTCGACCTAGCAGAAATGTGCCTTTATCTTTGTATGTTTCTGAATATATAAGGTTTGTTTTGTATTTGTTAGTAATGGTTCAGTATTTTATATATTACTTTTTAGTCTTCTGTCATAAAGCGTCTCTAGATTTAGTGATTTTTTAATAGTGTTACTCTAGTCAAATCTGAATATTTGTTTCTAAACTGACGTTTCTTTATTTTCATGTGTTTTAGTACCTTTATATTTTCTTGAGTCCCAACCAGTGGATGTACATAGTCTACTGATATTGATGAATACAAACTACTTTGTCATAAAAGATGTAATGTTTAGTAGAATGCAAAGATCTGGTTGTGTGAACTTGGCTATAAATGTTTTATCTATACAAAGTTCGTCTGAATGTCCCTGTTTCTATTAGGAATGTGTCTTGATATTTGTCAATATTGTCAGTATTGAAATATTTTAAAATAAGATCATTTTCATTTTCCAAACAATCAAAAATTCGGTTTGACTACAATTGTCCACCTCAGCATTGCTACTCTACCAATAAGAAAATAGATGCGAACAGTTTTTCTAGTTTTCAATAATTGGAGAGTCTTCGATGTGTCTTGGTTCATTCCCTTTGTGCTTGGGGGTCGATGGCTGCATCTAGATATGTATATCCTTGCACTTGGCCTAGCGTTGTATTGATGACCTGAGTGTCTGCTAGATGGCATTGTTGCTTTCAAAGATCTACAATCTTTTCTTTTGGTTTTCTTTCATATTTCACGTAACATTGGCTGGAATAAGTTTTGAAATATAAACAGGCATATACGGTTAACAGTTTTAAATATAAATAGATTTTGTTATTACGGCTTGTTATGTGTAATGTACAATTTGGACGAAACAATTTATGCAAAGAGAATAACGATGTTAGATTTATGATATTTTTATTATTATTATTTTCTTATTATAATCAAGGTTGTTTAAGGTTTATTTTCTTGGGTTTTAATGTTTCTAATGTTACAACAATATCGGACGTAAAAAAACACACACACAGCCCAAATTACGTCTTGTTTATACGCAGGCAGACATTCGCTTAACGTGAAATAATTTTTAGGAAAATAACTTTTTTATGGAACAAGTTGAAGTTTAAAATATTCTAAAAACTTTTTTATATATTTTCTTTTCCATTGTTTCGGTTGGTGTGTTTCATTGTAAGATAGAGGGAGAGAGAGAAAATATATATACAGAGAGAGAGAGAAAAAAAAAAGTATATTAATATATATATATATAGAGAGAGAGAGAGAGAAAGACAGAGAGAGAGAGAGAGAGAGAGAGAGACGAAGAAAAAGAATTCGGAGTGGTGTAAGATTTTTTTTAATTTATGGAAGATTTAGAAATGAAAATAATATATATATAAAAACAAAGAGAATGAAAAAGAGAAACGGGGAGAACGAGAAAAGAAAAAAGAGAAAGAAAGAAGGAGGACGAATGGAGGAAGAGAGAGAAAGGAGAAGAGAAAAAGAGAAAAGGTGAAATATAGAGAAGAAGAGAGAAAGAGGAAAAAGAAAGAAAGAGAGAAGGATAAAGAGTGAAGGAGGAAGAAGAGAGAAAAGGAGGAGGAAGAGAGGGAGGAGGAAGAGAGAAAGAGTGAATGAGGAAGAGACAGAAAAGGAGGAATAGAGAGACAGAGTGAGGTGAGAAACAAACTACTTCAGTGCAGTAAGTCTAATGAATTCAATCACAAACTATTTAGACATCAAACTAAATACTAAACGCCAACAGCATGACACACAATTAAAAACTAAAATCACTACACTCAACATCAATCACTGGTTAATTGAAACCATATTCCCAAGATGAAAATAAAGTTATTAAAAGCGCTGACATAGTCAGATCAGAGACATGCCCTGGGCTAAAAGGTAATCACGTTCTATTAATTAGCAACACTGTACAATCTAATTACATTAGTAAACATCCCTCCAACTCCGCCACTTCCCCCCCCCTTTTCCTCACAGGATTGTAAGCTTACCTAACGTCCGGAAAAAGGAGGACTTTTTTTAGATCGTGTCTTCCGGCAATTAAATAGGACTGCTATACGGAAATGTCCGGCTTTTACTGTATTGAAGAGAAGAGAATAAGACGAAACATAATCACGGTTAAAAGTCCTCGTTAAAGCCTAAATATGTTTCATTTGTAAGTTCCTGACCTTCTTATCTATTGCGGCTTTTATGTTACATGTGAAGTTTATTCATAATTAGTTTTTAAAAGTGTTCTCTGGGTCTTTTATGTTCTACTTTGTGAGACTATGTCCTCTTTTTGTCCACCCTTTCTGAAGCTATGTCCTCTTATTGTCCTCCGTCATGCTTACTTGTGATTAATAACCCAACCAAATGTTTTATTATATTATTATATAAAAAGATATTCTATTTTCGAAAAAATGAAAAGAAGTACTTGGTCTCAGCTACATTTAGACCTTAAATCATCTGTTTCACCTCTTGTCTCATAGTTTGGTCTCTAGGTTGAACAAAGTTATCTACTTATGAAATAGAAAGAATGTTAAAAGTTAAAGACAATGTTAATGAGACTTACTCTATTCCTGAACTATTGACGTCATGGGAACAATATATTATTATTATTATTATTATAGCTTTTATATAGCGCTACTTTCATGCTTAAAGCATGCTCAGAGCGCTGTTGGTCCAATCTCATTTTGTGGACCAGTTGGGGGGGGGGGGGGGTATCTAAGAGTTGGTTTTGCCTTTAGGCGCTCAGTAAACACAGCTCTGCCCGAGTCGGGTGTCGAACCATGAGCCCTCTTCTAGGTAGCAAAGTCAAGCCAAGTTTAAGCGCACTTGACCACGCTTCCCAATAAGCTATTAAGAATTCTGGGAAGAGGAAGAGGCAGACAAGATAGATCGAAAGTTTCCATGTTTACACAAATATTAAGTTTTGATACAAGACAAACTGTCAATTCCTTTCTCCACCCCTTAATGAAGATGGCATCACGTCATTTAACTCTTTCTCTCCTAATCGACGGTATCATCGTTGATTTGGCCTCATTAAATGAAATTAAGTTTTGATTTTATAAACTTGACTTTGTGTTATATAAAATGAGCATGTATTTCCATTTAACTCTATACCAAATAAAACACTTTCTGGTAACAAACGCGAAAGTGATTGAAGCTTAATCATAAACAGGGTTAAAAAAATACTAAAATAAAGAATTCCGTCGAGACTAAGAAAATAATTACGGAGAGAAAGAGTTAAGGTAGTTACAGCCATGCAAGAGACAATTTTGAAGACAGAGAAACGAATGTAATACACGGTGTGATTTAAAAAGCATTCAAAGAGTGATTCAAAGTACCTCAACACTTCTCACTCAGAAAGATGTACAGTCAACGTAATACTCTGTAGTACCGGCATCACCAACAAGAAATCCTAGAGTGTTTCACTGCTACACATTTCTTACTGTGGCATGGTATCGTTAAAATGGAATTCTGTATATCAATACTTCAAACATCTTTCTAGTGAAGTTTGGATATCTGATCACCAGAGTTAACGTCTAGAAATACTTTATTCACCACGCAAGTAACACGTACGTCTGGGCAAACACATGGAAATTTATAAGTTTGAAAGTAATTTAAATATTTTCAAGATATATCGTTTTAATATAGAGTTGGAGCTAGGTGCTGAAACAAATGTGATACATACATATATTAGACATAGATGGATAGCAGCACCAGGGACCAAGTTTCACCAAGTAGTGAATTAAAATGCTACGAAAACCAGTGACCCCGGAAACCAGTGACTAGCGATAACGCACTAAGCGAACTTAACCTCTAGACCATCCGAACGTCCAAAAAAAACCTTCTGGTCTAGAGTCACTTCGCCCGTATGCAAATTACCACCCCAGTGGTCAAAGGTCATATGCCCAACTTAGCGCCTCCCCCCCCCACACCCTCGCAGCATCCGTTCACCCACAACTTCAATAGAGCCGACACAGACAGCCGTTAGGCATGCATTAGAGTAGACAAACAATGACTCTACTTTTTTTTAGAGATGTTAATATTTTTTAACATTTTATTATATTAATTATTTAGTCAATGTGAAAAAATAAGTTGTGTACTTGTTCTGAAAAGTATTTTCGGACAATCTTTTTACTATTAAATGCTGCTGGCGTTCTTTCCACTGCAAATTCTTTTTAATATTAACATTGGGTTATTGTGACCTTAATTCTTTTGGAATAAAAAAGCTTTTTTTTCCCCTTGATATACATGAGAATGTACAGCGAAATAGATCTAGATCTCAAAATATTAAGCGTTATCAAATGCTCAAGATAAGAGAGTTAGATTTTCAAACGCTATGAAGTTGAATCAATAGTCAACAATCTAATTTTACCACTTTCTAGGGCATTGGAACGATCCTCCTCGAATGCAATAAAAAAAATATTCTCAGACGTGTGTTAAAAATGCTTTATTATATTTTTTTTGGCTTCCAGTCTTTCGTGTCACATTCAAATCTCTTCATGTCGTGTTGACGGATACATCGATTGTCATGCAATGCACTTTATCGACTCTTCGGCTCTCACAATTACGCATTCTTTGGTCTAAGACTTTATTGATTAAGTCAAGTTGGCAGGCGACTTGTGAAACAAACTCAAATTGCTGCCCTTTAAAATCACAAGAAAAAAAAAACAAGACCGAATGAATTGTTCCGTGACTAGCTGCTTATTTTTTCTACTTAATCTCTGCGCAATTTATTTTATATGGCAAACATAAAAGCACTGACATTAATATATTGAAGTTACATGGGCGTTGCTCCATCTGAAAATCTGCCTTTAAAAGGTGATATGAGCGTATAACATAATTTATTCAATCCGACGCCATTCTCTGGTCAACATTGCAAAAGTCAAAACGAGGCTGTTGTTCGGTGGAAGCGTCTAACGTCTGCACGGCTTAGAATAGCATTCGAACGCTTAATATTGTTGTAATGATCTATCTACAGGTAGCTAATCCATTTCTACTAATATGTATAATATCAAATTGAAAAAAAAAAAAACTTTTATTTTCAAATATTATAGATTGACCTTAGTAACGGTCACAGTTACGACACAAACTCTTCAAAATAATAAGACACTCTCAGGTTTTACTCTAGAAATACTTTAATACGTAACAAGTTACGTAAACATGCACATTTCATCTGTCATCCTGTCAAATCTCCTTCCGGCTTCTTGTTCAACATCCCTTCCATTCAATACCCAAATTCGCACCTTTTTTCCCATTCGCACCATGCTGCGCTACGACCGTAACAGTCACGTTTTATTCAAAACAATTTTAAATACATTATGATTTTTTTGGGGGGGATTTTAACTTTCAATAATCTCAAATCTGTTTGCTGTCACCTTTATGTTTTCATACGGGTCCCATTTTCCACAGCTTTTCATTGTCCTGTCTCAAAGACCCACACATACAGTTTAAATATATACTTTTCGCTCATTATCTAAGAAAAGGTAACTTAGATTAATGTTTTTTTTTATCCATTCAAATATTTTTCTTTTCTACAATTACGACCTATCGTTGAGAAGAACGTCCCTAGCAATGGGTAAAGCAAGGGTCGTTCCTGTCCTTTGATTTGGAGCCATCCACAGTATCAA
Organism: Biomphalaria glabrata; assembly: GCF_947242115.1. Lineage (NCBI taxonomy): Eukaryota > Metazoa > Mollusca > Gastropoda > Planorbidae > Biomphalaria > Biomphalaria glabrata. Next base: position 2,527,164 of record NC_074720.1, read on the forward strand.
GTTCAGAACAGACTAAATTCGGACCTATCCCTGCGTTAGGGAGGATGTCCCATTGTGTAACAGAGTCTGTTCGTGTACTCGGCCGGCTGTCAAGATCAAAAACGATGTGGTCTGACGAACTGGATTCAACTGTGACTTAACTGCTATAGCGCTGTAAGCAAACACAGTGTAAGCTCAGGAAGCTTTGGGAGTATTGGAGATAAAATAAGCGACCGATGAGATGAAAAAAAAAAAAAAGGAATGAAGAGTATGGGTCAAGCAACCATATGTGCTGATCCATCGGTCCAACAGGTACACGCATTGATTAGAAAAGATGAAAGGATAACTTTTTTTTATTTTAGAACTGTTTTCCTTCATTTTAAAATCTGGCTATCAATGAAAACATGTTAATAAATTATTAAAGTGGGGGGGGGGGGAATTGCTTAGATTATGAACGATTCTATCCAAAGTACTGCTATCCGAAGTATTGCTTTCCAAGGTATTTCTATCCGACTTATTGCTATCCAAGGTATTGCTATCTAAGGAATTGCTATCAGAAGTATTGCTATCCAAGGTATTGCTATCCAAGGTATTGCTATACAAGGTATTTCTATGCAAGGCATTGCTATACAAGGTATTGCTATTCAAGGTATTGCTATGCAAGGTATTGCAATCGAAGGATTGGTATCCAAGGTATTGCTATCCAAGGTATTGCTGTCCAAGGTATTGCTATACAAGGTATTGCTATCCGAAGTATTGCTATCCAAGGTATTGCTTTACAAGGTATTGCTATACAAAGTATTGCTATACAAAGTATTGATATAAAAAGTATTGCTATCCAAGGTATTGCTATCCAAGGTATTGCTATCCAATGTATTGCTATACAAGGTATTGCTATACAAGGTATTGCTATACAAAGTATTGCTATCCAAGGTATTGCTATCAAAAGTAATGCTATCCAAGGTATTGCTATCCGAAGTATTGCTATCCAAGGTATTGCTATCAGAAGTATTGCTATCCAAGGTATTGCTATCCGAAGTATTGCTATGAGTGTGAAGTTTCTGTTTACGAATCAGAGTTGCTAACTGCGAGAAAATCGCCAGGCCTGACTTGAGTCTATATTAATCATGGCGTGGACGTAAGCGGATTTACAATGTAAAGATTGACTTGACTGCCTCCTTAAAGAGCATAGAATATTTGAGCTCCTCCTGGAGTATATAGAAAATGACATAGTGCTCATCTTCGATCAAAAAGGTGAAGCTGATTGCTTTTTTTTTCTTCTTGGTCTCGGTGTAAGAACAGATCTAAACATTTCGTGATTATTGTGTGAGTTTAGGACGATATTAAAAATAGGGCCTGTCCTCGAGTTTGAAGATTAAGCACGAGATCGGCTTTGAACATAGCTAGTCAGTACTAGTTGTGATATAAAATATGATATCAATGTCTGTTGTTAATTACGCAGCGTAGTGTGAATGTGGAATGGAGTCAATATGTGTTAAAAGAAGAATAAGATTAGAAAATGGACTAATGTAAACGAGGTTATTCGAGACATTATTATTCGTTGAGCCAAGATTTAATCTCTCTTAACCTACTGTTTATGGTTCTCTTTATCTATATGACTAAGAGTTTCATCTTCTCGTAACATATATTAATAAAAGTTTCCCATCTCAAATTTTAGGTCAGGACAAAATTTTGAAAGTCTGTTACAACTTTATTAGATGTTTTGTGTTTATGCTTTACTGACATTTTTAATTTAAAAGATAACGGCGAAATAATTCAAAGTCTCTAATAGTATTTGTCTAGGGGGGGGGGGGGGCTAAGTGGCTAAACGCTTGGCTTCCAAACCTGGGGTCCTCGGGTCGAATTTCGGTTAAAGCTGAAATTTTGAATTTCGTGATTTCTAGGGTGCCCCAACTTTAATGGGTATTTGACTCTAGTTCTGGAAAGCAAACGCGGCTGATCGTTGAGCTGGCCACATGACACCCTCGTTAACCGTTAGCCAATGAAACAGACGATCTTAACATCGTCTGCCATATAGATCGCAAGGTCTGAAGGGAGAACCTTACTGTAATACTATTCATCTAGATAGAATAGTTGACTTCGCTAACATAAGAAACTATACAGACGTAAAAACTCCGCCCTTAATAGTTCCATGTACAGGGAGGAATTTCACATTTTATTTAGGAAACAGGGTGGAAGAATTGATCGCTTTATCGTCAGGGAATTAACTAAACCGAATCGACTATTTTTCTTCTCAATAATTGATGTGCTGATGTTGCGCTAAGACCTCTGTGATCCATGCTCCTGCCTGTGTTGTTGTTGTGCCCTGGTATTGGATCTAAAACTGCCTAAAGCCTTTTTCTGTACAAGTTCCGGAACTCACGCATGAGCGCAGATACATCACGTGATTCAGTACTTAGTAAGGGACACAATTCAGTTTTATAATAATGACAAAAAACAGACAAGATATCCTATACTCTTAAGCGAGCTATTCTTTTATTTATATATAAATTTTATTTCTAACGATTTTCTTTAAAATTTTAAGGTATGTGTAAGAAAAAAATTCTCAACTCATTGGCCACATCGAGAAAACTCGAGGTCGACCGTTATATCGGTTTGAAAATGCCTCATTATCGAAAAATTAAATTTGGCTAGAATGTTTTATGAAAGAAAATTTTCCATGACGTAAACGGGAAAAACGCTGCTTACGTCACTAGGCTTACCGCAGTACACTAAAATATTTCTTTGCAAACAAGAACGAGTTCTAAAGGATCAATAGACCTAATTAAACATTTGCACACCATCTTACTGTAGATTGATTTATTATAGAACTATGAAAGAGAAGTAATGAAATTAAATGTGCCGATATATGATTAGTTATTGTGTTTTAAGTGCTTAATAAATTGTTTACTCTTTAATTGCGTAGAATGGTGTAGATACCTTTTACTTTGTTGTTTATTTTGCTGGTGACCTCCAGCTGTCTCGTTCTGAGGTCGCATGCTACCATGTTCTCTCGTCTATGTTAGCTAAGGCAAGTTGGCGCCTAAACTGGTCTTTTAAGCGTTGCGGTGTTACTTCGACCACTTTTAAGCTTACCAAAAAAAGACTGCCTTTGGCATACGTTCGTCTGAGGTTCGTCTCCCATACAGTATAGTGCCCTGCCCAGCATAACTGTCGGACCATAAGAAGTCCCTCTATACAAAGGCCGCGGATACACATTTTAGTGAGCTGAAAGGTGGTCGGCGTAACAGAGATACCCCACAATAACGCTTGTTTAGAATACTAACGCGATGTTTTTAAGTCTCTTAGGAAAAAAATGCGCTATTTTACTTTGTTACAAGGTGCACGTTTTACCCTATAACGTAGAGATTTTGTATTACTTGATGTTTCGTACTAAAGCCATAATGAATATACTTATTGCAATATTAAATGTTGGAATGTAACCACGTTAGAAGTTACATTGCAAAGACTTTCTTCCAAGCCAATAATAGCCCAATAGTTTTACGCAAAAGATGCAATGTAAAACGTTACGACGTGAGCTGTGGTTTTGCCCACTGTTGGGGGGACTTATGAGACTTTCTATTCTCATCGCCATGTACAATTACATTGGGGACTACAGAACGAAAAAAGCAACTCTTCTGATTGAAAGTCTTTACCCGATCGTTCATTTTGTAGTTAAAAAAATATTCCCAAAATAACTAATAATAAATAATAACTTTTAAACAATATTCATTGATGGTGATATGAATATACATGGTGCCCGATTTTCGTAAGTGGAGGCCCTAAGTCAATCCTCTTCAAGTTTCAATAGAAATACACTAAATAATATTAATGAATCTAAAATCATGTTTATATTTGTAAAGAAAAAAAAAAGACTTTTGTAAATTTTATCTTAGTTTCCTTATATTCTTGTATGCATATTCAGTAATACATTTTTTTAAAATAGGTATGCCCCCTTAAAGATGAGTCCTTGGACTGCAGTATACTTTCAATCTGTATATAATTGTTGTGTATTTATGTTTCTTGTTGTGTGTTGTGAACTGATCTGTTCTAGTGTGTCAAAATGTCTTGGTGCCCAGGTCAGCTCGTGTATGTGTGTGTCTATGTACTGTGTTATTGTGAACAGTTTTGTCATTCTTGTTCAATAAAGCCTAGCATCAAGACATGTCTTCCTGTAGTCTTTCATTAGGTCACTACAATAATAATTTATTATATAAATATATCTTACAATTAATCACCTTAAGTTAAAAGTATTTTAATTTACATTGACGCATTGAAATACCATTTAGAAAAAGAGAGCCATTCCTTATACCATGCCCATACCATTGTGACGTAATTTAACCATGAATCTTGGGAGGGTTTAGTTTTCTTGTATGTTTTCTAAATGTCAGAGAATCTGGTCAAACAAGGGCTCTTGGTTTTAATGTGACATTTCCAGATCAATGTCAACTGTGGAATAGAACCCCCTGAGCGCCCTAAGGGAGGACGTGTTTCTCTAATGTCAAAAGTTTCCTAAACTTAAAGCAGAGGCGGCCTTAGCAGAACGCGGGCACCTGGGGCGGTGGCCCCACCTGCCACCCCTACTAAGACTGCTACTGCTTTAAAGGCTACTTTGAAGGCTGTGTTTCGAATCGAATGGTAATGAAGGCAATGGGTTAAGTAAAGTTGTATGTTAGCCCACACTAACACACACACACTAAATACACACTTAAACACACATATGTTTTGTGCCCACACTAACACACACATTAAATACACACTTAAACACGCATATGTTTTGTGCTCACACTAACACACACACTAAATACACACTTAAACACACATATGTTTTGTGCTCACACTAACACACACACTAAATACACACTTAAACACGCATATGTTTTGTGCCCACACTAACACACACACTAAATACACACTTTAACACGCATATGTTTTGTGCCCACACTAACACACACATTAAATACACACTTAAACACGCATATGTTTTGTGCTCACACTAACACGCACACTAAATACACACTTAAACACACATATGTTTTGTGCTCACACTAACACACACACTAAATACACACTTAAACACGCATATGTTTTGTGCCCACACTAACACACACACTAAATACACACTTAAACACGCATATGTTTTGTGCCCACACTAACATACACATTAAATACACACTTAAACACGCATATGTTTTGTGCCCACACTAACACACACACTAAATACACACTTAAACACGCATATGTTTTGTGCTCACACTAACACACACATTAAATCCACACTTAAACACACATATGTTTTGTGCTCACACTAACACACACATTAAATACACACTTAAACACGCATATGTTTTGTGCCCACACTAACACACACACTAAATACACACTTAAACACGCATATGTTTTGTGCTCACACTAACACACACATTAAATACACACTTAAACACACATATGTTTTGTGCTCACACTAACACACACACTAAATACACACTTAAACACGCATATGTTTTGTGCCCACACCAACACACACACTAAATACACACTTAAACACGCATATGTTTTGTGCTCACACTAACACACACACTAAATACACACTTAAACACACATATGTTTTGTGCCCACACTAACACACACACTAAATACACACTTAAACACACATATGTTTTGTGCTCACACTAACACACACACTAAATACACACTTAAACACACATATGTTTTGTGCTCACACTAACACACACACTAAATACACACTTAAACACACATATGTTTTGTGCCCACACTAACACACACATTAAATACACACTTAAACACGCATATGTTTTGTGCCCACACTAACACACACACTAAATACACACTTAAACACGCATATGTTTTGTGCTCACACTAACACACACATTAAATACACACTTAAACACGCATATGTTTTGTGCCCACACTAACACACACACTAAATACACACTTAAACACGCATATGTTTTGTGCTCACACTAACACACACATTAAATACACACTTAAACACGCATATGTTTTGTGCCCACACTAACACACACACTAAATACACACTTAAACACGCATATGTTTTGTGCTCACACTAACACACACATTAAATACACACTTATACACGCATATGTTTTGTGCCCACACTAACACACACACTAAATACACACTTAAACACGCATATGTTTTGTGCCCACACTAACACACACACTAAATACACACTTAAACACACATATGTTTTGTGCTCACACTAACACACACATTAAATACACACTTAAACACGCATATGTTTTGTGCCCACACTAACACACACACTAAATACACACTTAAACACACATATGTTTTGTGCTCACACTAACACACACACTAAATACACACTTAAACACACATATGTTTAGTGCCTACATTAGGCATACTAACGGCGCAGCTTTAAAAACAAAACATAGAAAAAGCACTCTTTTTTTTTTTTAGCACAAAGATCTAGATCTAGATCTAGATCGAGGAGACATCGAGGCCTTGGTTTATCAAAGTTATCTTTTAATGGGTAATTTTATAAGTAAATGCAATACTGTCAGGACAACGATATCAGGATTTTCTTTTCTCTCGCAGTCCAGGGTTCGAATCTAGGTGTAAATTTCAAATTTAAATTTTAATCAACTTTAATGAGTAGCTGATATTAATTGGAGGAAAGTAAATGTGGTTGGTCGTTGTACTGGCCACATAACTCCTTGACAGATCAACCATATACCGAGGAAAAATGTGACCTTTATTAAACTTTATACTATCTGCCCTAATCTGTAGATTTGCAAGGTCTGATACTTTTATTATCTACATTGATCTAGATCTACGTTGATGATAAAAATATTGAATTATAGATATTTAGATCTAATTATTGATGTAGGGCTGCCTGATTCTAGGTCTAGATATAGATATAGATCTAGATAGGTATAGAGTAACAGTAACAGTAGATGTAAACTAGACTATAGAGACAAAAGGAATTGTCTGTAGATCTAGAATATACATAGATCTAGATTCTAGATCTAGATGAATCAAATTAGAACTAGTCTATATAAATATTTGTTCTTGGGACTTGGCACCAAGAAGTCTCGACTAGATTTAGACTCTAGATCTTGATCTATAAATAAAAAGAAAACTTACCAATCGGTTGAAAAAACAGCAGTTTGATTTCCATTCAATTTGCATGCATTGAATCAGAAACCTTGTCTGTAAAGGTCACATGGACGCATAAATCCAAATAGAAGTTTTATATCCAATAGTCCAAGAGAAAAGAACACAAGGGCACACACACACGCAACTTTAAAAATTAAAATCTAGATCTAGATCTAGAGCTAATAACTGTAAATAAAATAACACTTAAATGTAGGATCGCCACATAGATTGAGATTTAGATCTATTTGCAGACGATAAGCGAAAAGGACAGTGTCAACAATGACCTGCTCGCCTGCTCGTGTTCCCGTGTTGCTTGGCGTCTGCGAGATTTCAAGAACTTTCCGCCGCCTGCAGCTTCTCGCCTCTCGTGCATGTGAAGTCAAGTGTGACGGTCGGAAGCTTGACTGTGTAATGTTTCAAATGAGACTGGGGTTTATGTTCTTATCTATATCTCTATACACAACAGCAGACACGATCTGTCACTTTGGGTGAATCATTAAATGGATTTTTATAAAAGTGATTTGATTAAGTGTTGGTATAGTAGCAATTATACATAACACACTGAACCATAATCTTCAAATACGAAAACCAAACCTAATAAAATATTCATATAGACACAAAGATAAAGGCACATTTCTCGTCCCATATGCTAGGACAAATTTGTACAAATACTCCTTCTTCCCTAGTGCTATTAGAGCATGGAATGGGTTGCCTGAGCTAGCCAGGAAACTAGAGACTTGGCAGAATCTAGGTCATCGGTTAATATGCATGACTAAATGCATGACGCGTATGGCGTAATCATATTCTTTGTTTGAAATAACGTCTGTATTATATAAGATAAGATAAAGGCTTCAGCCACAAAGTAGGCCCTTATAATTGAGACTTTTTCCCTCTTCATGTTTATTTAAATGTTGATTTGACTTCATGCCCAGTCGTACATTTACTCTCTGGGATTTTAAAAAAAAAAAAAAAAAAAAAAAGCTGTATTAGAGAGTATAGCTACTAGACACCTGCACGTGCAATGGTAGACAGAAAGGGGGGGGGGCGTGGCCTTACAAAGAGGGCTAAGATTTCGTGTCAAACCCTTGGTGACAGCTCATTGTTCACAAAATGTGGACAGTTTATTGAGCTCAAATAAGATCACACATTATCACACTTGGAATAAGAAAATGCCAGAGAATCGTTGATATTAAAAACATAGTTCAAGGCCACAGCAGAGAAATATCAATGTGACAAGGTTACAGAGAGAGTTAGTGTGGAAACACACACTCAAAATCTGCCCCCGAAGTGGGCCACCCAGGTAGGTAAAAAGGCAAAATGATAAGCAGAAGATCAAGGGAAAGACGAAAGTGAAGGTGAAGTAGATGTGAACCTGGCCTAAGTGATGTCATATAATGATTATCTAACTAATCGAATTATTTTGTAAAGGGTCAATTTCTGATTTAAAGACTTAAGAAAAAAAAAAAAAACATTTCCATAAAAATTAAATATATATATATTTAACAAAAAATCTAAAACCTTTTGCATAAACGTGTTAAAAAAATGGTAAATAGTCATCTCCCTTACTGAATAGTCTCCAGTGTCTGTTAATATAAATAATTAATAGTTGTAAAAATGGTGTATTTTTATTAAAAAACTGCTGGCAGTTGATTTGAAAAAATTAAATTTCTCGCTTTCAGAAACGAAAAAAAGTAGTCATTGCACCTCAACTATGAATGGTTAAAATTATCATGATGTTGGATTTTCAATATCTTTTCTAGTTTACGAAATCTAAACGGGACGGACGGACAGACAGACCACACAAAACTAATAGCCTCTATTGCTCTTTCGGGAGATACAAAAAAAGGTAAATGGTATTGAGGCGTCATGGTTTTAGATTATTCTAAGGAAAGATATAAAAAGAGCAGTATTACCTTGGAACTAGAGAGAGAATTGTAGAAAATAGATCTAGAAGTCGCTAGTTTGAAACTAAACAGTTGCTTAATTTTATGGATTATGATCAATGTGTTCTGTATCTACTTGGTATATGAACCGTACATACATTTTCTGTTTCAAGTTTGAGTTTAAACAAATAATAGTCAAGAAAAGGAGGCGCGGTGGCTGAGCGGTAAAGCGCTTGGCTTCCGAACCGGAGACCGGGGTTCGAATCCTGGTGAAGACTGGGATTTTTAATTTTGGGATCTTCTGGCGCCTCTGAGTCCACCCAGCTCTAATTGGTACCTGACATTTGTTGGGGAAAAGTAAAGGCGGTTGGTCGTTGTGCTGGCCACATGACACCCTCGTTAACCGTAGGCCACAGAAACAGATGACCTTTACATCATCTGCCCTATAGACCACAAGGTCTGAAAGGGGAACTTTTTTTTTTTACTCAAGAAAAAGAATATCAGACCTTTGTCACTTCGTAGTTTCTTAAAGTGTTTGAATTCTAATAACGGCACCTCCGAATCGTCACAAATCAATCTCACGAAGATCAAGTCACACCAAACATAAAACACATATCATTTCGAATTCTAATAACTAGACTTTATTTTAGGGGTGGGGAAGCATCTGGGTGTCGAGCATATAGAAAGTTTGTAAACGATTGGCTGTGAAATAACTTTAAATAAAAGATCACCATTTTAGATCTTGCGATCTTTAAGGAGGATGATGTTAAGGTCATATGTTTCTTTGGTCAACGGTTGACGAGCATGTTGTTGTGTGGCCAGCACAACGACCAACCGTCAGATACCCATTAAAGTTGGGTTGACTCGAGGGCGCCCTAAAAAACCCGAAATTCAAAATCCCAGTCTTCGCACCGAGATTTGAACACAAGACTACCCTCTGGGCTCTAACTTCTATTGTGGGCTTAAACGAAAATGTAATCTAGGGAGTCGCCACCCGGGAATGTGAGAAACACTGCCTTACTCTGTTTTTTTACAAGTCATTGTTTAAGTGACTTGTACTTAGGATTATTTACTTTCTTTCATCTCAAGAAAAATATTCAGCGTTCATTTGCTTCATTTGTTGGATAAATGTATAGGCAACTCTGAATCCGTGTATGTCAGATGATTGTGGATACAATTTATATCTCTCCAAAATACAATCGTGATGATTATTATGAAACTGCACAGAACGTTGAAAAAGTTCCACTGTCAATGGCTTTTGTATTTCGAGCTTTTTTTTTTTCGGATTATGCTTTATTTTACAATAACAAACAAATTAGCATATCAGAGTCCAGACCATATAACACTGTTGAGTAGTCAAAGTTCTCGAGAAATGGTATATAGGTCATGATCATTTACACTGTTCATTGTAATATACCTGCCGCAGCTCATCAATTATAAATTCATCGTCGCAAATACAGGAGCATAAGCTAGTAGTCTAAACGAGATAAGTTTTTTAAGTTTATCACAAAAACAACCACAAAAATGATGTCAAATTTCTGTATGCACGTATGTCCGAAATCGTTCCTAGTGCATGATTCATGATTCATAGTTGTACTTGAGGGTACAACAACTGTGCGAATATAAAAAAGAAAAATAGAATGGCCTATAAAAATGAATTTTAATCCAAGGCCACTTTTGGAAGTGTCCAGCTCAGTCTCAATTAATAAAAAAAAAGGGGGGGGGGCATTTTAAAATTTCGCACGCAGGCGGCCACAGCCCTCGTAACGGCCTTGTTCACACACAAAACACGTACATATTCACAACCAGCGCTTTATGAATTAGACTTCTATGTACTTCTCGATGACGACAGATGATCTTGTAACACTGACCGACAGTGGGATAAAGGATGTCGCGTTGAGTATATCACATATACGAATATCGAGATTAGCAGTCAAGCGTGAAGAAAATATCAACATATAGCGTGGAAGTGAAAGAATAAGAATTGTGTCAACATCTCGCTCAAGTATTAATATTAGGAATCTAGGAAATGTAGGTACTGGATATTTAGGCAGCGGTAAATTAGGCACTTTATGACAAGGCGGAAAATTAGGCACTCTTTAATAGCGACCTTAATTTTGAACATAATTTTAAAATGTTAACGTGTGTTTTATTCTTAGGCTATGGGCCATTGAGGGACGTTATCAAAAACACCAATCAAAACAATTTCTAACTGTATTTTAGTGAAACAAAAGACTACGTTGACAAAATGGGGAAAAATAAACAGAGAGAAGCAGGAAGATACAGAGATTTTAAGGTCGCTGTGTAAGAGTGCCTAATTTTCCGCCTTGTCAAAAAAGTGGCTAATTTATTGGTGCCCATATTTCTGGGTGCCTACATTTCCGGTGCCTTAATTACCGGTGCCTAAATTTCCAATCACCTAACAGAAAGTCACTACGCCTTGTACTAGTTTGTCTCCAAGATAGAAAAGAAATCACTCACTACGGTAAAATATTTTCTATATCAGTGACGAAGTAAACTAAGATAATCTGTGTCTGTCCGGCAAACGTCAAGTCAAAATAATAACTCATAGCGACTCGACCAGTTATCTCCAATTGTTTTTCAAGTAAACGTATATGTGAATGGACCTCATTCTCCAATCGTAAACACACAGCATTTAGCCACGTGATAATATTGATACAAAGACACAAAGAAGATTACGCTGGCTCGGACATGTCACCCGCATGCCAGATGGTAGAATCCCGAAAGATATCTTATATGCTGAGCTTGTGGAAGGAGTCAGACCCAAGGGCCGCCCAAGACTAACATATAGAGATGTCTGGAAGCGAGACATGAGAGCCTCAGGCATCAGCGAAAGTATGTGGGAAAACATAGCCAAAGACAGGAGTACATTGAGACAGAATGTGCGTGCTGGGACAACCCTTGCTGAGAAGAAAAGAATTGAGGCGGCCTTAATCAAGACGGAAAAAAAGAAAGCTGCCCTGTCCGCTAGCCCTGAATCAGAGGCACACACATGTACGAATTGTGGCAAAGTCTGCCGCTCTAGAATTGGCTTGATTAGCCACACCAGATTCTGCCCCCGTCTCAAGATTAAGCCAAAACATAGCCAAAGACAGGAGTACATTGAGACAGAATGTGCGTGCTGGGACAACCCTTGCTGAGAAGAAAAGAATTGAGGCGGCCTTAATCAAGACGGAAAAAAAGAAAGCTGCCCTGTCCGCTAGCCCTGAATCAGAGGCACACACATGTACGAATTGTGGCAAAGTCTGCCGCTCTAGAATTGGCTTGATTAGCCACACCAGATTCTGCCCCCGTCTCAAGATTAAGCCAAAACATAGCCAAAGACAGGAGTACATTGAGACAGAATGTGCGTGCTGGGACAACCCTTGCTGAGAAGAAAAGAATTGAGGCGGCCTTAATCAAGACGGAAAAAAAGAAAGCTGCCCTGTCCGCTAGCCCTGAATCAGAGGCACACACATGTACGAATTGTGGCAAAGTCTGCCGCTCTAGAATTGGCTTGATTAGCCACACCAGATTCTGCCCCCGTCTCAAGATTAAGCCAAAACATAGCCAAAGACAGGAGTACATTGAGACAGAATGTGCGTGCTGGGACAACCCTTGCTGAGAAGAAAAGAATTGAGGCGGCCTTAATCAAGACGGAAAAAAAGAAAGCTGCCCTGTCCGCTAGCCCTGAATCAGAGGCACACACATGTACGAATTGTGGCAAAGTCTGCCGCTCTAGAATTGGCTTGATTAGCCACACCAGATTCTGCCCCCGTCTCAAGATTAAGCCAAAACCAGTGACTCATTTGGGCGCATCCATTGCCTTTCGAGACAAAAGGAGCCATATATAATAGTGATAAAACAACGGGAAAAAAATGTCACGAAACAGCCATCGTGTATTGAAAATTCGATCGTAATTTGTATAGAAGAGATAGAGAATCACGTGATAAATGTTGTTTGTTTACGATTGGTGCATGAGGTCCATTGTTAAGAAAGAAGCTTACTACACGCTTTACCTTTTGAACCTAACCTATTGTTTCATCACACGGCTTTGACACCTTGATGCACACTGGTTCCATCTCCTCTTCTACGGAGCTGTTTGATTATTAAAGGGAAAGAACTCTTGTTGTTAGAACAGTCTTCTGCTTAGAAAGAAAAAAAAATGAATTGACACATTGTGTGCTGTTTGTGTTCTATTTTTAGACTCCTATTTCAATTATTGTAACCGCTGAATTCAAGGTTTTGTATCTGACTGGATATGTCATGGCAGCTACTAAAGAATTTTGATTTAACAGAAACAAATAATTTGACAACACTAAGCTGTACAACAAGAAGCTATGGAACTTATTAATAATTATCGATGTTTGATAAAAAGCAAGGATAGTAGAACTACTTCCCGGGCATGCTACCCTGCCTCATTGTGGCGCCCGGGCATGCTACCCTGCCTCATAGTGGCGCCCGGGCATGCTACCCTGCCTTATAGTGGCGTCCGGGCATGCTACCCTGCCTCATAGTGACGTCAGGGCATGCTACCCTACCTCATAGTGACGTCAGGGCATGCTACCCTGCCTCATAGTGACGTCAGGGCATGCTACCCTGCCTCATAGTGACGTCAGGGCATGCTACCCTGCCTCATAGTGACGCCCGGGCATGCTACCCTGCCTCATAGTGACGCCCGGGCATGCTACCCTGCCTCATAGTGGCGTCCGGGCATGCTACCCTGCCTCATAGTGACGTCAGGGCATGCTACCCTGCCTCATAGTGACGTCAGGGCATGCTACCCTGCCTCATAGTGGCGTCAGGGCATGCTACCCTGCCTCATAGTGGCGTCAGGGCATGCTACCCTGCCTCATAGTGACGTCAGGGCATGCTACCCTGCCTCATAGTGGCGTCCGGGCATGCTACCCTGCCTCATAGTGACGCCCGGGCATGCTACCCTGCCTCATAGTGACGCCCGGGCATGCTACCCTGCCTCATAGTGACGTCAGGGCATGCTACCCTGCCTCATAGTGACGCCCGAGCATGCTACCCTGCCTCATAGTGACGCCCGGGCATGCTACCCTGCCTCATAGTGGCGTCCGGGCATGCTACCCTGCCTCATAGTGGCGTCCGGGCATGCTACCCTGCCTCATAGTGACGTCAGGGCATGCTACCCTGCCTCATAGTGACGTCAGGGCATGCTACCCTGCCTCATAGTGACGCCCGGGCATGCTACCCTGCCTCATAGTGACGTCAGGGCATGCTACCCTGCCTCATAGTGACGTCAGGGCATGCTACCCTGCCTCATAGTGACGCCCGGGCATGCTACCCTGCCTCATAGTGACGCCCGGGCATGCTACCCTGCCTCATAGTGACGCCCGGGCATGCTACCCTGCCTCATAGTGGCGTCCGGGCATGCTACCCTGCCTTATAGTGGCGTCCGGGCATGCTACCCTGCCTCATAGTGACGCCCGGGCATGCTACCCTGCCTCATAGTGACGCCCGGGCATGCTACCCTGCCTCATAGTGACGCCCGGGCATGCTACCCTGCCTCATAGTGACGCCCGGGCATGCTACCCTGCCTCATAGTGGCGTCCGGGCATGCTACCCTGCCTTATAGTGGCGTCCGGGCATGCTACCCTGCCTCATAGTGACGCCCGGGCATGCTACCCTGCCTCATAGTGACGCCCGGGCATGCTACCCTGCCTCATAGTGACGCCCGGGCATGCTACCCTGCCTCATAGTGACGTCCTGGCATGCTACCCTGCCTCATAGTGGCGCCCGGGCATGCTACCCTGCCTTATAGTGGCGTCCGGGCATGCTACCATGCCTCATAGTGGCGTCCGGGCATGCTACCATGCCTCATAGTGGCGCCCGGGCATGCTACCCTGCATCATAGTGATGCCCATGTGAAAACGGTCGTAAGAGGAAACGATATAATTGGAAGCGAAACAAGACTTCATGGGAGTGTCTAAAAGGTGGTCTGTGAGGGGTTGTAAAAGAGCTCCCACATTCTTGTCAACAATCAAGGGGCCGTTCCTTAAGGGTCCGTTTCATACATGTCTTGTCCTGGTATAGAGTAGGAAAATGGCAGTGGTTTCCGGTGTACACATCTTTGGCTGCTTTTCGTTTCTGTGTGTGTAGCAGAACAACGACAGTCCACTAAGGGCCTGGCTATGGAATGTTGAACCCAACTGACCCCTTACCCGCCATCATGGCCTTCTTATTTTGGAATGTTTTATTTTTTTTAGTGTTATTTCTATTTCTAATCTAATTTAATTATTTGTGTTGCTAATCTATTTTAGTTAATTAAATTAGACCTATTTTATTATTGGAAAGGGAAAAAAGTGCCTGTATATTTTTTCTTATTATTCTACTGTCACATGACAAGGTGACCTGGTCTTGAACGAGGCAGGATGACCTGGGTACTTTGGGGAAAAAGCGGCAGTTGGCGTTGGTTTTTTAGAGCAGAGGGTCGTATTCCCTGCTTCCTGTTCTTCCTAATATTTTCAACTAGAATACTATATTTAAATATAACTTTTACTGTCATTTAGATTTCTTAGTTTTGTTTATCAGTTTCATTGATGTATCTATATATTTGTGGATGATTCTATATTAAAGTTCTACGGTACTTGTTTCAATTCTCATTCTGGTGTTTTGTCTTTTATGTGAACGTGAGGTATATACACAAACACCAATACCAAAAAGTTGAGTTAAATCGCGACAGGGCTAAAGCTATGAAAGATCAATACACAGTTCCAGCGTTAACAGACAACGCCCTAGACAACGACCAGTTGAAGCAGGCGCCAGCACACTGCTCGCGTCTTGTGACAGCAGCACATCTACAACATCTCACCTTCACCTTTCCCAGTCCTTTAGTCTGTTGGACCTTTAAGGCGGAACATTGCACTTGATCCACATTCAATGCCAGGCCCGTCCATTTTGTGTTTATGTCGTCTTCCCATCGCTTTTTCGGTCTGCCTCTTTTTTCTTTTTTTTTCTGGTACTGTTCCCTGAAGAAAGGTGTTTGCAAGCCCTCAAAACATCAAAATATAGCTATAGAGTTTTAGTTTGCGTTTTGTTACACTAGTTAGCAGGTCATCGTTGGGTCAAATGGCTGTAGTAACCCCGTCTCATATCTCCTTGGTTCTAACACGGTTTATGTGATACCAACAATATCTAGAGAAAGTTTTTCTTTAATTGATATATCATGCTTTAACAAAACAAGACAAATTAGTCATTGGTACTGACTCATTCTTAGGTTAAAAATATAATACGCCTACAGCGGTCGAGTTGTCTACCGTAGTTTGGAGCTATACGTCAACGAGTGATCACAACACATATCGGAGTAGGAAGCTGTAACATAACATTACAGAAAAACATAACAATATGAAACAAAAGAACAAAATATAACACCACATCTAAGTATAATGACATAGGAACACATAACCTCGTAACAAAATGTAGTAACACTGCATAAAATGGAATAACTAACTTACCAAAATATGTAAAAAAAAATCATAACAACAAAATAAAACAACTACGTACCAAATCATAACAACAAAATAAAACAACTACATACCAAATCATAACAACAAAATAAAACAACTACATACCAAATCATAACAACAAAATAAAACAACTACATACCAAATCATAACAACAAAATAAAACAACTACATACCAAATCATAACAACACAACAAAACAACTACATACCAAATATCAAACACAACAAAACAACTACATACCAAATCATAACAACACAACAAAACAACTACATACAAAATCATAACAACACAACAAAACAACTACATACCAAATCATAACAACACAACAAAACAACTACATACCAAATCATAACAACACAACAAAACAACTACATACCAAATCATAACAACACAACAAAATAACTACATACCAAATCATAACAACAAAACAAAAACATAACATCCAGATAAATAAAAACAACATAATAAACATACAAATATGAGTGACATAAAGAAACATAACAATTTAACAACATAACAAGGCATTAGACACTAGATACTATTTTGTTATTGTTTTTTTACCAAATCAGCCTTTATCAGTGAGTTGCAATCCAGTTTCGTTTGAAGATTGTTTCTGTGTGTTCAGTAAGCAGGGCGTCATAACCTAGATCTTTGATCTGTGCAGATTACTAATCAGTGATTATTTCCTCGTTCCTTGAAGTTGTTAATAAATTAATTTTCATGATTTTCTAGTGCTTTGTGTTCTAAATACAGGCCTATTCTTGAAATATTATTAATTGTATTAAGCCGAGAAGTTCTATACATTCGTTTAACCAGGTTTCTTTCTCCAGCTGAAATGGGGGGGGGGGGGGAAATAGGAAAGGGTAAAAGAATATTCCATTTTTTTTAACTCTTTCTCTCCTGACTGACGATACCATCGTTGATTTGACCCCATTAAATAAACTTGATTTTTGGGGTCATAAACTTTAATTTGTGTTATATAAAAAAGGGGCATGTATTTATCTTAACCATATAACACTTTCTGATGAAAAGATAAACGTTACTGAAATTTAACCCTAACAGGCTAGTGAAATATAATTAGGAAAAAATGAATAATTCCTTCTGCACGCGGCAAATAATTACGGAGTGATAGAGTTAAATCTAACATTTAATAGCTATTAAGAGAAAAAACAAATCGCTCTAAAATTTGTTTAAAGGAGGCAGGGCCGGTCTTAGGCCACTGCAACCTATGCGGCCGCAGTGGGCCCCGCACTTTCATAGGCCCCGGGCTATTCTAGGTGTAAATTATTAAATTAAACCATTTTTACTATCATTAAAGGCTTCCTGGAATTCTCATGAAATTGCAAAAATATGCGAAAAAGTGAAAATCTCCTGAAATTATTAAAATCTTCTGACAATTGATGCAAATCTCCTTAAAAATAGACAAAATTGTCATTTCGGGGAGTCATTCAATATAAACATTAACGCCAATCCTACTAGCAATTAAAAAAAAATGTCATTGTCAACTTTCATCTAATAAAAATGTAATAATAAGGCGAATTTTAACAAAAACAAAAATAATAGTCACTGGCATTTAACTATAGATCTAAATCTATCTCGACCTCTTAAAAAAAAAAAAAAGCGATAGTTTGCTAGTCGATAGTAAATCTACAAGGAAGATCTTAATGTTTATCGGCTTTTTGTTGGAAAACTTCTATCTACTATAGATGCCTCGTAAAGTTAATTTGACAGTGATTTTGTACTTAGTAAAGAATGAATAAAATGCAAAGACGAATTTATTTTCAAATACAAAATCTTAATTTTCCCTTATTATCCTTATCACAACCCAAAAAATGGGCCCCGCGCAATCAGGCTCGCATAGAGCCCCGCAATCTGTAGGACCGGCCCTGATAAGGAGGTATGACTATGATCTTTTTAAAATCAGCGTTCTTCTTGTCCATTCTAACAAGCAGTGTAGAGTTGATTGCCAATTTATGTAGACATATCCATTTCTTTTATCTCTATTACTAAATACAGTGTTTCTCAATCTTTGGTCCTCGGACCCCATGGGTCCACAGGACGAACGAAGGAGGTACGCAGAAAGATGACTTAGTACACTGATTACGCTTAAAAACTTACAACCACAAACAGTAAATATCTGAGAATAGTGTTATATTCTGAAATGGGCTAAGGGACGTAGCTGCATTAAAATATTTTTATGAAATTATCTTAGATTTATAGCCCTTGGAATGAAACCTGTTAAGGCAATGAGATAGAATAGATGATGGTAGGTATTTTCTTTCTCCACGGTAGTTGAAACAAGAAAAAGAGAATATTCTTTTACTACAGTCAGCACTGACTTTGGAGAATGGCTTTTCACTCTGTCTTCTATTCTTACTTACCTTCCCCTAACCATTAGTTGTTGTTTTTTTACCGTTGGGGCACAACTCAAGATCTGTTGATCATCTTTCTCCATTCCTTTATGCCTTTTGCCTTAGTAGTTGTTTTTTTTTTACCTTTGGGGCACAACTCAAGATCTGTTGATCATCTTTCTCCATTCCTTTATGCCTTTTGCCTTAGTAGTTGTTTTTTTTTACCATTGGGGCACAACTCAAGATCTGTTGATCATCTTTCTCCATTCTTTTATGCCTTTTGCCTTAGTAGTTTTGTTTTTTTTTTACCTTTGGGGCACAACTCAAGATCTGTTGATCATCTTTCTCCATTCCTTTTTTGCCTTTTGCCTTAGATAGAATTTCTTTCAATGACAGGCCCGTCCATTCGTATGACGTTTAATCTTAAAATTACGAGATCTAGATTTAGACCAATATTATGATCAGGATTAGTTTAGTAGGCCTACTATTACTATGTTGTTCGCATCAGATTCATTTCTTAATGTGATACTACTGTTTACATAATAATTAAATCTGCACCAATAAGCTGCCAGAAGATAAGTAATTGCCATAATAGATTTTACATGTAAATTTTGTTGAAATTGTTTAATACAATTAAATCTAAATGTAGATCTATATCTGGCCACTATTTAGTCTAATTTAGATTGTTGTCAAGAGTATAATGGGGATATGCCAAAACTGCACGCAACAAAAATAATTCGTATTTCTTTAAACTTACAACTAAAACAAAGTTCGTATCAAAATACTTTTTTAAAACAAAATTTCAATCAGTATTCTATTCAATGAATTGGTTAATAAATTGAAAATCTATTTGCATAGATAATTTAAAAAATTAAATAGTTCAATTTTGGAAAAGAAAAAAAAAAGTAGCCAAGGGAAGCGGTTAGGCCAAGAATGGTAGCACACATAGCTCTCAGCGGGCTACCACACGTACGTTCTAGCGAGTGTACGTTGAGCGTGGTAGGGATGTAAAAAAGGCCTGCTAAGCAGCCCAAACCCCTACCGCTTCGTTCCCTAACGGGGCCATAAGAGCCGTGATGGTCCCCGCACGAGTGTATTATTGGCATACGAAGGGCCACCATGTTGGCTCGGCCTCCGGCCTCACACTGGCGCGGGAACCCTTGGCGTTGGCTCAAGGGACCGTGCCCAGCGACACACAGGGTGTGAATACATGATCACTTCGGATAAGGCGGGACTTCGGACAGAGAGAATGGTGAAGAGCCGATTTCTCATCCTGGACACGGATAATACCTTTCCATGGTCAAGTGGTCCATAAAAGGGATTCGGAAAATCTCGGACCATAAGGACATCTGATTCAGGTCTGTAGATTTTTCAAGTGATTATGTTCACGTGTAAAAGGGTTCAACACCCAGTCGGTCATATTAAAGTGTACAATATCTTCAAATCTTTAATTTAGGTCGTCATAGACGTAATAGAAGTATTAAATAACAATGTAGGATATGTCTGTTATCATTCGAGTTATCCGATCGGATTAACTGTCGTATACAATTTAATTCTTTCTGCGGACCCTTTTAGTTGTCTCCCGAAACCCTGGAGGTCCCTGAATCCCAGTATGAGAAACACTGGTGTAGAACATTGTTGATGATAATAGCTTAATGGTTTAATGCAGTGATGCTCAACCTTATTCGACCAGCGGGCCATTTTAACTATCGAAACGCGTTTCGAGGGCCATATCAATAAAAAGGTACGAAAAATGAAATCAAAATTCACCTGAAACTGTTTGAAACTATTGGATCTAGATCTAGTACTTACATTAATTAATGGGATAAAGTCTATCATTTTTTTACGCGTCTTAAAATGGCTTCATTTCTCAACTTAAAATGTGAACAACATTTTAGCTACTTTTACCACCAACTTATTTTCTTGTCTCTTTTCGGTAAATATTCTCATCGGTCCTCCAATCTCTAGGCGTAGTTTAACCAATCTTTTAGACGCGGCTCAAACCAAGAAGGCCTTCATATTTGTTTTATAATGCCGCTGTATATGTTGTTTTTTGTTTGAAACATCCGGACTTTCTTTAGAAAACAAATATGTTGGCTTATTATCATGTTCCACAAAAAAGATCCATTCACTTTTCCTGGTAGATTCTACAATCAGAGTTTCATTTCATAAACTCATAATCGCACACTCGTTAAAGGTCATGTATCAATCCATCACAGAAACAGTGAGGGCCCTAACGAAGGTAAAGATACATTTACAACTATTTTTAAGGGGGCAGGATTTTCTACTTTTTATGCCGACGTTTCGGCGGGCCGGATGGAACCACATCGCGGGCCGGTTCTGGCCCGCGGGCCGTACTTTGGGCATCACTGGTTTAATGTAATTCTTCTGGTACAGGGAGGTAATGTTGCAAACACTTAATTTTTAAACTTTAACATATATTTCACTAGTTGTGCCCCTTACCATTACAAAACCTTATTTTGGATACGAGCCAGATTTTTTTTTTAAATTAAAATATGTTAAACTGTGGTATGTGAGGGTAGGAGCGTGAGTGTGAGATTGGTTATTATACATTTTTTTTCCCCTTTTATTGGTGGCTGCTTTTTTTTTTTTTTTTTTTTTTGTGGCTGCCTGGTCGCGTGGTGTGCTATGGACTGTCGTTTTGATGGTTCCTTGTTCGAATGTTGAGGTTTGACCCACGATGTTATAACCTACAAATACGAGGAAAATGCAAAAATATCTCTGTGGCATTGTACATCTCGAGAGACGATCTTTTCCCTTTGCAACTCTTGTGTGACTAAAGAGGCCAATCCTTGATACACAGCTGCGATCGCAGGTTGGGCATATGTAATCACCAGGCGCCGTTGCATTTTCACCCTTCTTTCTGCTTCTGTTGTGTATGACATCTGCAATCCGTGACCCTTCCTTTATGCTCTCTCTCCATGTGGATCTGTCCAGTGCCACCTCTTCCCCGTTGCCAGTGTCGATTTTGAAGAGCTTCATGTCGCGTTTGCATACATCCGTATAACGTAAAAGTGGGCGATCAGCGGTTCTCCTGCCTTCTGTTAGATCGCCAAACAGAATGTCCTGTGGAAGTCGACCTACTGGCATTCTACGAACGTACACTAAAAAAAAGTGACCCAATAAATTTAGAAATGTACATGTTTATTTTAAACATATAATTAAAAAAGAACACTTTATGAAAACTAGACATTTTACTTTACATAAAATTAACACCCAGGCTGGGTTTATTTTTCGTTCTTTATTATTATTTTTACAGCATTTTTCTTTTATGTATTCAGCATTGTTCTATTCAATCAAGAAAAAAGGAATTTAGAAATATGGCCATATATATAATATATTGTCTACGAATACGAAGATTAATGAGAAATGCTGTATTTCCCGTGAGTACGCAGCCCCAGATGCGACCTACATATTTTGCGATAACTAGCGCAGGCGTAACCACTGTCCGTCGTTGGTCGATTTAGATTTTCTTTTCACCGTCTGCGTCTGTCCTCGGCAGCGGATTTTCTTTTGGTATTAAATGTGTATCCCGCGGCCTTTGTAAGTCACCTCAAGCTGTCTCGTTCTGAAGCCACCTGCAGACATAGTAAAAATAAGAAAACATTTACTTTTCAGACCTTGTGATCTATACGGCGGATGATGTGAAGGTCATCAGTTTCTGGGCCATCGGTTAAAGAGCAGGGTGTCATGTAGCCAGCACAAAGACCAGGTTACCAATTAGAGTTAGGTGAACAAAATTCTAGGTCCCAAGATCCTAGTTTTGGAAGCCAAGCTTTTAACCACTCAGCCACATCACTTCCATATTATAACAATTATTGAGATTAGTATTACACATGAATGGACCAGTTCTCACACAGGGCCGGTGATAACAATTGCGGGGCCCTATGCGAAACAGATTGCGCGGGCCCCAGTATGTGTAGGGATAAGGATAATAAGTGAAAAATAAGATTTTGTACTAGAAAGTAAATTTGTCTTTGCATTTGATTCATTTTTTTTTACTAAGTACACTATCACTATCCTATTAACTTTACGAGCCTTGAGTGTAGGGAAGTCATACTGTATACCATCAAATTTGTGTTTCCTACATACATCAATCTTAATAGCAATTGTAAGCATAGCCAAATTGTTCAATCTATCTTCGTAAATTGTTGAACTCAAGTAATCGAATGACACCTCAATATGACAATTTTGTGTATTTTTCAGGAGATTTGTATGATTTTACGAGATTTTTATGTAAGATATAATGGTTTAATTTAATAATATACACCAAAAATTAGCGCGGACCCTATGAAAGTCGGGGCTCACTGCTGCCGCATAGGCTTCGGGACATGATCAACGAATCTTATTTTTTTCATAACCCTCTTACATGACATAAAAGGAGAAGACAACTTGAGTTGCCCCAGAAGAAATTTGTAACTAGTGGATTATGCCCTTGTCGAGTGTCACCAGAGGAAGCTGAGCACGACGTTCCAAGCTGCATGCTTTGTCAAGAGACCGGAACAAGAAACTAGCCCTCCAGAAAATCATTTTTAAAAAACCCAGCAGCAGACAGACTGCAAGTCGATCGAAGACTTGAACGTACAATTCAAATGTTACATTTCACATTTCTGTTTGGGAAGAAGATCTGGGTTTTTTCCTTTCTTTTGTTTTATGCCAAAAGAAAAAAAAAATGAGCGTAACCTCTCTAAAGAAGAAATCAATCTGTCTTATTGATTGGCTGGTCTGGCATCGTCACGTGCTTTATCTGTTGCTGGATCAGACCGGACACACCGGGGTGTAGGGAAAGCGGTCCGAGAGAGACCACTGCTGGCCCCAAGATGGCGCAACTCACTAAATCGGACTGACAAGGCGGGAGGGTGCGACGTGGCGGTAAACTAAGCTCGCCCCAAATCAGAAGTGACGGGAACGCAGTTGCCTCGCGTGACGCCCTAACTTCAAACTGATTATTCGCCCCTCTTTTTTCTCACATCTTTGAGCTCTTTGGCTAATTTTTCGCTTGAATTTTTTTTTCCTTTTGTGTTCTGGAGTTGGAGGAAAAAAAAGAAGCCAATGTTTTGAAGAAAAGACAAAAAAAAAAAAAAAGGAGGGGAGGGGGGAGAGGGAGTGTTTAAAATGTTGATTTCCTTCAAGTGTTAAAGTCAAGCTTGTTATCAGCCTCCCCCTGATGGCGTTTCGCCTCGAGATGAAATTACAATACTGAACAGAAAAAAAAAAGGGGGATAGTCAAGTGTCTGCCACTCGATTGGGCTGAAGGAGAATTCCAGTCTTCAGGGACCTGGCCTTTCTCAGTGTTGACAGCACGCCATGAAACATACACCTGTAATCTCTGGCAGTCACGTCTGCAGCATAGACATCTGAATGTACTCTCAGACTGCAGCCATAAATATGTTTGTAAACCTGAACAAGCTCGTTCGTCTTAGCATAATATGTGGAAACATGGGACTCAAAAGGATATGCCTATAATTAGCTGTTTAAGACATGACAAAATATATATTCTAATGAATAGTTTACGCTCTGTTTACACTTAAAGCTGAGTACTTTGAATCATCTAGAGCAGGGGTCGGCAAACTCCAGAGTCCAAAGAGTAAAAATCACAGTTTACAAAATTTCAAAGCTTATAAAGAGCCACATTTTTTTTTTTTGCCAAAAATTAATGGTACTCGCAAAAAAATTTTGTTTTGATAAATAAAAAGCAACTAATCAATTTATTTAAGAAGCAAAAAATATCTATTTATATTTAAGTAATGTTTTTCACAAGAACTTGTTAATATGTTTAAGCCATTATTAGCAAAGAAATGACTACGCCTAACAAACTGGACAGTATTACCCCCCCCCCCCAACCCGCAAAGAACAATCTACAATCTTCCAACTAAGAACAGGACACACACCACTATTAAATTACCATCTGAACAAAATAAACTCCACACAACTCCCTCTTTGCAGACACTGCTCCCATCTCATTGAAACCGTAAACCATATCCTCTTTGAATGCCCCTCCCTAATCCACCTTAGGCAGACCCTACTTCCACTACAGCCCAACATAACCAACACCCTGTACGGCAGTGCTGAACAACTGAAGAAAACAGCACACTTTTTTTCCTTGGCACAGTCTGCAAAAGAGCTCAGCAGCAATAAAGCTGGCTAGAAGAAGAAGAAGAAGAATGCCATTATTAGATAGCTACAATTAATTCACACACATAACACACCGATTGAAAATTAACATATAACACTAACTTGTACCTCAATAAACAATTGAGCAAACTAATTCAATTGGAGCGATGGCTGGTAATTCGCTAAAGAATGTGCATTTGTCCCAGCATATCGAATAATAAATGCGACTTTAGCTTCGGGTCTATGTATTTTTTAGCTTGTGTTTTCCTATCGTATTTTACGGTTCAAGAAATGTAACACAGTAACCTCCGACTTGAAACGCAAAATAACAAAATATCTAGGTGTTACAATATATGAAAAATTGTCATGGAATCCACATATTAATGAAACGCTGAAAAATAATCAAATACATTTTAAAAAACCTAATAAAATACTTAAACAAAAAGATATTAGTATATATTAATTTACTTATCATATACTAGGACGAACTACAAATGCTCCTTCTTCACTAGTGCTATTAGAATGGGTTGCATGAGTCAGCCAGGAAAACCAATGACTTGTCAGAATTTAAGCTATGTATGACTATATTGGCCTAGGAACAAGCGAAGAACTTAATTATCTTCTTTTATTTTTTGAAGTAACGTCTATATTTTATAAAATAATATAAGAGATAGTTTTGTACTAATAAATACATCAAATACACCTCTACGGAAAATAAGAATCAGGCATTTTGAAACAATATAGATTGTCTTGAAAATTGGAGAGAGATTTTTATAGGTTTCTAAGTCATCAAAATAAATAAATAACAAGGAGTTCAAAGGTTAATTAAAGTTGCATTTTAATTTCATCTCCGTTCTGTCAATGCATATATATATATATATATATATATATATATATATATATATATATATATATATATAGAGAGAGAGAGAGAGAGAGAGAGAGAGAGGGGAGGTATCCCTGAAAATCTTATTTTTGTTATTTCTGAAGCTAGGCCTTTGAAATTTGTTATGGTAACATATAATGATATTCTAAAATAAATAATGCTAAAAAAAAGTTGTTTGAATGATGGTTGCCATGGTAACGGTGGCCATATTGTTTATTGTATACAAATTAAAAGTCTGAATTTTGTAAAAACTATTGATCAGAAATACATGAAATTGAATTAAAAGATAAGAAAAAAGGATCCTCTAAATTGATACAAGGTCAGAGTTAAAGATTTAAGTATGTTACATTTTTTACAAATTTTTGAATTTTTTGTATTTTTTAGACCTAAAAAAACAGGATAAATATTAATTAAAAATTCTTTTTTAAAAAAAGTAAATAAAATATTGAAAAATAATCATTGTACGAGTAAAGTTAATGATGTCCTTAAGAAGTGTTTCAAATTTCATCAAAATCTATCAAGTAGTTTAGGAGAAATTCCTAGTAAAGCACAATGACATGTGCAAAAACTAACATTTTGAGAAAAATGAGTTTAAAGTATAAATTTTATTAAGATTTTGTCTCATAGACCTTACAAAAACATTTAAAAAACATGTTATAGACACAGATTTAAGCAATAAAAATGATTGTAATGTAAAGAAAAATGATTGATCTACTTAATTATGTTATTAGTTAAAAATCGATATCCTAGACCTAAAACTCAATTTTCTCTAGGGATACCTCCCCTTAAAGTTGGCAAGCTAGGCAAGTACCTGGCATTCAATTTGGTCTACTTCTGTCGCCAAGTGACTATGGAACACATTATAGAAATAAGATGAAAGACTAGGCAATAGCTATGATTCGAAGTTTGTCGCCCACACGGATGTTCCCACATAGCATGTATGTGCGTGTTTATAACCGCTTCATATGTATACTGTATTAAGTTATTCAAGAGTTGGGAGTTTTTGTGAAGTTAAGTGCAGAGGAATAACTTAGAATAGTGAGCAGTCTTAATGTGTGGTTGGAGGCGCGGTGGCTGAGCGGTAAAGCGCTTGGCTTCCGAACCGGGGACGGAGGTTTCGAATCCTGGTGAAGACTGGGATTTTTAAATTTCGGGATCTTCGGGCGCCTCTGAGTCCACCCTGCTCTAATGGGTGCCTGACATTAGTTGGGGATAAGTAAAGGCGGTTGGTCGTCGTGCTGGCCACATGACACCCTTGTTAACCGTAGGCCACAGAAACAGATGACCTTTACATCATCTGCCCTATAGACCACAAGGTCTGAAAGGGGAACTTTACTTTTTTTTTCTAAGTTCCCGTTTCAATCCTTGCAGTCTATAGGGCAGATGATGTAAAGCTCATCTGTGTCTGTGGCCCAAGATTAACGAGGGTGCATTGTGGCCAGCACAATGTCCAACAGTCTTTACTTTAACACAACTTATATATGGTACCCCATTAGAGCTGGGTGGACTGAGGCATACAACAAAATCACGAAATTTAAAATCCCATTTTTAACTAGGATTCGATCCCGGGACTCTTCGGTTCGGAAACCAAGCGCTTTATCACTCAGCCACCGCGCAACCGGTTGAGAGATATTGATAGCATTTTAAGATGGTTTCATGAATCTTCGGCCGTAAGTTTGATCAGACGAACAACATGAGAAATTCAAACATCGAAACCAAGATGTGAAATTTGAACATCGGAAACAAAGTTTTAATGAGTGGCTTAGTTTCGGCTATTATGTCTGGAGAAGATAGTCAGATTACTGCTATTCCAGCTTCATTATTTAAGTAGAATAAGGGCACTTACAGAGACCCACCTAGACATCACGAGAACCCTTGAGTCTAGAGACCTATTCTTGTCGCTCAATTTGCATTTCCTTAATCACCTTGACCTTTCACCTATCCCTTAGTCTGTTTGATCGTTGGGGCACCACACAAGATCTCTTGAACGTCCTTATCCATTCATCTCTTTCTTTTGCCTTAAACAGAAACTCCTTTAATCAGCGCCTGATTAACAGCTTATATATTAACCTGTAGGACACTTCTAAATTGAATTGATAGAGTTTGGATATAGAAAGTAATCCCCATGATTACTTTACAGAGCTGTCATCAATTCGGGATTAATAATAATCCTGATTCATGTTTATGAAGCAAAATTCAAAAGACGTCTCAAGCAAGTTCACCCCCCGCATTAAAAACAAAAATAACGCAATTGTCTCAACATGAAAACCATTTCTATTATCTCATATTTGTGTTTCATGGAATGATAACATGTCTCTTAAAAGATGCATTATACACTCTTTAATGCCGAGACTGGCTGGGAATCTTCAAGCAACAAGCAAAAATATTTATTTTAATAATATTCTTTCATTTATGTAATAAAGTCTAAAATCTTTTTTTTTTTAATATAATTTAATCAAAAAATATTAATTAGATCAGCTATTTTCGATCTGGGCTGCTTGTTTACTTTCGAGAAGGGGAGCGCAAACCGGTTCGGCCAAAGAGCAACATAAGATTCCTACACGGGTCACATGGCAGGAAATCATCGATTCCCAAGGTGCAGAGTCTCTGAGGCTTTATTATATCATGTGGGATGAGGGCTGTTGTTTTGAGTGGTCAAACAGCATCGCGTTACGGTCCGAATACGGCCCTCCGGTCGTGGTTTAGCAGCAATCCATAGAAGTACTTTCTCTCTCTTTCCGCTCATCTGTCCCTTGACTTACGTGATTGAGGTGCTGTTACGATTCCCGTAACCAAGTCCCTCCACTTTGTCCCGGTCAGCAGCTGTTCCTAGCAGGAGATCAAGAGAGAGGCCGGTCCATTCTTTAAAGTTATCCAGCTTTTCTTTAGACGGCCCTCTCTTCGTGTTCCCCCCACTAGAATGAACATTTGATAGCGAGTCATGTCTTAAAGTATGACCTTACCGAATGATTGTACTTGAATTTTAAAAACAAGGTTCCCTGTCAGACCTTGCGATCTTTGGGGCACATGATGTAAAGGTCATCAGTTTCTTATAAGAAAATTCATAATAATGAGAATTTTTTTTTATGTAAAACTTTTTTTTTTTTGAGAATATATAAACAATTCAATTTTAAATTTTAATTTCGAAATATGAGTTGTTTTTTTTAATATAAATGTTTCAGTTCTGAGACAAAATGTTGAGAACCGCTATCGTTCTATTACTTCTCTCTTTTTTCATTTTTATTTCCTTGGCTGTTGTTTCTTCCCCCCCCCCCCTTTTGTTTCTATATTGTTTTGAATATTCTATAGATATTTTAATAGAACAATCCAACACACCCCTAGAAATGAAGTCCAATTGTTCTAAGCTGGCCGAACGCAAGATAAGATAACCCATGTGCTTTCACAAAATTATTTCGTCGACTTATTCTATTGTCTCCCTTTTAAATTCCTTGCATTATTTTGATCAACTTTTCGAACTTTTGAAACTGCAATGGAATTATCTCCCCTCTTGAGTAAATATTTATAGTCTAAATTACAGCCCCTCGACGCTGGATGCTGAATTCACGTTTGAAAACATGTAATTGTATTTCGCGACTTTTTCTGTTGTTCTTGGCCGCTTGGAAAGTGGAGGAAAACGAATTGCCATGAGAAACCTTTTCGTTTTTTAGGGAGCGTTCTGTTGTCGGAGGAACGAGGGTGGGAAGTGGGGGAGAAGGAGGAAGCGGAAGGAGGAGAGAGTAGGCGTGAAACTGTTATCCAATTTTTATCAGTGTTGGTGACATGTATTACACAAGAGATATTTTCTTCTTTGTTTATATAAGTTATCTCCCTTGCTTTATCTGTTGTCGGCTGCCTGGTCGTGCGGTTTGCGCGCTGGGATTTCGTTTGGATTTGTCGATGGTCCCGGGTTCAAACCCTGCCCGCTCCCATCCCCCCGTCGTCCTGCGGGAGGTTTGGACTAGGAAGTAATTATCTTCAACTCTGAAGGAACATCCGAAACATGTCAAACATTTTACATTTTACAAACAAAAACAATATGGGGTCGTATTTAACAGTTACTGCCCAGACTTACTTCAGAGCACGAACCGTGAACAAAACTTAACCGGTCCATGGCTTGTAGAATTGTAAGGACTGTCTTTTATTTCTCATTATCTTTAATTCGCCATTTTGTCTCTTCTGTCTAGTTATGCCATTAGATGTGTCACATGTATACATTATAAATACATTACAGTGTCGGAGTCAGCAAACTACATTTTATCTGGACCAGAAACATTGTAAAATGAAATTTGCTCAGAGAGTTGGATATTTTCATACATGGAAGCAATAGATTTCGGTGTATCCGGTATTGATATTTATTGTTACACTTTTTGTCCTGTGTAAAAACAAAATAATCTCTAGACGCTTTTAATGTAACGCAAAGTAATTGGTCTTATTTAGCTGTCAACACAAATCTTTCAATATGGCGTCCTTTGGACTTTTTTTTTTTTTTACTTTGTCTCTTTATACCAGAGGTTCTCAACCTTTTTAGTTCCGCGAACCCTTTTTACAATTGTCCACTATAGTATAAATCGACACGCCGTGAGGTCATGAATTAGCTAATGTTACAAAATCGTAACCATAATGTAAATATCTGATAGAATTACCAAAGCTGTTTGTTTAATCCCCAAACTATAAATATTCCTGTTTAAAACTAATTACAAATAACTGAGATTTTATGTTTATGATTTGCATTTATTTACATTTATGTCGTGATCAACATATTTATTTGTTATACTTATGTTATTGTTATGAATCTCACAATCCAGGCTCTCTGCAAACTGCACCATACATCACCAACTTAAGGAACTTGACAACTCAGGGCTCCAAAGTAAGGTAACACTTTAATAGTTGAATAAATAACAGCCAATGCTGTACAATTGGCAGCACGAAGACTGTACAAATATCTGTCCGATAACACCGTACCGCAGTATCAACTCTTGCACTGGCCTCTCCGTCTCGTTCCTGGCTTGCACTGGGTTCAACAGTTCAGGACTGACTTCACACACTAGGCTCGTTGTGTCGGACTCGATCGCAGACCAAGATCAAGACGCCAGTCGTCTCAACTGTACTTGACAGTGCTCCGTACAGAACCGTCGTAATGCTCCGTACAGAACCACACCGTTGAACTGTGCTGTAGTCGATCGTGTTCTGAGCCCTGTCGTGAACCCTCTGTCGTGAACCCGCTTTCTGAACCGTCTTGACTGCGACACCTCCGCTCTTTATATAGGGTCCCTACTGGCCTTCTCGAACCGGACAGAACATCGCTCGACGTTTCTAGCTTCGTCACATGACTACATCCCTCGTGACGCTCCTGAGCTCTGTTCACAACGGCGGTCCTTCCCGAACCGTCACGTTGACACTCGTCTCGGCTGACCGCCGCAGCTCGTCACGGCCGCCCGCCCGTCCAGCGCTGGCCCGGGGCGATCTGCGTCGGCTGACTACACACACACCACTGCCCCCATCTGTGCCACCACCAGGTTTATAACATTATAATTTGAAACGGAACCTTTCGTCACACCGTGTGATGGATCGTAATTTTAACTGTTATAAATTAATGCATATGCTGCGACAATTGCAAAGTTTGGACTGATTATGATCCCGGGCATGCTACCCTGCCTCATAGTGGCGCCCGGGTGGAAACGATCGTAGGAGGAAACGATTAGGCTAAAGGGTAGCAAAACAAGACTCCCATGGGTGGTGTCTAAGGGGGTGCGAAAGCATCCTCATTGCACTGCGCGGAGTTGTAAAAAAAAGCTCCCACAACCTTGTCACAATCCAGGCGCCGTTCCTCAAGGGGCCGTTACAGAATAAATGGCGTGTCCCGCACGGTTAGCCTGGTATAGAAAAGAAAATTGGCGGGGTCTTAGTAGATCTATACGCGGCCTCTTGCCACGAGTCTGACCCACCCGACAGACAAAACAGTGCACACTGTTTTCATACAGGCCGGTGAGAGGGAGCTCTTGTTCACTTTTGCTGGCCTAGAGTTCCAAGAGCCGAAGCCTCAACTCTACCGACAGATTAAGAAGAAGAAGAAGAAGAATGATTATGATTCAGTTGTTCGCATATAAAACAAATAGTAGATACCCAAGAAAAATTATGTACAATGTCGATTTTTTTAAAGACAAAAATCTATTTTTCATATGGTCTTAGGCGACGCCTAGAAAATTGTTATTCAACCGACAAAAAGGTCGCGACCCACAGGTTGAGAACCCCTGATTTATAGCCTACTATCACAATCTTTATATTTTCAGTCTCTTAATTTATTTTTTTTTTTTAATTCTATGGCAAACACATTTGTTTCTACCGCTTTCTATTCTTTGTCTAAATTGAATTTTAGTACTTAATGATTGTTAAAGGGAATCCCTTAAAAGTCAAAGTCAAACAAAGAGTAGGTTACTGTGACTAACTTTTAGCGTGAAGCCCTCCAATAGACTTTGGACAAAAAATGTTAACTAGCTAGAAATTTATTTTAATTTATTCTAATATATCACGTGATAAATCAAGGGGAACTAGTACTCAAGCTAAGCATCTAGAGTTATTGCCGTTGAATATTCTTGCCCTAGATAAAGTTACGAGATAGTCTCTTATGCTTCAAACGATGTGCCAAGAGACTTAGAATATCACACATTAGTTTGTAGTACACAGTAAGTAATCAACTAGTTGCTTTGTATAAAGATATCGAATGCCTTATTAGCCCCGACACCTACAGAGCTCACCCGTTTCTGTACAAGCAAGCCAAGTCATAAACAACGACCCGTAACGGACCGCCTTGGGGGGGGGGGGCACCCGATACACGGTCACGTGATAAAGAAGAATCCAATGTCGTGCCGGACATTGGATGATCTCCCCACAGCCATTGTTTACCCATTTTCCTATTAGACTTGAAGATCTCTCGGAAAAAGACCCTAATTCCCAGAAGATGTTGTGGCGTGTTGCGTTCCGATAATTCGGCGTAGCACGAGGTCAGCATACGCTGTCCTGGGACTGACAGCCAGAAACATATATGTAAATAAAGAAACAGGAACTCAAATAAACACGTGCAAAGAAACAGAGTATATACAAATCAAAAATGTATATTCGTAGATTTAAAGAAACAATAAGCAAGCAACCTTCTCTAAAGAACAATGACTTAAACTACAAAATCAGCATGAAGTCTTATGTTAACGCGTGAAAGCGGTTTGTATATTTATTACCAATTTCGTCCTTTGGAGTTATAAAGTAAACGTATTTAGACAGAGGAATAAACATTATTCAAAGCGACAGCCACTTAGAATGTTTGAGAAATAGTTAACATATTAACGTCACATATCTTTTGACATGACGCGTTGATCTCCATTAAGGCAACAAATAGTCTAGAGGTCATTAAAGAAAAGCCAAATTTAATGGAATCACATGAACAGTGTACAGTGTTGAATTGTTCTGACGACGTAGCAGGTCTGCAGCAGTTACCGCCCTTCAACAGGTAATAGGAAAACCTTTATAGAAGGTTTGAGCTCTCAAAAATGCCTTAGAGGTGAATCGTCACCACACTGCGGCTGAGATAGATATAGGACTATTTACACACCTTCCCTAGTCATCTCAAGGCAAATGGGTTAATATTGTCTGTACGAAGTTTCAGTGATTGAGTTCTATGTTTCTCTCAAGATCGCTCCATGGGTTTAAGACAAAGAAGACGTGTGTACCCGGAGCTTGTGTGTGCAAGTCAATGCCCTTATCGGAAACTGGAAGTACAGGGAGCTCTGATAAATGCCATTCCGTTGTAAACAGACGTAATGCCGGTCAAAAGAGTATACAACGTCTAAGCTTTAGAGCCATAGCCCCAGCATACACCAGGCACCCATTAAATTTGTTGTTAATCTCAAAATTCCAGTTTTGACCGAGATTCGAATCCAGAACACTAGGTTCTGAAGCCAAGCGCATAACCACTCAGCCACGTTGACATTTTACACAAGTGAGAGCGTAAAGGTTGATTAGTTTCATGACTTGATGACTTGAAAAGGGAAGAGTGATTCATGACTCGGTGGCTTGAAATGGGAAGAGTGATTATTGACTCGGTGATTTGAAATGGGAAGAGTGATTCATGACTCGGTGACTTGAAATGGGAAGAGTGATTCATGACTCGCTGATTTGAAATGGGAAGAGTGATTATTGACTCGCTGATTTGAAATGGGAAGAGTGATTATTGACTCGGTGATTTGAAATGGGAAGAGTGATTCATGACTCAGTGACTTGAAATGGGAAGAGTGATTCATGACTCCGTGACTGGAAATGGGAAGAGTTATTCGTGGCTCAGTGACTTGAAATGAGAAGAGTGATTCATGGCTCAGTGACTTGAAAGAGTGATTCATGACTCCGTGACTGGAAATGGGAAGAGTTATTCATGACTTGGTGAATTGAAATAGGAAGAGTGATTCATGACTCGGTGACCTGAAAGGGGAAGAGTGATTCATCTCTTCACTCAAATTTTTTTTCTCAGTTGTTACTTTTTCTAGGAATGTTATAAAGTAAAGAAACATAATCTTCTATTGACAAGAAATACAAATAAATTATTACACAACTAAGCCTCTGTGCAGAGGATAGCATCCAAATCTCATGTCCGTCTCTGATTTATTTGATAAGAAGGGGGGTAAAATCGTAATTGAAGGTCTCAAGAGAGAGAGAGAGAAAGAGAACGCTTCTTAAAGAAAGAGAGTGATT
Source organism: Biomphalaria glabrata (assembly GCF_947242115.1). NCBI lineage: Eukaryota > Metazoa > Mollusca > Gastropoda > Planorbidae > Biomphalaria > Biomphalaria glabrata. The sequence goes on from NC_074720.1 coordinate 2,561,790, forward strand.
GTGAGAAAAAGAGAAAAAAGACGTTAGTGAACATTCTATTCAAAACTAAGAGGAAAGAGAAAAAAAAAAGAGAGAGAAAGAGAGAACAACATTTTTTTAAGAAAAGTGGGGTTCATATTAGGAAAAAATATTTACAGCGCTAGCTGTAACTCGGTAGCCGAGAGCCTTAAAAAAAATAAAAGTAAAAATTAAGTTATTACCAATCCTGACTATAAATATAAATTTGTTTCTCATTTTATTTTCGACCTCTATGAGTTATCGTATAGAAAATCAAGTTACACACATATATATATGCCGGACAAGAATAAATTAATATATGCATATCTATATCTATATCTATATCTATATCTGTATATATCTATATCAATATATCTCTATATCTGTGGCATTTGACGTCTCGAGAAACGTATGAAATTGTTTTAAGAACTTTTTTAATAAGAGCTTACTTAAGGAAAGAGAACTTCATAACTACTATAAAATCTCTGACTGCTGCAAGATTTAACTCCCGATTTCTATATAGAGCATAATTAATTTATTACTACTAATTAATTAATCGTTTGATTTTTTTTATTGCATGGTGTGTTGTCATCGACAATAAAATAATTGCGTCATGTGATGTCATCGACAATAAAATAATTGCGTCACGTGATGTCATCGGCAATAAATAATTGCGTCATGTGATGTCACCGGCAATAAAATAATTGCTTCATGTGATGTTATCGACAATAAATAATTGCGTCATGTGATGTTATCGACAATAAATAATTGCGTCATGTGATGTTATCGACAATAAATAATTGCGTCATGTGATGTTATCGACAATAAATAATTGCGTCATGTGATGTTATCGACAATAAAATAATTGCGTCACGTGATGTCATCGACAATAAAATAATTGCTTCATGTGATGTTATCGACAATAAATAATTGCGTCACGTGATGTCATCGACAATAAAATAATTGCTTCATGTGATGTTATCGACAATAAATAATTGCGTCACGTGATGTCATCGACAATAAAATAATTGCTTCATGTGATGTTATCGACAATAAATAATTGCTTCATGTGATGTTATCGACAATAAAATAATTGCGTCATGTGATGTTATCGTCAATAAAATAATTGCGTCATGTGATGTTATCGTCAATAAATAAATTTTGCAAAGTTTTAACTTGAGCGGAGAATGGAAAGTGGAAGAAATGAGGTGTTCAAGATTTGTACCCAGACAGACAGACAGACAGACATTGTTAGGTACTATAAGCTTTGCAACGCTAATATCTCATTCCTTCTGGTGGAAGATAATCACTAGGTCATTTCTAGGAACTGGAGGATGGTCAAGTCACTGTAGACACACATACGAATATTGTTAAGAAAACATCTGTCCGAGATTTTTTTCCCACACTGACCATCAAATTACTAATGTAAATAGTAGGTCAAACTGACAATAGGCGAAATAAATGATAGTTAATACTTTCTATAGGTGAGACCATTAATGAATCAATTAATTGGTAGAACAAACAAGAAATATTTCAATCAAGTGACAGGTCAAAAATAAACATAAAGAGCAAAACCAGTTTTAGTTCAAAAAATTAATAGGTTTAACAATAAATGAGTCAAACCTTTACGGTGGTAATCTCTGTAAACTTTAATAATCTAATAAGTAATAGATTACATTACTGAAACAGTATATTAATAATACAGTCAGTAGGATACGATAATTACCAACACTAACATACAACGCTTGGCGCTATGTCTTCGTAGCTATTTGTTTTAAATAGCAGAGTTACTCAAAAAAACGTCTAAATAATTTACATGATTTAATACTGTTAATTACAAAATATCTATACCCAGTTATTTTATAACAATCAAACTTTGGCGTCATTTCGTCCTCGCTGGCGGGAAGTACCTGGCAGAAGATGGCCTCTGAAAGAGACAGTTGGAGAGGTCGCACAAAAAAAAACGCGGGACTTCATTTAAGACTCAGAGAAAAGCCATTATTGAAGACAGGTGCAAAAGACGAGATGATAACTTAAAACAAACTCCCGGCGGACAACGGCTTTGTCTGCATCAGATGTGAAAAATAAATATGCAGGTCGCAACTCGCAACTGAGTTTGTCCAGGCATGCGCTCAACCTTAATCTTCAGAATCGAAGACACTGCCATTATTACTGTTATACTATTGTTATACACAGTGATCAATTTATTATTATCTTAGATCTCAAACAGCAGTACGATACTAATTCCCAGTGTAAGAGATTCAATTATATAAACTATAAAAATATGAATGTGGAGAGCACGCCTTCCAGTGCTATTGACCCTGATATATTGCCAATAAAACTCTCGCTTTCTATCTGAGTCAGTGACCCCCCACTCCACACACACGCGTACACACACCCACACACCCACGCACACACACACCTTAGGGCCGCCACACAAAACGGACAGTGGAAATCATTTTGACTTATCTTTTATATTTACAGAAGGAAATATGGAGAGGTCACTTCTTCCTTTTGCCTTTCAGAGGTAATTGGTCTTCCCAGATGATCGGCTTCCTGGAATGATAGCGTCGGAATGACGGATAATACATTACTCTGCAGGGCAATATTGATACTCTCGTGTGCGTGAGGGAGGTAGTCTGTCCTTGAGTTTGTTTCTGTTATTTTGTGTTTGTGCTTTGCGCATGTTTCTGTTTGTTCGTGTTGTACATGTCAAAGAGAGGTGCCTCTGTGGGTTGTCAGGGATAGCACTTGGAGATATGGTAGCGCAGATCATATCATGCCAATAGGGAGAAGATCAAATCTATGTTAGAAGGAACATAAAACTACATGTTTATCTGAGAGAGAGAGAGAGAGAGAGAGAGTGAGAGTGTGTGTGAGAGAGAGAGTGTGAGAGAGAGAGAGTGAGAGAGAGAGAGAGAAAGAGTGAGAGAGAGTGATAGAGAGAGAGAGAGTGAGAGAGAGAGAGAGAGAGTGAGAGAGAGAGAGTGAGAGAGAGAGAGAGAGAGTGAGAGAGAGAGAGAGAGAGTGAGAGAGAGAGAGAGAAAGAGTGAGAGAGAGTGATAGAGAGAGAGAGAGTGAGAGAGAGAGAGAGAGAGAGTGAGAGAGAGAGAGTGAGAGAGAGAGAGAGAGAGTGAGAGAGAGAGAGAGAGAGAGAGGGAGGGAGAAGGAGAGAGTCGGATTTTGAGAGGTTAAACGGGAGAGCAATGCATGTAGCAAGATGAAAATATTCCTAACATATTTTCTTATAACTTGTTAGCTAGACTGGAAAAAAAGATCTATATATTTGATACAAACGAGAACTCTACAACTAATTGAAGAAGGGCCGTTTATAGGCCGATTTGACCGATTGCTTCAAACAGGGGTCCCGCAATTTATATTTAGCATATCATAATCAGTCATGGCTCTAGCCACAGTGTTTAAATGACGTAGGACTTAAAGGGTTAACATATTTAGTGTATCCTGAGATTGACGTTACTTTAATAAACACACTGGCGCCAATCACATTTGAGTTGCTTCCTATGCATGTGGTATAACACATGTTGATATGAAGATCTAATTAATACTACTACTAATAATAATAATAATGCCTCGCAAGCATTTATTAAATTGGCGCCGCCATTTGTAAGGCAGGGCGTATATTGAATCCATGGTCAGAAATGAAAGTTTTCATGACACGTTTGTTTGTGTAGCACAAAGAAACACACTGGTCAGATATATGTTTGTAGCACAAAGGAACACACTGGTCAGATATATGTGTTTAGCACAAAGAAACACACTGATCAGATATATGTGTATAGCACAACAAAAGAACACACTGGTCAGATATATGTGTATAGCACAAAGGAACACACTGGTCAGATATATGTGTATAGCACAAAGAAACACACTGGTCAGATATATGTGTACACCACAAAGGAACACACTGATCAGATATATGTGTATAGCACAAAGGAACACTCTGGTCAGATATATGTGTACAGCACAATGGAACACACTGATCAGATATATGTGTATAGCACAAAAGAACACACTGGTCAGATATATGTGTATAGCACAAAGGAACACACTGGTCAGATATATGTGTATAGCACAAAGGAACACACTGGTCAGATATATGTGTATAGCACAAAGGAACACACTGGTCAGATATATGTGTACAGCACAAAGGAACACACTGGTCAGATTTATGTGTGTAGGATAAAGAAACACACTCAGCAGATATATGTGTAGCATAAATAAACACACTGTCCAGAAATATATGTGCAGCACAAGTAAACACACTGTCCAGATATATATACGCAGCACAAGTAAACACAATGTCCAGATGTATATGTGCAGCACAAGTAAACAAACTGTCCAGATATATATGTGTAGCACAAGTAAACACACTGGCCAGGTATATATGTGCAGCACAAGTAAACACAATGTCCAGATGTATATGTGCAGCACAAGTAAACACACTGTCCAGATATATATGTGTAGCACAAGTAAACACACTGGCCAGGTATATATGTGCAGCACAAGTAAACACAATGTCCAGATGTATATGTGCAGCAGAAGTAAACACAATGTCCAGATGTATATGTGCAGCACAAGTAAACACACTGGTCAGGTATATTTGTGTAGCACATATAAACACACTGGTCAGATATATATGTTGCATAAATAAACACACTGGCCATATATCTGTGTGTATCATAAATAAACACACTGGTCAGATATATGTGTGTAGCACAAATAAACACACTGGTCAGATATATGTGTGTAGCATAAATAAACACTCTGGTCAGTTAAATGTGTGTGTACAGTGTCTGTGACAACATAAAAGACAGGCCAGTTATTGAAAGAGATACTATTCAAGGCAAAAGACAGAGAAGAATGGAGAAAGTCGTTAAATTTTGTGTGGTGCTCCAAGGGTCCAAAAGGTGCGATTAGCATCAGCGTTTAGCATCAGCGTTTAGCATCAGCTAGATGCTCAAGTCTTAGAAAATCCAATCTTTTCAGTATCCTGTTTTATCTTACTCGACACATTAATCTTTATAAATTATTTTCTTTTGATTTCAAGCCTCAATGTCCCCCACCGCCACCACCCCCCACCCCCACCCTACATCTTAAGGCCTGAAGCCATCGAACTTTTGGTTTGCACTTAGGTCTTCGACTTCTGTCCGAATGTTGCCATGGCGACCCTCTCTCTCGTAATGCACTTCGTTGTTTTCTCCATGCATACGCCGTCCGCACGATTAATGATCTGCTCTTTTGCGAAATAATTTAAAACATCACCTTTAAGCTAGTCACTTCTTCCACATATTTAAGTGATTCGATTTAGCTCTTTTTCTCCTAACTGACGATACCAGCGTTGATTCTACCAGAATGTGGTAAATAATTACGGAGAGAAAGGGTTAATGGCTCGGTGAAAGTGAAATTAAGTCACCATTTAAGTGGAATTAGGTCATCATTTAAGTGAAATTAGGTCACCATTCTAAGTGAAATTAGGTCACCATTTCAAGTGAAATTAGGTCACCGTTCTAAGTTAAATTAGGTCAACATTTTAAGTGAAGTCAATTTTAAAAAGTCATCCGTTTTTATTTTTTCATCTCATTGGTATTAGGCTACACTCAACCTATTCAACTTTGACCTTTGATACACCCTCTTGGAATGAAACCCTCAAAACTAAAAAACTTAAATCATAGTTTTTGAGAGTGCATTTATCTTATCTTATATAATACAGACGTTACTTCAAAAAAGAAGATGATTACGTCCTACGCGTCATGCATTTAGTCATGCATATTAACCAATGACTTAAATTCTGCCAAGTCACTGGTTTTCCTGGCTAGCTCAGGCAACCCATTCCATGCTCTAATAGCACTAGGGAAGAAGGAGTATTTGTACAAATTTGTCCTAGCATATGGGACGAGGAATGTGCCTTTATCTTTGTGTCTTTCAGAGTATTTTTATTAAATTTTGTTTTTGTATTTGAAGATTATGGTTCAGTGTTTTATGTATGATTGCTACTTTACTTTTGAGCCTTCTGTCCGGAAGGCTTTCTAAATTTAGGGATTTTTCTAAAGGTGTTACTCTAGTCAAATGTGAATATTCGTTTGTTATGAATCGCACTGCTCTATTTTGTGTCTGTTCTAGTTTCTTAATGTTTTCTTGAGTTGAGGGGTCCCAAACAGAGGATGCATATTCTATTATTGGCCTAACCAAGGTTAAATAACATTTTAGTTTTATGTTCTTATTTGATTTACAGAAATTTTTTAAAATAAATCCTAATGCTTTGTTTGATTTTTTTGGTATTTATTTTAGTGGCCAATCAAACAATATTTGTATTTATCTTAAATTCACATCGATTTCGATGCACTTGCGTTGCTGTGGGGAAAATACTTCGATAGCTGCATTAACAAAAATACATTTAGACTAGAAGATTACTCGCCAAAGCTAAAGAAATAAGAATTGCTATCAATCTCTGACCGAGTTATGGAGCGCATAATCAAGATGAAGATAAGGGAGAGGTCTTAAAATAGTCAGAGGACGTCTGTAGTCCTGCTGTCAGGCTGGACATCGGTCTGTCTTCCTTGTCCATCTGAATGTCCCATGATGCCTTGTGATCCCAGACACAACACTTGTTTAGCTATCGTTGGACGCAATTCTGTCTGAAAGTATCATGTCCGAGTTGACCACAACTGACCGCTGGACTTTTCTCTCTCACTCCTCGTACTGATCGCGAGGTCCAGTTATTCTAATCTGCTTGGAATGTACAGCCACGTGAATCCAACTCCCAGGAGACCTGGAGAACCCAGTTTTGTGTTACCAACCAACTCTTTCTCTTAACTTAGTTATTCGGAAGTCACAGCAGTACACAATCATGTGCGCAATCATGAACCTAATCAATTATGTACACAATCATATACGCAATCATATATGTCATTATGTACACAATAAATCATGTACTTAATCATATACCCAATTATGTAGGTATCATTACCCAATCATTCATGTTCCCAATCATGTCCACAATCATTCTTGTTCCCAATCATGTCCACAATCATGCACGCCATCATGTAAACTGAGATGAACTCCGATTGAAAAACAGAGCAGGAAGGACTAATCCTCCCGTAGGAGGCAACAATCATGTAACAATCATGTCCCAATCATAGTCACAATTATTTGCATAATCGTGTACCCAATCTTCTCATTGATGGAGCGTGAAGACATTTTTGTTTGTAAGGGTTGGGTTTGGTGGGTTCATTTCATTCTGAAATGGACGAATCTAAACCACAGACCAGTTTAGTTGCATTCACCGTCTGACATTATTGGTGTTGCTTATTTCCGTAGGTCTCCATGTGTTCTTCAGCTGATGGAAGCCTGCTCGAGCTTCAGCATTGCGGGTTGTGGTATCTGCATCTGTTCCTCCATGGTTGTTCGAAATGCTGCCAAGACAGGATACTTGCTCACCAGCCACATGAGGAGGCGAAAAAACCCCAGTGCAAAGCCCTCAGTCCCCTGGATGACAAAGTGGCCATCATCGAACCACGATGGACGAACTATATATACTTGCTCAACATTATCCATCTCATCAGTGCCAGATTCTAGTCAGATGATGCCTTGATCAGGATTTCAGTGGAGACCTCATTCATGCTCCAATATAAATACATAAATTACACGTTAAAGCAATACTAAATTTAAAGGCATTTCATATGTATGAACAGAAATAAATAGAAAACTTAAATTTAAAAAATATCTTTTCTTTTTTTTTTCTGTTTTTTTTTTTATATGCATATCTTCTTAAAGGATTCTCTTAAGAAGATTCTATGTAATTTTTACTGCGCGACAATGCAAGATATGCTAACCTATGGAATAACTTGTTGTGAAGGCAACGCTTCATCTAAACTGTTGCAACTCTTAGAAAACATGACACTACTAACATCTGAAATCACACGCACAATACAACCATATTTAAATGAACTTTTTGAACAAAAAATGTCTCAGAAAAATCGGAAAAATCTTGGAAGACAACAGCCACCCGCTCCATCATAACTGTGTCAAGTCATAGCGAAGTGGGCCACTTGGGTCAATCAAGACTGGAACCGAACAGTACAAAATCTCGTTCGTTCCTTACTCGGCCAGACTGTATCAACGCCACTCGTGTCAGACTATATCAAGGCCACTCGTGTCAGACTATATCAAGGCCACTCGTGTCAGACTATATCAAGGCCACTCGTGTCAGACTATATCAAGGCCACTCGTGTCAGACTATATCAAGGCCACTCGTGTCAGACTATATCAAGGCCACTCGTGTCAGACTATATCAAGGCCACTCGTGTCAGACTGTATCAACTCCACTCGTGTCAGACTGTATCAACACCACTCATGACAGACCGTATCAACGCCACTCGTGTCAGACGGTATCAACGCCATCGTGTCAGACTGTATCAACTCCACTCGTGTCAGACTGTATCAACTCCACTCGTGTCAGACGGTATCAACGCCACTCGTGTCAGACTATATCAACTCCACTCGTGTCAGACGGTATCAACGCCACTCGTGTCAGACGGTATCAACGCCATCGTGTCAGACTGTATCAACTCCACTCGTGTCAGACTGTATCAACTCCACTCGTGTCAGACGGTATCAACGCCACTCGTGTCAGACTATATCAACTCCACTCGTGTCAGACGGTATCAACGCCACTCGTGTCAGACGGTATCAACGCCACTCGTGTCAGACTGTATCAACTCCACTCGTGTCAGACTGTATCAACTCCACTCGTGTCAGACTGTATCAACTCCACTCGTGTCAGACTGTATCAACTCCACTCGTGTCAGACTGTATCAACTCCACTCGTGTCAGACTGTATCAACTCCACTCGTGTCAGACTATATCAACGCCACTCGTGTCAGACTGTATCAACTCCACTCGTGTCAGACTGTATCAACTCCACTCGTGTCAGACTGTATCAACTCCACTCGTTGACCAGCAAACATGAACAGGACCAAGATGTCTGTGTGTAGTCGCTCAATTAACTCTTTATGTTGTGTCTGTTCTATTTATGTGTATTTTTCTGTTGTGTTGTCTTTATATGAGAAAAGAGTCCTTGTAATCATAACAAATTTCCATAAGGATCAATAAAGCAGTCTTAGTTTTAGTCTTAGTCTCGGTCTTAGTCTTAGTCTTAGTCTCGGTCTTAGTCTTAGTCTCGGTCTTAGTCTTAGTCTTAGTCTTAAAGATGAGGTCCTGTCGTTCATCCAGCCCTACAATCGTGTACACGTTTTTAATCTTGCGTTTTTTTTTTTCTGCAACTTATTTTCTTCTAATCACAATGCCACAGGAGAGCTCGAACAATAAAGATAGAAACGCTTGTATATAACAAGAATGAGCAGACAGGATTACGTTCCGATTACTTTCCGATTATGTTCCGATTAAGACTTTTTTGAAACGTGTAAGCCAGTTTCAGCTCCCTCGGTATGAAAATCTTGTTAGAGTAATGCCAGTGTACACACACAGCTGCAACCCGAATGGCGCGGTGAGCTGTTTATAAAGTAAAACACAATGGCGAAACACTCAGGGTTTTATCTCAACATAGAAGGAACAACTAATGAAAGGAAAAAAGAGAATTGACTAAAAAAAAACTAAAAAAACAAGAAAAAAATACTTAAAAGCAACAACATAGTGTATAGGAAGTGTAATTGTATGAATTCTAGTTTAGATCAGTCATTTCATTAAATGTGTGCACTAAATCTGTGCCACTGATACTATTTTTAGCAATAGTTTTTGTTAGACGTTATTTCATGCTTTACGATTTCTCAATGCGCTATGAACCTATGACTTGTCTGGGCAAATAGGGAAAATAAGAGAATGGGGGGGGGGGGGAGAGAAAGAAAGAGATATCTTGGTGGATTTTACATTAAGACTTGTCTTCGAGTCCGAAGATTGGTGAGGAATACAGTATTTCCCGTGGCTGCGCAGCCCCATCTGTGACATACATATTTTGCCACAACCAGGGCAAGCATAACCAATGTCTGCAGTTGGTCGATGTAGATTTTCTTTTCGTCGTCTGCGTTTGTCCTCGGCAGCTGATTTTCTTTTGGTCTCAAATGTGTATCCCGCGGCCTTCGTGACTGACCTCCAGCTGTCTCGTTCCGACGCCGCATGCAGCCAGGTGCTCTCTTCTATGTCAGCCAATGAAAGTTGACGCCTAAGCTGGTCTTTGAAGCGTTTCCGTGGGGCGCCTCTGTTACGTAGACCACCTTTTAGCTCACCAAAAAAGACTGCCTTTGGCATACGTTCGTCTCCCATACGGGATACGTGCCCTACCCAGTGTAGCTGACGGACCATAAGAAGTCCCTCAATACTGTCCATACCGGCGTTCGCAACATTATCCATCCGGCGTTACATTAATTGGTTTCTAAAAGCATTTACAAAACAAAACAAAACAAAAAATGGAACGACCTGAATTCAAACTCCTGACTCACGCCTCCGCTGTCCGACGTGATGACTACTCTACTAGTGAGGTACTTATGACTAAATAAGATATATGTAGAGAGGCGACCTATAAGGCAGGGATCGGCAACCTTCTGAGTCTGAGCAGCCAAAAAATACAATTTACAAAATTTCAAAGTTTTTAAAGAGACACAAAAGTTTTTTCTCGCCTGCCAACTATAAATAGTACTCACACAATCTATTTATTCTTCAATAACAAACAATTGAGCAAACAAATTTCAGTGGAAGCGATGGCTTTGGTTTTAGAAAGTTTGGATAAATTTGGCTCATAACTTGTTTTCAGTTTGAAACAAGGCTCTAAATTTTCATTTGTTAGTTGGCTTCATACTTTTCTTTTAATTATATTCCTACAAGAGAACGCTTGCTAGCACGGATATGTCGACCCAAAGATAGTCAGCATTCCAAATGCGAATTCTTCACCACACTTTATAGAAATCTGGAATCCATGCGCAGAATCAACTCGCGGCATTCTTTTTAAAGCTATCCATTTTTGTTTGCGTTACGTACATACATTTCTGGACCTTCAACACTTCCAACTTGCTTTTTTTTTCTACCCCACAAGGATTACGTTTTAAATCGAGCAAATGCATTTGATCCAGTATTAAGTTCATATACGTTTATATAGATTTCGTTACTATTTGTGTTAAGATGGTGTACCAGGAATGCTTGAATGGTTTTGTTCGTTTTGAACTGCTCAAATCTGTCAAGAAATTCATCTTTGATTTTTTAAATAACTGTGCTAAAGTAATTCGTGTCAAAAGTGGCACTGGTTTTATCGTGCTGCTGCTTTAGACATTGAAAATGAAGTAACTTACCGCTCTGAATATCTTCTGCAAAAAAAAAAAAATTTTTCTTCAAAACAAACCAATTTCTGCTACCAAAACAAAGGCTATGTTTCCCTTTCCTTGCAGTTTTAGATTCAGCTTATTGAACTTCTCTGTTATATCCACCATAAAGTAAACATTTTGCAACTATTTGTCGTTCTCTAATTCAGCGTGATTAACGCCTTTTTTCATTTAGAAATGTATTTATTTCATTCAAGCACAAAGCAAAACGTTTCAACCTTTGGAAAGCCCTCGCACTTTATTATGAAGAAGGAGGTCTGAATACTGAGTCTCCATTTTCTTTAGGAAGTCTTTAAACTGACGACGGTAGAATGCTTTTGACAAGATGCTGTTAACAATCTTGACTACCAAAATTTATGACCTTAACTATTTAGCTAGGGATTGTTTTGGGCACAAAGCGCTACCTGGTGTATTACGTAGTGAAATGTAAGAATTCCAAGGTTTAGTTTGCTTCGAAGAATCGTTGTTGTCCCTTTACTTTTTCCTGTCATATTCCTGGCTCCATAAGTTGCTTTTGAAATGGTTTTATTTAAATCGATCTTATTGTCTTCAAGGCATTCTTGCACGCATTCTATCGTCCCCTTTAGTTTGTCATGAGAGCGGTATCAATCTTAGAAGTTCTTCTTTTGGAGCTTGGGAAGACATATTACTGACAAAAAGGCAATTTTTACCTTGTGTATATGTCGCAAGACTCATCCACAGCAAGTGATAAGACAGAAGAAAGCTGAATATCTTCCACCTGCAAATATGTTACATTTGAAGACATTTTCGCTATTCAGTCTTGCACTGTTTTAGGGAATAGTGGCAAATCTCTTTTTTTTTCCTTCAAGATTTATGGTTTATTTTTTAAATCACGAAACAGTTCTTCAGATGCATGCAGGAAGCAGTCTTGACATACTCACCATCTGTAAATGGGTTGCCTTTTTGTGCAATTTCTAGTGATACCGCAAAGTCTACCAGATTAGCGTTACACGTAGATTGCTTCTAACTTTGAGAAGATAATCGCTTCTAACTCATTTACTTGAAACACCACACTATACGTCACAGCCAAAGCGTGTGGTGAAAATGCCCATTTGTCTTGCGTCGAAAGAGAATTAAAACCTACATAAAAACATCCGACGACTAAGTCATTCGAGAGATTCCGACGGACTGACGACAGTGACGACTCGTGTCACGGGGAAGGGGTGTGGTGAAAGGCGAGTACAAGTGGCTGAGAAATAGAATTGGTGCCTAATGCTAGTTAAACATTTCAGAACTATTTTTAAAATGTTTCGATAAAATGACTAATATTTGCGTATGGAACTAAAGAGCCGCAGTTTCACAGCCAAAGAACCGCTTGTGGCTCGCGACCGCAGGTTGCCGACCCCGGCTATAACCGGAACTTACTCAGCTTATGCCAACAGTTAAGTCATGTAAATTTTCTTTCCCTTATTCGACATGACAAACAAAAGAATTAATGACCAATAGTTAACTAAGTAATTAGGTTGTTTTTTTTGTTGTTGTTGATTCTTTGTTTTCAGGTAAAAGAAATAATTGTGCAAATTTCAGCTTGATCCCAGATTGGTGTGGGAAAAATAATTGCAATTATTTTACCCTATAGAGAGAGTCTATACAATGTTTTTATAGAACTTTTATAATGTAATAGGACTGGGAAACAATTCTAGGAAATCGTTGTTTAACATTTAATTTTTGGACATGAGAACTGGTTCACAGGTTTATGAAAAAAGTATCAACGTGCGTGCATGTGTGTGTGAGTAGTACTGTTAAAATAAAAATATTAGAATTAAAAGCTCGTTCAATTAACATGGTTTAGTTGTGTGATATTATACACCCTATCGGTTTCAATAAAACAGGACTGGGGCTCTTGATCTAGCCAGAAAATATTTTAGGTAAAAAAAATAATTCTGCAAAAGTTTGATCCGAGATTGGGTGTGAAAGAACTAACCTGTAGAATCTTTTTACCAGACAGACAGAGTTGATATAAGCTTTGTAAAAAAAAGAATGCCTTGCCACAGAATACATTTAAACAGAAACACATATCCAAACATTACTTGAGTCATTCTATAATAAATATTCGCAGTCTAGCCGCCTTGACATTCTGCAATATTGTGTTGTATATTTATACAACATATGCATGAATACTTTAATCACGTTATTGGCGTTCGTGTGTGATTTCCCCCGAACAAAGCCTACTCTCTTTCTCTATTTTTCTCCCTCTCTCTCTCTCTCTCTCTCTCTCTCTCTCTCTCTTTCTCTCACTCATTCGTATATGTCTTCTCCTCTCTGACCAGTCATGCATTTACAGCACATTGCTATCATATCATACCAGACCTAGAAGAATAGATTCGATCTCCTACATTGACCGACACGATTTACACATTCTGTCTAATGCATTTCCACCGCACATTTCAAGTTCCCCTTTCAGACATTGAGATCTATAGGGTAAATGTTTCTATGGCCCACGGTTATCGAGGGTGTCATGTGGCCAGCACAACGACCATCCGCCTTAACTTTTCCCCAACTAGTGTCAGGTACTCATTAGAGTTGGGTGGACTCCGAGGCGCCCAAAAATGCTAAAACTTAAAATCCCATAATTTCACCAGGATTCGAGCCCGGGACTCCCGGTTCGGAAGCCAAGCGATTTACCGCTCAGCCACCGCGCCTCCAACCACACATTTAGGCTGCTCACTATTCTAAGTTATTCCTCTGCACGTCTTTCAAATATTATTGATTTAGTAAACGAAATAATGCATGCTACCAAGTCATAGGATGGCTGCCTGGTCATGCGGTTTGCGCGCTGGACTGTCGTTTGGATTTATAGATGGCCCCGGGTTCTAACCCTGCCCGATCCCATCCCCTGTGGTCCTGCGGGAGGTTTGGACTAGGAAGTAAACTATCTTCAACTCTGAAGGAACATCCGAAACATGTAAAACATTTTACAAGAAAAACATACAAATTACTATTAATTTAAAGACGATATATCCTTATATGCGATAATTTTTTCTCTTAATAAATAATAAATGTTAGATTTAAAAAATAGGAATATTATTTAGCCCGGCCCGTTAGATCCACGTGAAAGGCCTTGACTGTCGTGCGCGCGTGAAGTTTTCTTTACATTTAATATTGGTGCTTTAGCGTATAGGAAGTAGTTTCTTTTAAGTGCGTTTTGTTGTCTAGAATATTGTGTGTGTGTGTGTGTGTGTGTGTGTGTTTACGTCATCCTTAGTTCCCGCAAGAGAGAGAGCTTCTTTTGTGAGCTAGGTAGCTGGTTGTTTGTTTCCCCCTTGTAAGGGTACGTAAGTACATAGTTTTATTAAGTAGGCTGATCTTTCGGTACGGGTGTCGCTATTGAAAAGTTCTTTCTTGTAGCATCGCTAGATCTAGGTTTTCTTTTCGTTTCAGGGTGTTAGGCTTTGGGCTATGGGAAAGTGTGTCGCCTTTCCGCCCTTGGAGTTGTGCCGTAACTATTGTTGTTGAGGTGTAGGGAGTTGAGGTTACGTTGGGCGCCGAGATGGAGTGTGAGCGTGAAGGTGTGTTATGTAGAATTATTGGCGTGATATTAGACTAATTATTAATTCAATGATGACTTCAATGATAGTGATGTATATGTAAATATGTTGATAACTTATAATTAATTATTATTAAATATTGTTCATGTTGACAACTGTTGTTATTCACTAACTGTTCAGTTGAATAACTGTTATCCGATGTTCGTATGTTACATGCCATTACCTTAAGGTTCTTGTGTTACTCTGTTCAGGCTGGGGATACGCAACCATCATATCATACCCTACTTAAGCGACTAAACCCACCTGACATTGACATTGTAGTTGTTTTATGACTTCGACAGATTACTCAGAAAATGTTGGAGTTTTTTCTACGGGTGTATTAGGTGTGTTTAAACTAATACGAAACAAAATCTACACACAAACAAGTTGAAAAGACTAAGTCAAGACCTACACACTAACAAGTTGAAAAGACTAAGTCAAGACCTACACACTAACAAGTTGAAAAGACTAAGTCAAGACCTACACACTAACAAGTTGAAAAGACTAAGTCAAGACCTACACAAAAACAAGTTGAAAAGACTAAGTCAAGACCTACACACTAACAAGTTGAAAAGACTAAGTCAAGACCTACACAATACTAAGTTGAAAAGACTAAGTCAAGACCTACACACAAACAAGTTGAAAAGACTAAGTCAAGACCTACACACCAACAAGTTGAAAAGACTAAGTCAAGACCTACACACTAACAAGTTGAAAAGACTAAGTCAAGACCTACACAATACTAAGTTGAAAAGACTAAGTCAAGACCTACACACTAACAAGTTGAAAAGACTAAGTCAAGACCTACACAATACTAAGTTGAAAAGACTAAGTCAAGACCTACACACTAACAAGTTGAAAAGACTAAGTCAAGACCTACACAATACTAAGTTGAAAAGACTAAGTCAAGACCTACACACCAACAAGTTGAAAAGACTAAGTCAAGACCTACACACTAACAAGTTGAAAAGACTAAGTCAAGACCTACACAATACTAAGTTGAAAAGACTAAGTCAAGACCTACACACTAACAAGTTGAAAAGACTAAGTCAAGACCTACACAATACTAAGTTGAAAAGACTAAGTCAAGACCTACACACTAACAAGTTGAAAAGACTAAGTCAAGACCTACACAATACTAAGTTGAAAAGACTAAGTCAAGACCTACACACTAACAAGTTGAAAAGACTAAGACCTACACACTAACAAGTTGAAAAGACTAAGTCAAGACCTACACAATACTAAGTTGAAAAGACTAAGTCAAGACCTACACACCAACAAGTTGAAAAGACTAAGTCAAGACCTACACACTAACAAGTTGAAAAGACTAAGTCAAGACCTACACAATACTAAGTTGAAAAGACTAAGTCAAGACCTACACACTAACAAGTTGAAAAGACTAAGTCAAGACCTACACAATACTAAGTTGAAAAGACTAAGTCAAGACCTACACACTAACAAGTTGAAAAGACTAAGTCAAGACCTACACAATACTAAGTTGAAAAGACTAAGTCAAGACCTACACACTAACAAGTTGAAAAGACTAAGTCAAGACCTACACACAAACAAGTTGAAAAGACTAAGTCAAGACCTACACACAAACAAGTTGAAAAGACTAAGTCAAGACCGACACACAAACAAGTTGAAAAGACTAAGTCAAGACCTACACACAAACAAGTTGAAAAGACTAAGTCAAGACCTACACACTAACAAGTTGAAAAGACTAAGTCAAGACCGTTAGACACTTCAATGGGTTTAATGCATAAAGGCCACCGTTGTCTGTCTGTAATTCGATTTTGTCACCTCGAGTACCTAATACACAGACTGAAGAATACTAACATAAAGAAGTTAAACCCCAACTTTTCGTGAGATCACAAATTATCGCATTCAAAGTCCGTCAACTACACTAAGTACATACTCCCCCACCCCCCAAAGAAAAATTCCTGGTTAAGCGAATGCATACATCTCTACTAGACTTTATAATATTCCAATGATAGACCTTTTAGATTTAGACCTCAAGGAACAGTCTTGGGTCCACTACTATTTTTAATTGACATAAATGATTTACCAAATTGCATTACTTCAGGAACAAAAGTCAGATTATTTGCAGACGATTGCATAATATATAGAACAATAAAAACAACACAAGACACAGATATTTTACAAAGAGAATTAGATGAATTACAGAAATGGGAATCAAATTGGAGCATGTCTTTCCACCCAGAAAAATGACAGTTGTTAAGAGTAACAAAAAAACTAAAACAAATTAATTCCACTTATCTTATTCATGGCAAACCAGTAACACAGACTAAAAACGCAAAATACCTAGGTGTTATAATAAATGAAAAACTGTCATGGAATCCACATATTGATGAAACTACAAAAAAATCAAACAAAGCATTAGGATTTATTAAACAAAATTTCTATAAATCAAATAAGAACATAAAACTAAAATGTTATTTAACCTTGGTTAGGCCAATAATAGAATATGCATCCTCCGTTTGGGACCCCTCAACTCAAGAAAACATTAAGAAACTGGAACAGACACAAAATAGAGCAGTGAGATTCATAACAAACGAATATTCACATTTGACTAGAGTAACACCTTTAGTAAATCACTAAATTTAGAAAGCCTTCAGGACAGAAGGCTCAAAAGTAAAGTAGCAATCATACATAAAACACTGAACCATAATCTTCAAATACAAAAACAAAATTTAATAAAATACTCTGAAAGACACAAAGATAAAGGCACATTCCTCGTCCCATATGCTAGGACAAATTTGTATGTTCCTTAACATTAATTTATTAAACTCTTGAATGAATAAGGCCTACATGCGAAAATACCCAAGGCTATCAAATAAATATTTTCTAGGTTTCTAGCCAAATTTAAATTATTTTATTTTTATACTTTTAAAAATTATAACGGTCAAACTAGAGTTTTCCCAGTATGGCCAACGAGCTAGAATTTTGTTCCCAATTATATACGTCAGCCTTCACATTTCTAGGAAGATTGTTGGAGCCGTTTTCGAGAAGCGTGTCTACTCTAAAGGATCCCGGCAAGTTTTGACTATATAAAGGGATCCCCTGGTCAAAATAGTTTAAGAACCTATGCAATAGAGAAGCCGAGTCTTTTACCACTTGGTCACCGTGACAAGATTTTCAGCTACTGAATCTGGTTCAAGCTGATTTTTCATAACACGTTTTCGTGACTGACAGACAGACGACGGAAAGACAAGACTACACAAAAAGATTTTTAGATTTTATACATTTGTAAAAAGGAAAGGTCTTTGTAGGTCAACCATTTGGTCAACACGCCAGGAGTAGGGATAAATTCGATAATGCTGCAGCCATAGGTAATACCAGACCTTTGACCCTGCATGCTAATAAAGTATTGTGTTCTTTAGTCACGTGACAAGTTGTAAGGGGAGAAAAAATGTCTCTCGTGACAGAACATTTTAAATTTCTTTTTCGAGTCGACCCAATTAGAGCCAATTATTAATTTTATGAAGAGTCTAATGGCGCTAATAAAAGAAATCGTACTGGATCAAATGTCGCAGTCTAGTATCAAAATCATATTTTATGTCGAAGCTTAGTCTACTGATTACTCAAATGAACTGATTGTGTAATTTTTTTCAAACTCGATAACTCAACTAGATGTGATAATTTGATGTTAAAAGTTTGATCTTTCTGTGCTCTCTGGTGGAGAGAAATCAGACGAGATTTCGTATTTAGGTTCTCGTCGATGTAGTTCAGTTCTCTGCTCTCAATTTTAAACTTGGCAAAACAAATTGACTCTCAATATTTCATCGTGTCATAAGTTTATTTCTGTCTCTGGTTAATCTGTCAAGAAGAAAATATGGTTTAGGAAATGATGGAGTTCTGGGTTAAATGAATGAGGGCGTGGAATTTTTGTTTTCCCCCATTGTCTTCGAAACGTGTTTATTGACGTCATCACTGAAAGTCTGTTGACTACAATGGCTCTCAACATGCTCAGATTCGTTAGAAATAGTTGACTGCAGTGGATCTCAGCTTGTTTTTTAAGACATGGTCTTTGGTATTTTCTCGACTGCAATGCTTCTCAAACCAATTCCTTGCAAGTAGTTGGTCGACTGCAGTAGTTCTCAACCTCTTCTACCCGAATCTTGTCGACTTGTCGGTTGCAATAATGCAAATTACGCGCATATTTTTAAAAAATCAAACCCTTCTTTATGTAAAAATAATTATGTATATTAAAAATTCCGCGATTGTTTTTTAAATAATCCATTGAAAAAGAAAAATACAATGTTTGTTAGGTCTTCTGTGTCTCATAGGCTTTAAAGGTAAATAGTATTTTCATTTAACTCTTTCTCTCCGTAATTATTTACCACATTCTGGTGGAATCAACGTTGGTATCGTCAGTTAGGAGAAAAAGAGTTAATCATCTTTCTTCAATTTAAATGAGCACATTTTCAGCTAGGTTGGAAAAGAAAAGTTGTCTAAATAGATTATTCACATTTTCAGCTAGGTTGGAAAAGAAAAGTTGTCTAAATAGATTATTCACATTTTCAGCTAGGTTGGAAAAGAAAAGTTGTCTAAATAGATTATTCACATTTTCAGCTAGGTTGGAAAAGAAAAGTTGTCTAAATAGATTATTCACATTTTCAGCTAGGTTGGAAAAGAAAAGTTGTCTAAATAGATTATTCACATTTTCAGCTAGGTTGGAAAAGTAAAGTTGTCTAAATAGATTATTCACATTTTCAGCTAGGTTGGAAAAGAAAAGTTGTCTAAATAGATTATTCACATTTTCAGCTAGGTTGGAAAAGAAAAGTTGTCTAAATAGATTATTCACATTTTCAGCTAGGTTGGAAAAGAAAAGTTGTCTAAATAGATTATTCACATTTTCAGCTAGGTTGGAAAAGAAAAGTTGTCTAAATAGATTATTCACATTTTCAGCTAGGTTGGAAAAGAAAAGTTGTCTAAATAGATTATTCACATTTTCAGCTAGGTTGGAAAAGAAAAGTTGTCTAAATAGATTATTCACATTTTCAGCTAGGTTGGAAAAGAAAAGTTGTCTAAATAGATTATTCACATTTTCAGCTAGGTTGGAAAAGAAAAGTTGTCTAAATAGATTATTCACATTTTCGACCATATTTTCTTTTTTTTTTTATATTCAAAATGTGAGTTGAGAATGGAATGGTTAGTTTACTCAAGTGTATTTATGAGAAAAAAATGGTAAGGCATACTGCTCTTAGATTAAACCAAGTTCTAGCTTGATAAACATTTGTCCTCCGAAACTGTAGTAAGTACATACATACGTGATGCTGCAAAGCAGTGATTGTTTGCTAGTACGGAAGGTGGGGAGGGGGATGTTCAGCACCCCAAAAAAAAAAAAAAACTTGGCCCCATAGATCTGAACGGAGTTCAATAACCCTAAACTATCAATAAATCATCCAGTGGCCTATCCGTTTCCGGTTGTATCGGTCTGTTTTGTTTTTCCAGAAGATGCCAAACCTTGCGACGTTCTTAACGCTATTGTAGCCTGGAAGTCTGTCTTTAAAAAAATACCCTCGCTTGACTCCTCGTCCATCTTCATTTAGGGCAAGCTGCAGACAGTTCACAGTGATTCTTCCAGAGAACAAATAGTCTTTAAAACAAAACAAAAAGTAAAACAAGTTAGAACTGGCCTGCTTTGGATCAAACTTTTGGTAGATAAAAGGGAAATAAAAAAGAGATGTATCTAGAATAGAATTAGTGTCTTCCAAGAAGGTTAATCCAATCTTTTCGTGGCTACATGCGGCTACTCGCTAGCATTGTGCTACACAGGCCCCATCAACCTTTCTGGAACTTCTCAAAACTATTCATATTATTTTTCAGTACAAGGGAATAACCAAGCATACAATAGACCCTGCGATTATTTTTTACGATCTATGGGGAAGATGATGATAAGGGGGCGGAGTGGTTAAGCGCTCGGCTTCTGAACCTGAGGTCCTGGGTTCGAGTCTGGGTGAAGGCTGAGGTTTTGAATTTCGGGATATTTAGGGCGTCCCTGAGTCCACCCAACTGTAATGGGAACCTGACTTTCATCATCATCAAACTCCATTTGAGTGAGGGCTTGAGAGGCTTAAATCCTCTCTTGCAAAAGCCCTGGACAGAAACCCTGCTGTCTTGCGCAGTGCGTACACGCCACTATACAGGTCGAGAATTTTTGGTTTCCCAGACCTGTCGAGGCGGAGATCAGCAAGTCTGGGGCAGTCAAACAGAATATGAGGCACGGTTTCCTCTTCTTCCCCGCAGCGGGAGCACCGTGAATCAAAATTTGGCCATAGCCGCGAGAAATATGACCCAACAGGACAATGGCCTGTCTTGCACTGTGCAATATTAGCTTGCCAAGGCCTGGACAGCCTCCACCTTAGGGAAGTGCGGTCAGGGCGCCTAATGCGCTCCAAGACTCCACGGGCTTTTTGGGACGTGTCCCAGCACTCAAACCACTTTTCCATTTCTGTTTTTTTTTTTAATTATATCCAGAGCATGATGAAAACTTACAGCCTGTTCAGTCGGTGGAATTTGCCCTACCTGTTGGGCCAAAGAGTCTGCAATAGTGTTGCCAGTCATACCTATGTGACTCGGTACCCACTGCATTATTACAGGGGTGCCATAGCGCTGCTTTATGTTTTGTGTGCACATGATGACAGTGTCAATATTTTGGGGGACCATGGTCCAGGGCTTTGCACATTGATACATGAAATATTCACTTTTTTTTTTTTCGTTAAGACGATTTTTTTATCCCCTATACATAAATATCCGTTTTACCATTGGATGTTGGGTGATCTGGTTTAACTTCTGAAAGTCTTACGATGTTTGAACCACTTTATTCCATAGCAGCATTAGCTGAAAAAAATCTAGACAGTTCTAGACATTTCTGGCCGATTGACGCACTTGTTTCTGGCATCGTTACGTCAATTGGGGAAAAACCAAACACCTAAATTGAGTGCATTAGTCCAGACGCTAAGTAGTAGTCAAAGTTGACCACTGGTCAGGGGGTAGCCTCTGAGCCGAAAACAATTGAATTTCTTCCTTTCGTCTCCCTAGTGGACATGAAACTGACCGTTATAAACAGGGGAAAATAAAAAACAAAGATTCCGGTGTCGAACTGACTTTGTTTGAGTTGTGGTGGTTGGCTCTAAGTTAAACAAAAGAGAGAAAAGGGGGGGGGGGGGGCTTGAGAAGAAACAAAGTGGATTCAACATCTCTTTATTGATTCTGTTCGCGCTGAGTGGGCGCCATGTTGTGTTACTGACCAGGACTTGGCGTCGATTTCACGGTGTCAGCTCAAGAGAAGGTAATCCTGGGTAAAGACTAAATGGGTCTTTACAAGCTCAGCGACTCGAGGCGAGAAGTAGCTTTCAAATTTGGAAGACAGAGGCGGAACTTACAGGAGGGTTTGACATAGCATAGATGACATCATCACTGATCTGCAGTCAAACAAAAGATTGCTAAGATTATAGATTTACGGTTCTTATCTAGTTGTGACTATATATATATTAATAATATTAATATTGTTAGAGTGGATATAAAATATAGTTATTATTTTATTGTCATGCATACAGGACTTTGCAAATTTTGACCAAAATATTTTATAATTAGATGTAGGCCTAATAATTACTTGTGTAATTTAGCGCTGTCATAATGTGCCATCGCTGAGCTCGGTGTGTGCATGTGTGTGTGTGTGTTTTTGTTTCCAAGGCAACGGTGAGAAAAAGAAGGGCAAGTTTTTGGTGGTGAATGATGATACCATGAGCTGGTCTGTCATAAGTGATGGTAAGAAGTCACGTGGGTGAGGGCTGAACGGGAGACAACTCAGAGACGCAAGAGAATAGGATGGTGCAGTGATGCTGCCGTAGTGGATTAGATATTTTTTAAATAACATTTCATGTTGTTACTAATAGAGCTGAATCTCAATTTGCATATCGTATAAATAAAAGTGATATTAATTTTTTTGTTTTCAGAAAGAAGCCAAAGTTATTCAAGCTTTAAGTTGTTCAAGTTAAAAGTTAGTTCCTTAAAACTATAATAGTTTTACATCTTTTTAGTTACTCTAGGCGTCAAAAGTTACAAAGTTAACACTGGAGCATCCACTTCACAATAGTGAAAGAAATATTACTGTATGGAGATTCTCATACATGACAAAAACTCTACAAGCAGCAATCCTTTTTGGTGCTTCCAGTATTCAGTATAAAGGAACTGTTAAGTTTGTAACAAACTACATAAAAATGTTTGTGCACATTTTGATACTGCAAGATCATTTTTTGAACGATTTTCGCGCTTCAGTTTAGCGTCTTGGACATAGTTTAGAGTGTCGTGAGATTCGTTAATACTTTAAAACAAATCCCAACACAAATTATACCCTCTATCACACAATGACTTTGGCTGTTAAAAAAAAAATCAGCTGGATATATTGTTACAGGAACTACAATTCTTGTGTAGATAAATTTTAAGATTTTTTTGTGAATAAAATCTTTTCTAAGTTGATCTAAAAAAAAAGTGTGCATATTGTGTTGAACTTGAAGTGGATTGAATGGATAGACTTGGCAGTTTAGAGAGATGTTACTTTGATTAGACGACGGAAAGAAAACAAATGGACTGCTGGTGGACAACGTATCGGTCTGCTCTCGAGGTGCGGAAAAATATGCGGGTCGTTATATGAAACACTGTACTCATCCTTAATCTTTAGAATCCAAGCCAATGCCTTTATTTTTTGTTTCCAAGACAGTTTTTTGGTTAAATGTGAAAAGAAGTTCGTACAAGTTTATGAACCGTCCAAATTTGGAATCTAAAAATAAAATCTCTCTTGTGGATCCCCTGGCCAGTAGCCACGACTGCCCTCCCCCCTTTAAATCCGGCTCTGTTAGTGGTTTATGGATCATAAACTCATTTTTAAAAGTCCAAGTCAGGGTTCAAATCTAGGACCACGAGTGTGACAATTAAGCGCGTTACCACTCAGCCACAAGTACTTGTAAACTGACCATCATGTACCGTATCGTGTGTATTATATAAGATAAGAAGATAAGTAGTCTTATGACATCTGTTTTTTGGCGTTTTGAGAAAAAAGAAAACTGGAAATGACCACGGCGCCCCCCCCCACACCAATTTTAAACCGATACTCTGACTTTCTTGAGTCCAAACTCATCCTACCCCCTCCCCTCCCACCAAGGTAATCGAATTAACTGACTGGCCACGGGATTAAACACAACACGATCGGGTGGGATAATAAAGTTACAGCTTCAGATGTTACGTCAGGGGCAGAGAAACAGGTCGTCCCCCATGGGGGGAGTCATTCTAACGTTAGACCTGACTGCTACAACAAAGTCAAATTTCTAACGTTAGTATTCAGTTTTCATGTGGTTTTTTCCCCTAACTTCCATGAACAAGAAAAGATCATATTTATGTTTCTAGAATCTGTAAAGCGTGACAATATTTGAGTTAAAGTTTAATTTTAACTACAAGCTGGTCAGGATTGATGCTTGGTCATGTAGTCTGCGCTCTGGGCCGTTGTTTCGATGGACCCGGGTTTGAACCCCCACCCTCAGCAATCCAGCGTAAGGTTTGGGCTAGGGCTAAATAGTTCTCAATGCTGAAGAAACAGCCGAAACTAGTCAAACAAGCAATGACCAAGTAGAGTATAGGACTCTAATAGGACTCTAATTAAGAAGCAAGACTAGATCGATCCATGAATCACGCTTGCACAACAAATTACTACTGAGTACTGCTTTGCAAGGGCGGTTTTGGTCGTTGTGCTGGCTACGTGACCCCCTTGTCTACTGTAGTCCACAGAAACGTATAAGCTTTAACTCTTGCTCTCCGTAATTATTTACCACATTCTGGTGGGATCAACGCTGGTATCGTCTGTTAGGAGAGAAAGAGATAAGTTTATCGTCTAAGAAAGACTCCGTCCGGAAGAAAATCTTTAGTCTAGTATTTTACAAGGTATCACAAACAACTTTGAATACAGAGGAAGCTTTAGACTTTCACTCTCTGACTTATAAACATATTTATTAACAATGACTAAACTAATTCTAAATCAAAAGATCCCAATACCTGTTTCGTCTTCCCTTTTATAGTCTTTCAAGATGATATTTTTAGTAGAGTAGAGTATGTCCTTGTTTAGCTTTGGTTCGATCTTTTTGTTTTGCGCCGCATGTTTATTAATTAAAATAACATGGACTTTTAATGTCACGGTCTAAATACCCCCCCCCCCCACCAACCCCAATCCATTTTCAGAAAAAGATCTATATTTTGATCTCAACTTATACACACACACACACAGCTTGACTTTTAACCTGGTCAGTTCCTCCTCGCTCAATAGCCGCTATGTGCAGTCAAGCGTGACACTATCGAAGCAAAGAAAGGAGCTAAATTATTCCCCGAAAGCATCCAAAAAAAAGACCCTTCCAACCACACACACACCAAAAAAAAAAACTCAACTAATTGAATATTAAAATCTTTTTTTTTTTTAATAAGACAGCTTCCTTGCTATGGAAAGACGCAACCTTTGGACAGTTTAGGCCAATAGCCGTTGCCTCGTCACAGGTCTGACTGACGTGGCGACCAGCTATTTGTCTCCACTGCCCACTGGCTGCAGCATCGCAGGTCAGTGTTGAGGCCTATTAACTCTTTCTCTCCTAACTAACGATACCAATGCTGATTCCACCAGAATGTGATAAATAATTACGGAGAGAAAGAGTTAAAACGATTGGTTTCGTCTTATCTTTCTATTCTTTATCTGGATACGAACTCTAGTTCCCTTTGTTAAGTAGCCAAGAGTTATATTTCACTCGGCTAAATACCCTTATTAATTTAAACAGCAACAGCTATTCAATACTTCCAATGTGGAGCGATCTCTTGTTTCGCATTTTTATTTTTTTGTTAATACTATCAACATAGAAGAACCTTGTAAGAAATATAACAGATTCCGTCTTAACCTTGTTTCATGCGGCCCCCCCTTTTAAAGTAAGTAGGCCGATATTCTTGCTTATTTCTGAACCATTTCTTGCCATCCATTTTTTTCCCCTAGAGTGTCAGCCCAGAGTTTCAATTGGTTCGCACATCTGGTGTTTTAAAAATAGATTTCTATCCCATGGTTCACAAATGCAATTACAGCGCTTCCTTCTTTTGGATAATTTCAGAGGATTAAAATTCTGACGCGCGTTGACTTCCCAGTTGGAGTGTAGGGTCTAAATCCCGTTATGATACAGTTCATGGCTTGGTCCGAATGAACCTGAAAGTTGTTTCCCTTCTAATACAAAGTGGAGTAGTGTCTGTACTATTTATATTATGGAGTATAGACAAAGTTCCGTTACTCTAGATTATATAAGGTTTCCCAGGAGGCTGAGTCAGGATATATAAATAGGTTTGATTTTTATGAACAATCCTGGCAAAGAATTCTCTTATATGTGTATGTGTGTCTTAGTGTGTGTACGCTTTCATGTGTGTATGTCTTAGTGTGTGTATGTCTAAGTGTGTGTGTCTTAGTGTGTGTATGTCTTAGTGTGTGTGTCTTAGTGTGTGTATGTCTTAGTGTGTGTGTCTTAGTGTGTGTGTCTTAGTGTGTGTATGTCTTAGTGTGTGTGTCTTAGTGTGTGTATGTCTTAGTGTGTGTGTCTTAGTGTGTGTATGTCTAAGTGTGTGTGTCTTAGTGTGTGTATGTTTAAGTGTGTGTGTCTTAGCTCATGTAGGTTCAAAGATGTTAGCGTGTTTCTGTTACTTCATGAAATAACCTGCCCAGGGTGCAGCCAAACATTCCGGGGTCACATAGGTCTCACCAGCCACACGTTACCAGTACAAAGCCCTCAGCCCCCTGGATGACAAAGTGGTCATTATCGAACCACGATGGACGCACTAGTTCATGTGATTTTACTGTTTGTCCCAACAAAAACAAAACTCCGACCGAACACAAACAGACAACAGTTATGTCTGCGCAGGATGGGGCAAAATATGTAGGTCTCGGCTAGGACTGCGTAGCCATGTGAAATACTCTGGTGCCATCTCTTTTGAATGCATGTATATGGGGGAAGAAGAAAGGGGATATCTGTGAGGAGGTTTCTGTACTGCCTTCAAAGCACTCAGACAACGAACATTAGCTCCAGAAAGTGCCTATTAGGTGCTCGAGTTCGAATTCCAAAGTTGAGTTGAGTTTACTGAGCGCCTAATGGCAGCAAGGAAACCGTCTCTCAGATATCCCCTCCACCCAACTGTCCACAAAGGAGATTGGATCAAAGCACATGAAGAATACCTGAGCATGAAAGTGGAATGTAGAAGTAAATGACAAAATATAAAATATCAAATTAAAAAAAAACAATAAATTCTACCATAAACTCAACCATTATATCTACATCAGTGTATATCTGCATCAGTGTATATCTCTATCAGTGTATATCTACATCCGTGTATATCTACATCAGTGTATATATACATCAGTGTATATCTGCATCAGTGTATGTCTACATCAGTGTACATCTACATCAGTGTATATCTCTATCAGTGTATATCTATATCAGCGTATATCTACATCAGTGTATATCTATATCAGCGTATATCTACATCAGTGTATATCTCTATCAGTGTATTTCTATATCAGTGTATATCTACATCAGTGTATATCTCTATCAGTTTATTTCTACATCAGTGTATATCTACATCAGTGTACATCTACATTAGTGTATATCTCTATCAGTGTATATCTACATCAGTATATACCTACATCCGTGTATATCTGCATCAGTGTATATCTCTATCAGTGTATATCTACATCCGTGTATATCTACATCAGTGTCTATCTATATCAGTGTATATTTACTTCAGTGTATATCTGCATCAGTGTAAATCTACATTCGTGTATATCTACATCAGTGTATATCTACATCAGTGTACATCTACATCAGTATACATCTACATCAGTGTATATCCACATCAGTGTATATCCACATCAGTGTATATCCGCATCAGTGTATATCTGCATCAGTGTATATCTCTATCAGTGTATATCTACATCAGTGTATATCTTTATTAGTGTATATCTACATCAGTGTATATCTACATCAGTGTATATCTACATCAGTGTATATCTGCATCAGTGTATATCTACATCAGTGTATAACTACATCAGTGTATATCTACATCCGTGTATATCTGCATCAGTGTATATCTACATTCGTGTATATCTACATCAGTGTATATCTACATCAGTGTACATCTACATCAGTGTACATCTACATCAGTGTATATCCACATCAGTGTATATCCACATCAGTGTATATCCGCATCAGTGTATATCTGCATCAGTGTACATCTACATCCGTGTACATCTATATCAGTGTATATCTACATCAGTGTACATCTACATCAGTGTATATCTACATCAGTGTACATCCACATCAGTGTATATCCACATCAGTGTATATCCACATCAGTGTACATCTGCATCAGTGTAAATCTACATCCGTGTACATCTGCATCAGTGTACATCTACATCCGTGTACATCTGCATCCGTGTATATCTGCATCAGTGTATATCTCTATCAGTGTATATCTACATCAGTGTATATCTTTATTAGTGTATATCTACATCAGTGTATATCTACATCAGTGTATATCTACATCCGTGTACATCTGCATCCGTGTATATCTGCATCAGTGTATATCTCTATCAGTGTATATCTACATCAGTGTATATCTTTATTAGTGTATATCTACATCAGTGTATATCTACATCAGTGTATAT
Source organism: Biomphalaria glabrata (assembly GCF_947242115.1). Classification (NCBI taxonomy): domain Eukaryota; kingdom Metazoa; phylum Mollusca; class Gastropoda; family Planorbidae; genus Biomphalaria; species Biomphalaria glabrata. The sequence continues at coordinate 2,590,439 of NC_074720.1, forward strand.
CTACATCAGTGTATATCTGCATCAGTGTATATCTACATCAGTGTATATCTACATCAGTGTATATCTACATCCGTGTATATCTACATCAGTGTATATCTGCATCAGTGTATATCTACATCCGTGTATATCTACATCAGTGTATATCTACATCAGTGTATATCTAAATCGGTGTATATCTTCATCAGTGTACATCTACATCAGTGTACATCTACATTAGTGTATATCTACATCAGTGTATATCCACATCAGTGTATATCTACATCAGTGTATATCTACATCAGTGTATATCTACATCAGTGTACATCTGCATCAGTGTACATCTACATCCGTGTACATCTGCATCAGTGTACATCTACATCCGTGTACATCTACATCCGTGTATATCTGCATCAGTGTATATCTCTATCAGTGTATATCTGCATCAGTGTATATCTACATCAGTGTATATCTTTATTAATGTATATCTACATCAGTGTATATCTACATCAGTGTACATCTACATCAGTGTATATCTGCATCAGTGTATATCTACATCAGTGTATATCTACATCAGTGTATATTTACATCAGTGTTTATCTTTATTAGTGTAGATCTGCATCAGCGTACATCTACATCCGTGTATATCTACATCAGTGTATATCTACATCAGTGTATATCTGCATCAGTGTACATCTACATCCGTGTATATCTACATCAGTGTACATCTACATCAGTATATATCTACATCAGTGTACATCCACATCAGTGTACATCCACATCAGTGTATATCCACATCAGTGTATATCCACATCAGTGTACATCTGCATCAGTGTACATCTACATCCGTGTACATCTGCATCAGTGTACATCTACATCCGTGTACATCTGCATCCGTGTATATCTACATCAGTGTATATCTTTATTAGTGTATATCTACATCAGTGTATATCTACATCAGTGTATATCTACATCCGTGTACATCTGCATTCGTGTATATCTGCATCAGTGTATATCTCTATCAGTGTATATCTACATCAGTGTATATCTTTATTAGTGTATATCTACATCAGTGTATATCTACATCAGTGTATATCTGCATCAGTGTATATCTACATCAGCGTATATCTACATCAGTGTATATCTACATCCGTGTATATCTACATCAGTGTATATCTGCATCAGTGTATATCTACATCCGTGTATATCTACATCAGTGTATATCTACATCAGTGTATATCTACATCGGTGTATATCTTCATCAGTGTACATCTACATCAGTGTACATCTACATCAGTGTATATCTACATAAGTGTATATCCACATCAGTGTATATCTACATCAGTGTATATCTTCATCAGTGTATATCTACATCAGTGTACATCTGCATCAGTGTACATCTACATCCGTGTACATCTGCATCAATGTACATCTACATCCGTGTACATCTACATCCGTGTATATCTGCATCAGTGTATATCTACATTCGTGTATATCTACATCAGTGTATATCTACATCAGTGTACATCTACATCAGTGTATATCCACATCAGTGTATATCCGCATCAGTGTATATCTGTATCAGTGTACATCTACATCCGTGTACATCTACATCAGTGTATATCTACATCAGTGTACATCTACATCAGTGTATATCTACATCAGTGTATATCTTTATTAGTGTATATCTACATCAGTGTATATCTACATCCGTGTATATCTACATCCGTGTACATCTGCATCCGTGTATATCTGCATCAGTGTATATCTCTATCAGTGTATATCTACATCAGTGTATATCTTTATTAGTGTATATCTACATCAGTGTATATCTACATCAGTGTATATCTACATCAGTGTATATCTGCATCAGTGTATATCTACATCAGTGTATATCTACATCAGTGTATATCTACATCCGTGTATATCTACATCAGTGTATATCTGCATCAGTGTATATCTACATCAGTGTATATCTACATCGGTGTATATCTTCATCAGTGTACATCTACATCAGTGTACATCTACATCAGTGTATATCAACATCAGTGTATATCCACATAAGTGTATATCTACATCAGTCTATATCTTCATCAGTGAATATCTACATCAGTGTACATCTGCATAAGTGTACATCTACATCCGTGTACATCTCCATCAGTGTATATCTACATCCGTGTACATCTACATCCGTGTATATTTGCATCAGTGTATATCTCTATCAGTGTATATCTGCATCAGTGTATATCTACATCAGTGTATATCTTTATTAATGTATATCTCCATCAGTGTATATCTACATCAGTGTATATCTACATCAGTGTATATCTGCATCGGTGTATATCTACATCAGTGTATATCTACATCAGTGTATATCTGCATCAGTGTATATCTACATCAGTGTTTATCTTTATTAGTGTAGATCTGCATCAGCGTACATCTACATCCGTGTATATCTACATCAGTATATATCTACATCAGTGTATATCTGCATCAGTGTACATCTACATCCGTGTATATCTACACCAGTGTATATCTACATCAGTGTATATCTACATCAGTGTATATCTTCATTCGTGTATATCTACATCAGTGTATATCTACATCAGTGTATATCTGCATCAGTGTACATCTACATCAGTGTACATCTACATCAGTGTATATCTACATCAGTGTATATCCACATCAGTGTATATCCACAACAGTGTATATCTACATCAGTGTATATCTGCATCAGTGTATATCTACATTAGTGTACATCTGCATCAGTGTACATCTACATCCGTGTACATCTGCATCAGTGTACATCTACATCCGTGTACATCTACATCCGTGTATATCTGCATCAGTGTATATCTCTATCAGTGTATACCTGCATCAGTGTATATCTACATCAGTGTATATCTTGATTAGTGTATATCTACATCAGTGTATATCTACATCAGTGTATATCTGCATCAGTGTATATCTGCATCAGTGTATATCTACATCAGTTTATATCTACATCAGTGTATATCTACATCAGTGTTTATCTTTATTAGTGTACATCTGCATCAGTGTACATCTACATCCGTGTATATCTACATCAGTGTATATCTACATCAGTGTATATCTACATCAGTGTATATCTACATCAGTGTATATCTACACCAGTGTATATCTACATCAGTGTATATCTGCATCAGTGTATATCTGCATCAGTGTATATCTACATCAGTGTATATCTACATCAGTGTTTATCTTTATTAGTGTACATCTGCATCAGTGTACATCTACATCCGTGTATATCTACATCAGTGTATATCTACATCAGTGTACATCTACATCCGTGTATATCTACACCAGTGTATATCTATATCAGTGTATATCTACATCAGTGTATATCTTTATTCATGTATATCTACATCAGTGTATATCTACATCAGTGTATATCTGCATCAGTGTACATCTACATCAGTGTATATCTCTATCACTGTATATCTACATCAGTGTATATCTTTATTAGTGTATATCTACATCAGTGTATATCTACATCAGTGTATATCTACATCAGTGTATATCTGCATCAGTGTATATCTACATCAGTGTATATCTACATCAGTGTATATCTACATCCGTGTATATCTACATCAGTGTATATCCACATAAGTGTATATCTACATCAGTGTATATCTGCATCAGTGTATATCTACATCAGTGTACATCTGCATAAGTGTACATCTACATCCGTGTACATCTACATCCGTGTATATCTGCATCAGTGTATATCTCTATCAGTGTATATCTGCATCAGTGTATATCTACATCAGTGTATATCTTTATTAATGTATATCTACATCAGTGTATATCTACATCAGTGTATATCTACATCAGTGTATATCTGCATCAGTGTATATCTACATCAGTGTATATCTACATCAGTGTATATCTACATCAGTGTTTATCTTTATTAGTGTAGATCTGCATCAGCGTACATCTACATCCGTGTATATCTACATCAGTGTATATCTACATCAGTGTATATCTGCATCAGTGTATATCTGCATCAGTGTATATCTACATCAGCGTATATCTACATCAGTGTATATCTACATCCGTGTATATCTACATCAGTGTATATCTGCATCAGTGTATATCTACATCCGTGTATATCTACATCAGTGTATATCTACATCAGTGTATATCTACATCGGTGTATATCTTCATCAGTGTACATCTACATCAGTGTACATCTACATCAGTGTATATCTACATAAGTGTATATCCACATCAGTGTATATCTACATCAGTGTATATCTTCATCAGTGTATATCTACATCAGTGTACATCTGCATCAGTGTACATCTACATCCGTGTACATCTGCATCAATGTACATCTACATCCGTGTACATCTACATCCGTGTATATCTGCATCAGTGTATATCTACATTCGTGTATATCTACATCAGTGTATATCTACATCAGTGTACATCTACATCAGTGTATATCCACATCAGTGTATATCCGCATCAGTGTATATCTGTATCAGTGTACATCTACATCCGTGTACATCTACATCAGTGTATATCTACATCAGTGTACATCTACATCAGTGTATATCTACATCAGTGTATATCTTTATTAGTGTATATCTACATCAGTGTATATCTACATCCGTGTATATCTACATCCGTGTACATCTGCATCCGTGTATATCTGCATCAGTGTATATCTCTATCAGTGTATATCTACATCAGTGTATATCTGCATCAGTGTATATCTACATCAGTGTATATCTACATCAGTGTATATCTACATCAGTGTATATCTGCATCAGTGTATATCTACATCAGTGTATATCTACATCAGTGTATATCTACATCCGTGTATATCTACATCAGTGTATATCTGCATCAGTGTATATCTACATCAGTGTATATCTACATCGGTGTATATCTTCATCAGTGTACATCTACATCAGTGTACATCTACATCAGTGTATATCAACATCAGTGTATATCCACATAAGTGTATATCTACATCAGTCTATATCTTCATCAGTGAATATCTACATCAGTGTACATCTGCATAATTGTACATCTACATCCGTGTACATCTCCATCAGTGTATATCTACATCCGTGTACATCTACATCCGTGTATATCTGCATCAGTGTATATCTCTATCAGTGTATATCTGCATCAGTGTATATCTACATCAGTGTATATCTTTATTAATGTATATCTCCATCAGTGTATATCTACATCAGTGTATATCTACATCAGTGTATATCTGCATCAGTGTATATCTACATCAGTGTATATCTACATCAGTGTATATCTGCATCAGTGTATATCTACATCAGTGTTTATCTTTATTAGTGTAGATCTGCATCAGCGTACATCTACATCCGTGTATATCTACATCAGTGTATATCTACATCAGTGTATATCTGCATCAGTGTACATCTACATCCGTGTATATCTACACCAGTGTATATCTACATCAGTGTATATCTACATCAGTGTATATCTTCATTCGTGTATATCTACATCAGTGTATATCTACATCAGTGTATATCTGCATCAGTGTACATCTACATCAGTGTACATCTACATCAGTGTATATCTACATCAGTGTATATCCACATCAGTGTATATCCACAACAGTGTATATCTACATCAGTGTATATCTACATCAGTGTATATCTTCATTCGTGTATATCTACATCAGTGTATATCTACATCAGTGTATATCTGCATCAGTGTACATCTACATCAGTGTACATCTACATCAGTGTATATCTACATCAGTGTATATCCACATCAGTGTATATCCACAACAGTGTATATCTACATCAGTGTATATCTGCATCAGTGTATATCTACATCAGTGTACATCTGCATCAGTGTACATCTACATCCGTGTACATCTGCATCAGTGTACATCTACATCCGTGTACATCTACATCCGTGTATATCTGCATCAGTGTATATCTCTATCAGTGTATACCTGCATCAGTGTATATCTACATCAGTCTATATCTTAATTAGTGTATATCTACATCAGTGTATATCTACATCAGTGTATATCTGCATCAGTGTATATCTGCATCAGTGTATATCTACATCAGTTTATATCTACATCAGTGTATATCTACATCAGTGTTTATCTTTATTAGTGTACATCTGCATCAGTGTACATCTACATCCGTGTATATCTACATCAGTGTATATCTACATCAGTGTATATCTACATCAGTGTATATCTACATCAGTGTATATCTACACCAGTGTATATCTACATCAGTGTATATCTGCATCAGTGTATATCTGCATCAGTGTATATCTACATCAGTGTATATCTACATCAGTGTTTATCTTTATTAGTGTACATCTGCATCAGCGTACATCTACATCCGTGTATATCTACATCAGTGTATATCTACATCAGTGTATATCTGCATCAGTGTACATCTACATCCGTGTATATCTACACCAGTGTATATCTACATCAGTGTATATCTACATCAGTGTATATCTTCATTCGTGTATATCTACATCAGTGTATATCTACATCAGTGTATATCTGCATCAGTGTACATCTACATCAGTGTACATCTACATCAGTGTATATCTACATCAGTGTATATCCACATCAGTGTATATCCACAACAGTGTATATCTACATCAGTGTATATCTGCATCAGTGTATATCTACATTAGTGTACATCTGCATCAGTGTACATCTACATCCGTGTACATCTGCATCAGTGTACATCTACATCCGTGTACATCTACATCCGTGTATATCTGCATCAGTGTATATCTCTATCAGTGTATACCTGCATCAGTGTATATCTACATCAGTGTATATCTTGATTAGTGTATATCTACATCAGTGTATATCTACATCAGTGTATATCTGCATCAGTGTATATCTGCATCAGTGTATATCTACATCAGTTTATATCTACATCAGTGTATATCTACATCAGTGTTTATCTTTATTAGTGTACATCTGCATCAGTGTACATCTACATCCGTGTATATCTACATCAGTGTATATCTACATCAGTGTATATCTACATCAGTGTATATCTACATCAGTGTATATCTACACCAGTGTATATCTACATCAGTGTATATCTGCATCAGTGTATATCTGCATCAGTGTATATCTACATCAGTGTATATCTACATCAGTGTTTATCTTTATTAGTGTACATCTGCATCAGTGTACATCTACATCCGTGTATATCTACATCAGTGTATATCTACATCAGTGTACATCTACATCCGTGTATATCTACACCAGTGTATATCTATATCAGTGTATATCTACATCAGTGTATATCTTTATTCATGTATATCTACATCAGTGTATATCTACATCAGTGTATATCTGCATCAGTGTACATCTACATCAGTGTATATCTCTATCACTGTATATCTACATCAGTGTATATCTTTATTAGTGTATATCTACATCAGTGTATATCTACATCAGTGTATATCTACATCAGTGTATATCTGCATCAGTGTATATCTACATCAGTGTATATCTACATCAGTGTATATCTACATCCGTGTATATCTACATCAGTGTATATCCACATAAGTGTATATCTACATCAGTGTATATCTGCATCAGTGTATATCTACATCAGTGTACATCTGCATAAGTGTACATCTACATCCGTGTACATCTACATCCGTGTATATCTGCATCAGTGTATATCTCTATCAGTGTATATCTGCATCAGTGTATATCTACATCAGTGTATATCTTTATTAATGTATATCTACATCAGTGTATATCTACATCAGTGTATATCTACATCAGTGTATATCTGCATCAGTGTATATCTACATCAGTGTATATCTACATCAGTGTATATCTACATCAGTGTTTATCTTTATTAGTGTAGATCTGCATCAGCGTACATCTACATCCGTGTATATCTACATCAGTGTATATCTACATCAGTGTATATCTGCATCAGTGTATATCTGCATCAGTGTATATCTACATCAGCGTATATCTACATCAGTGTATATCTACATCCGTGTATATCTACATCAGTGTATATCTGCATCAGTGTATATCTACATCCGTGTATATCTACATCAGTGTATATCTACATCAGTGTATATCTACATCGGTGTATATCTTCATCAGTGTACATCTACATCAGTGTACATCTACATCAGTGTATATCTACATAAGTGTATATCCACATCAGTGTATATCTACATCAGTGTATATCTTCATCAGTGTATATCTACATCAGTGTACATCTGCATCAGTGTACATCTACATCCGTGTACATCTGCATCAATGTACATCTACATCCGTGTACATCTACATCCGTGTATATCTGCATCAGTGTATATCTACATTCGTGTATATCTACATCAGTGTATATCTACATCAGTGTACATCTACATCAGTGTATATCCACATCAGTGTATATCCGCATCAGTGTATATCTGTATCAGTGTACATCTACATCCGTGTACATCTACATCAGTGTATATCTACATCAGTGTACATCTACATCAGTGTATATCTACATCAGTGTATATCTTTATTAGTGTATATCTACATCAGTGTATATCTACATCCGTGTATATCTACATCCGTGTACATCTGCATCCGTGTATATCTGCATCAGTGTATATCTCTATCAGTGTATATCTACATCAGTGTATATCTGCATCAGTGTATATCTACATCAGTGTATATCTACATCAGTGTATATCTACATCAGTGTATATCTGCATCAGTGTATATCTACATCAGTGTATATCTACATCAGTGTATATCTACATCCGTGTATATCTACATCAGTGTATATCTGCATCAGTGTATATCTACATCAGTGTATATCTACATCGGTGTATATCTTCATCAGTGTACATCTACATCAGTGTACATCTACATCAGTGTATATCAACATCAGTGTATATCCACATAAGTGTATATCTACATCAGTCTATATCTTCATCAGTGAATATCTACATCAGTGTACATCTGCATAATTGTACATCTACATCCGTGTACATCTCCATCAGTGTATATCTACATCCGTGTACATCTACATCCGTGTATATCTGCATCAGTGTATATCTCTATCAGTGTATATCTGCATCAGTGTATATCTACATCAGTGTATATCTTTATTAATGTATATCTCCATCAGTGTATATCTACATCAGTGTATATCTACATCAGTGTATATCTGCATCAGTGTATATCTACATCAGTGTATATCTACATCAGTGTATATCTGCATCAGTGTATATCTACATCAGTGTTTATCTTTATTAGTGTAGATCTGCATCAGCGTACATCTACATCCGTGTATATCTACATCAGTGTATATCTACATCAGTGTATATCTGCATCAGTGTACATCTACATCCGTGTATATCTACACCAGTGTATATCTACATCAGTGTATATCTACATCAGTGTATATCTTCATTCGTGTATATCTACATCAGTGTATATCTACATCAGTGTATATCTGCATCAGTGTACATCTACATCAGTGTACATCTACATCAGTGTATATCTACATCAGTGTATATCCACATCAGTGTATATCCACAACAGTGTATATCTACATCAGTGTATATCTACATCAGTGTATATCTTCATTCGTGTATATCTACATCAGTGTATATCTACATCAGTGTATATCTGCATCAGTGTACATCTACATCAGTGTACATCTACATCAGTGTATATCTACATCAGTGTATATCCACATCAGTGTATATCCACAACAGTGTATATCTACATCAGTGTATATCTGCATCAGTGTATATCTACATCAGTGTACATCTGCATCAGTGTACATCTACATCCGTGTACATCTGCATCAGTGTACATCTACATCCGTGTACATCTACATCCGTGTATATCTGCATCAGTGTATATCTCTATCAGTGTATACCTGCATCAGTGTATATCTACATCAGTCTATATCTTAATTAGTGTATATCTACATCAGTGTATATCTACATCAGTGTATATCTGCATCAGTGTATATCTGCATCAGTGTATATCTACATCAGTTTATATCTACATCAGTGTATATCTACATCAGTGTTTATCTTTATTAGTGTACATCTGCATCAGTGTACATCTACATCCGTGTATATCTACATCAGTGTATATCTACATCAGTGTATATCTACATCAGTGTATATCTACATCAGTGTATATCTACACCAGTGTATATCTACATCAGTGTATATCTGCATCAGTGTATATCTGCATCAGTGTATATCTACATCAGTGTATATCTACATCAGTGTTTATCTTTATTAGTGTACATCTGCATCAGCGTACATCTACATCCGTGTATATCTACATCAGTGTATATCTACATCAGTGTATATCTGCATCAGTGTACATCTACATCCGTGTATATCTACACCAGTGTATATCTACATCAGTGTATATCTACATCAGTGTATATCTTCATTCGTGTATATCTACATCAGTGTATATCTACATCAGTGTATATCTGCATCAGTGTACATCTACATCAGTGTACATCTACATCAGTGTATATCTACATCAGTGTATATCCACATCAGTGTATATCCACAACAGTGTATATCTACATCAGTGTATATCTGCATCAGTGTATATCTACATCAGTGTACATCTGCATCAGTGTACATCTACATCCGTGTACATCTGCATCAGTGTACATCTACATCCGTGTACATCTACATCCGTGTATATCTGCATCAGTGTATATCTCTATCAGTGTATACCTGCATCAGTGTATATCTACATCAGTCTATATCTTGATTAGTGTATATCTACATCAGTGTATATCTACATCAGTGTATATCTGCATCAGTGTATATCTGCATCAGTGTATATCTACATCAGTTTATATCTACATCAGTGTATATCTACATCAGTGTTTATCTTTATTAGTGTACATCTGCATCAGTGTACATCTACATCCGTGTATATCTACATTAGTGTATATCTACATCAGTGTATATCTACATCAGTGTATATCTACATCAGTGTATATCTACACCAGTGTATATCTACATCAGTGTATATCTGCATCAGTGTATATCTGCATCAGTGTATATCTACATCAGTGTATATCTACATCAGTGTTTATCTTTATTAGTGTACATCTGCATCAGTGTACATCTACATCCGTGTATATCTACATCAGTGTATATCTACATCAGTGTACATCTACATCCGTGTATATCTACACCAGTGTATATCTATATCAGTGTATATCTACATCAGTGTATATCTTTATTCATGTATATCTACATCAGTGTATATCTACATCAGTGTATATCTGCATCAGTGTACATCTACATCAGTGTATATCTCTATCACTGTATATCTACATCAGTGTATATCTTTATTAGTGTATATCTACATCAGTGTATATCTACATCAGTGTATATCTACATCAGTGTATATCTGCATCAGTGTATATCTACATCAGTGTATATCTACATCAGTGTATATCTACATCCGTGTATATCTACATCAGTGTATATCCACATAAGTGTATATCTACATCAGTGTATATCTGCATCAGTGTATATCTACATCAGTGTACATCTGCATAAGTGTACATCTACATCCGTGTACATCTACATCCGTGTATATCTGCATCAGTGTATATCTCTATCAGTGTATATCTGCATCAGTGTATATCTACATCAGTGTATATCTTTATTAATGTATATCTACATCAGTGTATATCTACATCAGTGTATATCTACATCAGTGTATATCTGCATCAGTGTATATCTACATCAGTGTATATCTACATCAGTGTATATCTACATCAGTGTTTATCTTTATTAGTGTAGATCTGCATCAGCGTACATCTACATCCGTGTATATCTACATCAGTGTATATCTACATCAGTGTATATCTGCATCAGTGTACATCTACATCCGTGTATATCTACACCAGTGTATATCTACATCAGTGTATATCTACATCAGTGTATATCTACATCAGTGTATATCTTCATTCGTGTATATCTACATCAGTGTATATCTACATCAGTGTATATCTCTATCAGTGTATATCTATATCAGCGTATATCTACATCAGTGTACATCTACATCAGTGTATATCTACATCAGTGTATATCCACATCAGTGTATATCCACATCAGTGTATATCTACATCAGTGTATATCTGCATCAGTGTATATCTACATCAGTGTACATCTGCATCAGTGTACATCTACATCCGTGTACATCTGCATCAGTGTACATCTACATCCGTGTACATCTACATCCGTGTATATCTGCATCAGTGTATATCTCTATCAGTGTATACCTGCATCAGTGTATATCTACATCAGTGTATATCTGCATCAGTGTATATCTACATCAGTTTATTTCTACATCAGTGTATATCTACATCAGTGTTTATCTTTATTAGTGTACATCTGCATCAGTGTACATCTACATCCGTGTATATCTACATCAGTGTATATCTACATCAGTGTATATCTACATCAGTGTATATCTACATCAGTGTATATCTACACCAGTGTATATCTACATCAGTGTATATCTGCATCAGTGTATATCTGCATCAGTGTATATCTACATCAGTGTATATCTACATCAGTGTTTATCTTTATTAGTGTACATCTGCATCAGTGTACATCTACATCCGTGTATATCTACATCAGTGTATATCTACATCAGTGTACATCTACATCCGTGTATATCTACACCAGTGTATATCTATATCAGTGTATATCTACATCAGTGTATATCTTTATTCATGTATATCTACATCAGTGTATATCTACATCAGTGTATATCTGCATCAGTGTACATCTACATAAGTGTATATCTCTATCACTGTATATCTACATCAGTGTATATCTTTATTAGTGTATATCTACATCAGTGTATATCTACATCAGTGTATATCTACATCAGTGTATATCTGCATCAGTGTATATCTACATCAGTGTATATCTACATCAGTGTATATCTACATCAGTGTATATCCACATAAGTGTATATCTACATCAGTGTATATCTGCATCAGTGTATATCTACATCAGTGTACATCTGCATAAGTGTACATCTAGATCCGTGTACATCTACATCCGTGTATATCTGCATCAGTGTATATCTCTATCAGTGTATATCTGCATCAGTGTATATCTACATCAGTGTATATCTTTATTAATGTATATCTACATCAGTGTATATCTACATCAGTGTATATCTACATCAGTGTATATCTGCATCAGTGTATATCTACATCAGTGTATATCTACATCAGTGTATATCTACATCAGTGTTTATCTTTATTAGTGTAGATCTACATCCGTGTATATCTACATCCGTGTATATCTACACCAGTGTATATCTACATCAGTGTATATCTACATCAGTGTATATCTACATCAGTGTATATCTTCATTCGTGTATATCTACATCAGTGTATATCTACATCAGTGTATATCTGCATCAGTGTACATCTACATCAGTGTACATCTACATCAGTGTATATCTACATCAGTGTATATCCACATCAGTGTATATCCACAACAGTGTATATCTACATCAGTGTATATCTGCATCAGTGTATATCTACATCAGTGTACATCTGCATCAGTGTACATCTACATCCGTGTACATCTGCATCAGTGTACATCTACATCCGTGTACATCTACATCCGTGTATATCTGCATCAGTGTATATCTCTATCAGTGTATACCTGCATCAGTGTATATCTACATCAGTGTATATCTTGATTAGTGTATATCTACATCAGTGTATATCCACATCAGTGTATATCTACATCAGTGTATATCTGCATCAGTGTATATCTACATAAGTGTACATCTGCATCAGTGTATATCTACATCAGTGTACATCTGCATAAGTGTACATCTACATCCGTGTACATCTACATCCGTGTATATCTGCATCAGTGTATATCTCTATCAGTGTATATCTGCATCAGTGTATATCTACATCAGTGTATATCTTTATTAATGTATATCTACATCAGTGTATATCTACACCAGTGTATATCTACATCAGTGTATATCTGCATCAGTGTATATCTGCATCAGTGTATATCTACATCAGTGTATATCTACATCAGTGTTTATCTTTATTAGTGTACATCTGCATCAGTGTACATCTACATCCGTGTATATCTACATCAGTGTATATCTACATCAGTGTACATCTACATCCGTGTATATCTACACCAGTGTATATCTATATCAGTGTATATCTACATCAGTGTATATCTTTATTCGTGTATATCTACATCAGTGTATATCTACATCAGTGTATTACTGCATCATTGTACATCTACATCAGTGTACATCTACATCAGTGTATATCTACATCAGTGTATATCCACATCAGTGTATATCTACATCAGTGTATATCTGCATCAGTGTATATCTACATAAGTGTACATCTGCATCAGTGTACATCTACATCCGTGTACATCTGCATCCGTGTACATCTACATCCGTGTACATCTACATCCGTGTATATCTGCATCAGTGTATATCCCTATCAGTGTATATCTGCATCAGTGTATATCTACATCAGTGTATATCTACATCAGTGTATATCTGCATCAGTGTATATCTACATCAGTGTATATCTACATCAGTGTATATCTACATCAGTGTTTATCTTTATTAGTGTACATCTGCATCAGTGTACATCTATATCAGTGTACATCTACATCCGTGTATATCTACATCAGTGTATATCTACATCGGTGTATATCTTCATCAGTGTACATGTACATCAGTGTACATCTACATCAGTGTATATCTACATCAGTGTATATCCACATCAGTGTATATCTACATCAGTGTATATCTGCATCAGTGTATATCTACATCAGTGTATATCTACATCAGTGTACATCTACATCAGTGTATATCTACATCAGTGTATATCTACATCAGTGTATATCTACATCAGTGTACATCTACATCAGTGTATATCTACATCAGTGTATATCTAATTCTTCAAAAAAGAAAAAATGAAAAAAAAACTATCAAGCCTGGGGAGGTCAGAGAATGACTTGTAGGAATGGGGAGAGGGGGAGTGGACGTTAATCAATAGCCAAAGGTGGTCTTAGGGAGCGACAAGAATAGACATTTAGAGAAATATGTTTATTTTAATTGTCATTTATATTCCACGTATTGCAGGGAAGGCAAATGTTCGTCGGAATGTTTAAAGAAAAAACACGTGACTCTAAGGTGGATGTACATATTTAAGATAAGATAAGATAGGATAAGATAAGATAAAATAAGATAATTTTTATTGGTCCAATCAAATAGAAATTCAGTTTGACTACAATTGACCACCTCAACGTAACTACTGTAACAATGACAATATAGATGCAAATACGAGCAACATTCACACATGAGACACATACACACTCACAACCAGCGTTTCATGAATTAGACTTCTGTGATGACCTCATCTCTAGAAATGAACGTGGGATAAAGGAGTTTTTACATCTTTCTGTTGTAAATGTGACTAATGTAAGCTTTAGGTCCAAAAAAGATTCAGGCGTAAGCAAGAACATTGTGCATCTTGATTTTGGTCCATTAACCAGCACGCTTTTAAATATTTGGTGACTAATATACCGTTACAAATTGATGTATATTGTATTTACTATGCCTTTCTCTTTTTCATGGACAGAACTTCTAACTTAGTCATTTCTAGACGGGATCTACACAGAAATATCTAATATTAACTAAAAAGAAAGTTTGTTTTTCTATGCTAGGATATTAAATAAATAGCACTATTCAAAAATGAAGGTGATTACAGAGGATGCCAGCTAAGGTCCCTTTATGACAGTCCTCGAGAAAGAAGTCTCAAAGTTTGTCTACATACAGCAGTGAAGTTCATGTTTTTTTTTGTTGTGTCTAAATATTTTGGGGGGCACTGCATGGGCACTTTGCATTTGAGAGTATTTATATTTAATATGAAATTCCGATGGGGTAAATAAATTCAAGTTTCAACTGAGTTTTAATGTTTAGTCTTCACTTAGTTTACGTATATTTCATTCCCCCCCCCACTTACTTCAGGTGCCCAATTGACTTATGTGGACACAGGGGTGCCCCACAAAATCCCGAAATTCAAATCCCAGTCTTCAACGAGATTTGAACCCAGGACCTCAGGTACGGAAGCCATGCTTTTTTATTACACAGCTATTGCATGTCTAGAAAATTGTAATGTTATTAACTCTTTCTCACTGTAATTATTTTTCCACGTTTCGACAGAATTCATTTTGCTCAGTAGTATTCCACTACGCTGTTATGATTAAGCTTCAATAACTTTTTGGCTTGTTATCAAAAAATGTTTTATTCGGTATAGAATTAAAGAGGATTGCATGCTTTTTATACATTAAGATAAATTAAAATTTTAAAAAATCAAACTTTAAATTAATTTAATGAGGTCTAATCAACGATGGTATCGTCGATTAGGAGCGGAAGAGTTGATTGTGGAGTATGACCATTGTACCCTATTGCTGCTAATATCTGTATCTACTCGGTATTTTTATTTGTTTCCTAGGGAAAGTCTAAAATTCCATTTTTGTTTTTCCTTTACTAAAGAGTCTAAGGTCACACTTAAATGACTAAAAATAGCTTTGTCTTCAAATACAAATAATTGCAGCCTATTCCGTGAGCCAATACTGAAAAGTCATTGGCAATTCTAACGCCGGCGTTCCTCACTCCTAATTTATCTCCCTTTAATATTTCTATTTATAACGCGTGCGCGTTACACTTTCCTTTTTTTCTGATACGGATAGTTTCATTGGAAGATAATTTACTTTGTAACAGTGGACAAGCAATTCAGCCAATTTTAATCAGATTTGTGTGTGCGTCAATGAACTGAGCGATTTCTACAACTAGATTTCTGCCTGCTCTGCACTTTGGGCTGTCCTTGGATAGTCACTATGGTGCCATGTTTAAATTCTGCCGGCTGCCGTTCCCAGCCTTCCTGTGGGAGCTTTGGATGTAATTATCTTGAAATCTGAAGGAACACTGTAAACGTCACTGTAATACATAAAACACTGCACATAATCTACATATTTAAATTCCTCATGAGCGCACTGCAATGTTGTCTGGCTTTAATTTTTTGATGACAGGTTAACTTCTGGACGCCGGTGCAGTTCTGCCCACTAAGTGTCTCTCCGATGGTGAAACTGAGAAGAAACTGTCAGACTAATAAAGTTCCTTTGGACCTGTATACAATGGCGCTGAACTCACGTCTTACCTGCAATGTGATGTCCAGGAATTTTGTTGATTAGCCCACTTTTAAGTATATAGTGTTGGACATAAACACATCAGAACAATAGGACTTCAAGCTGACCAGTCAGCTGGTAAACGCACCAACAAAATCTACAACTATGAACAATTTTGGATCTTCGCTCTTTGTAATGAACATGACAAACCGATCTTGTTTTGACCACTCGCTTATGCTCCTATATCTGCGACTATGACTATAATTGGTGAGCTCCAGCGGGTATATTACAATAAACCGTGTATTTGATCATGACCTATATACAACTTCTCAATAAACTTGACCAACAGTATTATATGGTCTGGACGTGGATGCGTTAACCTGTTTGTCTTGTGTGTTATTGTAAGTGAAAGTATAAGATGAATAAACCACAAAAAAATATATAGCTCTTCCTTCATTGACGAAAATGAACATATTTATCATTTCCTGTAAACTCAAAAATGGCTATAGAGTCCGAACTTCGTTTTACATAGCCAGCCATAAAAAAGGCATGGGTCAGTTGGGTCTACTGCAGAGAAGCCTGTTTCTTCTCTAAGACCTTTGTTAGCTCTGCGTTCCTTCATGCTGACCGCTCTCCTTGCTTCGTATATTGAGATCCCTACACTCACGGCTTCACGCCATGAGGAGCGATCGACAGCTAGTGATTCCAAGCCTTGAATGTCCATCTCACACTCCTTGAGGGAGCTCTTAAAAGTGTCTTTGTATCGCTTGTGTTAACCAACCTTTCCTGCATACAGCTTCCGATAAAGAAGTCGTATGGTTAGGCAATTTTCTGGCCTACGGACTACATATCGATATTAGGTACTTTTTATATGTGGCATGGATACTGTTCATATGTGACTACTGTAGGATTTCACTCTTTGGTATGTGGTCAAACCAGTTCACCTAATTAATAGCGTTCCTGCTTTTTAAAGGAGGAAAAAAAGCACTTATTGATATCGTTACGTCATACCATCATAACTGTATCCGCCAAATACAAAAAAATGAAGATGTAAAATTCACATACACATATACTTGTGAGAGATTAATATATGCTGGGGGGGGGGGGCATTGACGTCTTGTTCAAGTCTGCTGTTGTTGACGTCAACAAAGAGAAAAAAAAACAACTCCATTGAAACGTCCTGGTGTGAATCTAGGTGAAAATTTGCGATATATAGGGAAATGATTTAAAGGCCATCTGTTTATATGGTCAAAGTTTCGCAAGGGTGTCATGTGGCCAGAACGACGATTAACCTAACATTTCTTGACAGCTGAGTGGACAAAGGGGAGTAACTAACAATCCCGAATTAAAAATCCCAGTTTTCAGTGAGATCCAAACCAGAGGCCCATCCATTCGGAAGGCGAGTTCTTTACCAATCATCCAAACACGGCCCTTACATCTATGTGCTGTCCAAGCTATGTATCTGCTGCCCAAGCTATGTGCTGTCCAAGCTGTCTATGTGCTGTCCAAGCTGTCTATGTGCTTTCCAAGCTATGTATCTGCTGCTTAAGCTATCTATGTGCTGTCCAAGCTGTCTATGTGCTTTCCAAGCTATGAATCTGCTGCCCAAGCTATCTATGTGCTGCCCAAGCTGTCTATGTGCTTCCCAAGCTATCTATGTGCTGTCCAAGCTGTCTTTGTGCTTTCCAAGCTATGTATCTGCTGCCCAAGCTATCTATGTGCTGTTCAAGCTGTCTATGTGCTTTCCAAGCTATGTATCTGCTGCCCAAGCTATCTATGTGCTGTCCAAGCTATCTATGTCCTGTCCAAGCTATCTATCTGCTGTCCAAGCTGTCTATGTGCTGTCCAAGCTATCTATGTGCTGTCTAAGCTATCTATGTGCTGTCCAAGCTGTCTATGTGCTTTCCAAGCTATCTATGTGATGTCCAAGCTGTCTATGTGCTGTCCAAGCTATCTATGTGCTGTCCAAGCTATCTATGTGCTGTCCAAGCTATCTATGGGCTGTCCAAGCTATTTATGTGCTGTCCAAGCTATTTATTGTGTCTCTTGCTCCCAGGCTTCTAGTTTGTTCTGTCCTTTACTTAAAATTACTCCCACATCATTGTTCACTTCAAGCTCCCGACCTGTGCAATTGTTTACAATAGAAACAAGATTTAAGTACCCCGCCGCTAAAGTGCTAGTGACATTTTTCTCGGACACACACCAAGAGCGACGGCCGCCCTGGAGACAAGCGCCCGTAGCGATATTAATAAATGTGAAGTTATTAAAGTTATATAGTACTGTTCTGGCGACATTTCGTCAGGAGCTAGGAGCAGGTCAAAAACGTATAATGAAAAAAATCTCACGGGCAATAATAGTATTACAAAGCTTATATCAACTCATTTTGTCTGTCTGTTTGTCTGTCTGTCTTTCTGGTAAAATTGTTAAAACACGTTAGTTCTCCTACATCCATTCTCGAATCAAGTTAAAACTTTGCACAATTGTTTGTTGTACCTAAAACAAGCTTTATATACCTCGGAGCAATTGTCTCAGCTGAGGGAACGAAACCCGAACTATTGGCCCGAATAGCACAGTCCACAGCAGCCCTTACAAAACTTAAAATAATATGGAAAGACCAAGGCTTAACCATCGGCCCCAAAAATCAGTCTGATGCGTTCTCTGGTAATGGCCATATTTTTATATGCTTGCGAGTCTTGGACGCTGACTGCAGAGCTACAGAGGAGGATCCTAGCAATGGAATTGAGATTCAGCAGAATCCTTGGTATCACATTCAAATACATTATCATAAACCAAGATATTAGAGACAGGGTTACTGCACCGATCGGACCCCATGATGACCTGCTAACTATTGCACACAAAAAAAAAACGCAAGCTTAAAATCTATGGCCACATAACAAGTTCATCGGGGCTCGCAAAGACCTTCCTTCAGGGAACAGTAGCAGGAAAAAGAAGAAGAGGCAGACAGAAAAAGCGATGGGAGGACAACATAAAAGAATGGACGGGCCTGCCAGTGAAAGAGGTTCTAAACAAGGCAAAAGGCAGAGAGAAACGGAGAAAGTCTTGCTTGGTGCCCCAACGGTCCAACATAATAAGCGATAAGTAGGTAAGTAAACAAGAATCAATAAAAATAAAAATGAACAAATTAGTCAATTAATTATTGGTAACTAGGCATTTCATTTGGTATCGGAGAAAGAAAATTAATGCGACTTGTTGAAACATGTGGTAGCATATCAAATTTCTGGATTAAGCGTTTTAACCGTTTTTGAGAATAGCGTCATACCAACCTCCCCCCCCCCCCCCAGGTTCCACTCCGAAAGTGTGACTAGAATAGAGGTATTGTATTAAAAAAAAAAAAGAAGTTGTGTAAAATGATGTAAAGGCCTAAGGGTGGCATTTAGGGCCGCCTCCACAGACCCTACTTCTAGAAGTGTTAAATCCCTATTTTAGAAAGAGTATAATAAGTCTTGTCTTCGAGTCCGAAGATTAACGAGGAATGCAGTATTTCCCGTGGCTACGCAGCTCCAGATGCGACCTACATTCTTAGCCACATCCAGCGCAGACATAACCATTTTCCGCCCATGGTCGAATTAGAATTTCGTTTGGTCGTCTACGTCTGTCCTCGGCAGTGGACCTTCTTTTGGCATCAAATGTGTATCCTGTGGCCTCTGTAAGTGATCTCAAGCTGTCTCGTTCTGAAGCCTCCTAGAGCTAGGTGCTCTAGAAAGAGTATAGATATTATACAATTAGATAAAATGTTTATATTATAAAATAATGTAGTTTAAATTAGAGCAAATAGGTACATTTTATTCGGAAAAACAGAGATACGTTTGTGTATATATATTGCCCTATCTATAAATAACTTTTCTACTGGGGTAAATTTTGTGTGTGTGTGTGAACAAAAGCTGAAAGTTGGCCAAGACCCACTACTCTACCTGTGTGCTATAAATGGAAACAACGTCACACAAGGCACTTAACTCTCTGCCCCGCGTATTTATTCTTCTTGCTATTTCAGGCTACGTCAAGACGCTGGCCGACACGTGACCATGTCACATGATCCCAATATTTGCGTACGCTGTTATAATATTAGTACCTAAAACCCCGTCTAATAATTATGGCGTGGCATGAGACATTCCATTCCGGACGAGGTGCTTACCTTGGGAAGTCCCGTTGTCTCAGCGCCCCACTCCCCCCACCCCTTGGGCGACGACGTTAGCACCCACATACATCGGTGTTGTCCAACACAGTGACGAATTTAGCGACCAGCGTCCCACTGGACCACACAGTGGTCAGTCCAGAAGGTCACACCTTTAAGTTAGGATGACCATTGGCTAACACTGCTGGCGTGGTCAGATTTGTCACGACTGACCTAGACTCTTTTTACAATACACTTTAAAGCCGTCAACACGTTGAGAAAAAAGAATACGCCCTGTGGTACTTATGTTGGCACCCCGGCGCCCTCTTTAACGTCAGTCATTGGGACTGACAGGGTGAATATAGAAATGTGTTTATAGTTGGCACGGTTTTAAAGGGAGCATATAAATTTGTTACTTTCCTGTGGTACCTAAAATAAAACAGAGATCGTAACACTGAAATTAATGCTTTGGATGTTCCTTCAAAGTTCCACAATATATAAGCTCTTATCCAAATCTCACGCTGGACGACGTGGGATGGCAGCGTAATAATATATGTTTCATTTCTCTTCTAGTTTTCGAGATCTGAGTGTGACAGACGGACAGACGGACATTTTGCACAAACGTAATATCGGCTTTTCCCCTTTACGGGGGCCGCTAAAAATCAATTAATTGAATTAAATATTGGTATTGTGTTTGGTATCGAACAAGGGAAAGAAATCATTCTTAACTGATGTGTTCGTATAAGTTGGGTTAATCCACTTGCAGAGGTTTGAGCCCTGAGTGAACCAGTTTTTTTTTTGTTTTTTTTTGGTGTTTAGAAAATTATCACGGGAACATTAACATTCATGTTCCCTTCTTCCCCGCCCCCCCCCCTTTCCCAAGAGACTAGTGATAGGATCATAGCGCACTGAAAAAGCTAAAATATGAAATAGCGCTAAACAAAAACAATCGGTAAAAATATTTTCCAGTGCACAGATTTTTTTAATTGACGTCTTGTTCACGTCCGTTGTTATTGACGTCATCAAAGAGAAAAAAAACAACAACTCTATTGAAACGTCCTGGTGTGAATCTAGGCGAAAATTGGCGATGTATAGGGAGATGATATAAAGGCCATCTGTTTATATGGTCAAAGTTTCGCAAGGGTGTCATGTGGCCAGAACGACGATTAACCTAACATTTCTTGACAGCTGAGTGGACAAAGGGGAGTAACTAACAATCCCGAATTTAAAATCCCAGTTTTCAGTGAGATCCGAACCAGAGGCCAATAGATTCGGAAGGCGAGTTCTTTACTAATTATCCAATACGTCCCTTACATCTATCTGCTGTCCAAGCTGTCTATGTGCTGTCCAAGCTGTCTATGTGCTGTCCAAGCTGTCTATATGCTGTCCAAGCTGTCTATGTGCTGTCCAAGCTATCTATGTGCTGTCCAACCTATCTATGTGCTGTCCAAGCTATCTATGTACTGTCCAAGCTATCTTTGTGCTGTCCAAGCTATCTATGTGCTGTCCAAGCTATCTATGTACTGTCCAAGCTATCTATGTGCTGTCCAAGCTGTCTTTGTGCTGTTCAAGCTATCTATGTGCTGTCCAACCTATCTATGTGCTGTCCAAGCTATCTATGTGCTGTCTAAGCTATCTATGTGCTGTCCAAGCTATCTATGTGCTGTCCAAGCTGTCTTTGTGCTGTCCAATTTTTAGTGTGGATCAATTACAAATTTAACCTCATTATTATCCAAACTATTGAACTGAAGTACACTTACTCTAAGCTTTTTGTTTTTAAAAATGTTTTCTTGTATTCTGATCTGGTCATCAATTCATGCCTTAGTGCATGATTACCAAAACATCAATGCATGTTCTTGCACTAACATATTTCAGACCAATGCGTCATATAAAAAAAAAAAAAGTCCATTCCATTGTACTCTTTATTTTATTTTAAAAGACCAATCAAATGAACAAACTGACGTCAAAAGAAAAAAAAGGCGCCTTTTTTGTCTTAGCGTTCAAAGTGGCCCCCCGGCAGACGTCAATGACGCGGTTAAAACAGCCGATGGAATAGCGATAGAACATGGCGCTGGCCCCTTGGGATCGCCGGAAGTGGGCAGCTAAAAGAAGATGGAAGAACGGGCCAGCCGTAGGCGGCGAGAGGGCTGGGAATGACAGGGGAAGATAATCAGCGATGTTGATGGAACGCGGGAGGGAAAAAGGGAAGTAATTATTGTAATGCATTTGTTCTTAGGGTGTAGAGAGGCATCTATGTTAATTGCGAGACTAAAATATAAAAGAACTCAAATGTCGACACACAAAGGTTATATAAAGAGAAATGCCTTCACTAATTAGTATTTGTTTACGCAGCATTACAATGGAAACAGATGAGCATTAAGATTTTTCAAAGTGTTGAATTAATTTGATGTTTTTCCTAAGTGTTAAATTGCAGATTCTCCATTCCTTATTCTCTAAAGAAATAACTCTTTTAAGAATATCTTCACATTCTCCAGGGAAATAGTATACATCACATGCACTAGTGACAGAACAGGGTGCAATTGGCCTAATCATCATCATCATTATCTTTCCTTTGCGTTCCTCATGGAACATAGGTCCCCCTAAAAGCACGCCGCTCTCCGCGGTCTATTGCTTGTTTTTAATGGCCAAATAGTAGACAGGATTATGTTTGACCAACTAGTGGCGAATAAGACGCGGAGAAGGCTCACTTTGGCCATCTATAGTTTTCTGGTCATCGAGTAGACCCATTCCTATGTGATAATTTAGTATTTTGTAGATCACTAGTAGACAAGGCTCTATATGGTCACCAAGTAGGTCAGTTTAGAACTGAAGGTCCACTCAGAGTCTCGCCTTTTTTACTTCCGAAAAGATGTAAACAGAACGACGATATCACTCGAGAGATACTTGACCAGTGTGACGTAAGAGGACTTGCTGATCTCCGTCTCGAAAGGTCTGGGAAACCAAAAATTCTCGACCTGTATAGTGACATGTATGCACTACGCAAGACAGCAGAGTTTCTGTCCAGGGCTTTTGCAAGAGAGGATTTGAGCCTCTCCAGCCCTCAAATGGAGGTTGATGATGATGGTGATGATAATGATGATAATGAAGATGATGATGATAAAGATGATGATGATAATGATGATGATGATGATAAGGATGATGATGTTAATGATGATGATAATGATGATGATAATGATGATGATAATGATGATAATGATGATGATGATGATGATTGTAATGATGATGATGATGATTATGATGATGATGATGACGTAAGAGGACACGAATACATTACAGTATCACATCAGCTAAAAATACGTATTGGAGTGTCTTCTTCTTAAGAACATTTTAAATCGCTCTTGTTGTAGACGTCTCATCAGAAAGCGAGTAAAGGATCTCCTCCTGAGAAGACGTTCATTAATTTAAAAAAAAATAATTCTTTAATTAAACATAAGTAAAAGTGTCAATCTAGATAAAGTAATATTCCAATATAGATTGACAAGAACAATGTGGTTTTCTGAACTATTATCGAAAGACGTGGTAATGGATATATAGCACTTCATTACATATAAAATGTTCCCAATGGCTTGAGTCTCAACGCTCAACTCCTGGAATTCACTTGTGGCCCAACTCTTATCACTAACAGAAAGGTCCAAGGCGAGTAAAAGTAAATTTCCCCGTTCAGACCTTGTGTTCTATAGGGCAGATGATGTAAAGGTCATCAGTTTCTGTGGCCAACGGTTAACGAGGGTGTCATGTGGCCAGCACAAAGACCAATCGCTTGTACTTTTCCCCAACTAATTTCAGGTACCCAATATGGCCAGGTGGACTCATTGGCGCCCGAAGATGCCGAAATAAAAAACTCCAGTCTTCATCAGGATTCGAACCCGGACCTCAGTTTGGAAGTCAAGCGCTTTACCGTTCAGCCACCTGGCCTCATGTCAAGGCGAGTAAGTGTCCCCTAAACCAACAAGCTTCGGGCAGGTGGGACTCTTTAGCATTGAATGGCTACCCACCTAGGAGAGGGAAATTCAAACCTCTGCTGCCTTGCAGCTATATACCCAAACATGGGAAAGGCTTTGGGAGTCAATACTGAGAAAAGATAAACTGGAGCTGGCAACCCCCCTGGGAGACTGTTACATGCTGAGGGCCTGCGACGCCAATGCTACCAAACTGTATTTTTTCTTTGGAAGGATACATCAGCTGCTTGAAGAGGGGAAAACAGATGTGCGGGTGACATTGTTCAGACCTCAGCTAATACCTAGGCATTTATCTTTTGTTTGCCATGAGATGATCTATAGTCGCTGCACTGCTGAAAGAGGCCATAAAATTACAATGTAAACTGAAAACTTCTTTTTCGTATTTAAAAAAAAAACAACGTATTTTCAGCCCTTAACCTCTGCCTCCAGAGAGCGCAACCCATTGTCAGGAAAACTCTGAATTATAACTGGACTATAAATTACGATACTGGACAAACAATGACCTTTACAATAAATTCTTCTTCGCTTTCTTCAACTTACAGTGTGGACAAGATGAATGACCATTAAGGTATCGTGTCTTCATCCCCCAGTGGAAACTAACCCCTTCTTTCAGTCTAATTATTGGCCTTGAGGTGACACACGACTTTAATGTCCAGACTGACCAGTCAGCTGACAATGATGGCGTGGATAGGGTGTTAAAAACACAATCCAGTATCCCCCTTCCCAGACCGCCATGCTTACAATGGTGTGGTAATGTAGAGTTAAGATCTCAATGATTTCTGAGTAGAAAACTTAAAAAAAGATAATAATGTGCTTCTTGGTATGGATTGATACGTTGTTTTTTTTTTTACTATCTTAATTAAACTTAATAAAATAGAGAGTTACCTCATTTTTGTGTGGGCACCAAAAGTGATTTTTTAAAATCATTTCCCCATGTTTCTATCTTTCTTGTCATCTCATTTATTAGAGTTGTGTTTTATTGTTTACCATTCGTCTGTCCGTTTGTCTGTCACATTATTTCTCCCACTTCCCATTCTCCGACCAAGTTTAAACGCTAGGAAATTACTCGTTGTCCCTTACAAAACAACATAGTAGACAACATAGAAGATATAGTAGTACAAGAAAATGGAATTCAAAAACTATTAGCCAACACCAAACCAAATAAAGCTTCTGGACCTGATGGTATTCCAGCTAGATTACTCAAAGAACTAAGTAATGAGCTAGCCCCAGTGTTCAAAATACTCTTTCAGGCTTCACTTAACCAGGGCAGAGTACCAAAGGACTGGAAAGAAGCTAATGTCACCCCCCTATTTAAAAAGGAGAAAAATCTGACCCAGGGAACTACAGACCAGTATCACTTACCAGCATCACATGTAAAATCCTAGAACACATAATATGTAGCAACATCATAAACCACTTAGACAAACATAATGTCCTCACACCATACCAACATGGCTTTAGGAAATATAGATCATGTGAAACACAACTAATAGGACTAATTGATGATTTTTCAAAAGGTTTAGATAATAGTGAACAAATAGATGCTATCTTACTAGATTTTTCTAAGGCTTTTGACAAAGTTCACCACCATAGTTTGCTTAAAAAATTAAAATATTTCGGCATTAATGGTCCACTGCATCAGTGGATTAAAGACTTTCTGATAGGGAGAGAACAAACTGTAATAATAAATGGCTCTAAATCAACACCGATAACAGTAAACTCAGGTGTACCTCAAGGTACAGTCTTGGGTCCACTACTATTTTTAATTTACATAAATGATTTACCAAATTGCATTAGTTCAGGAACAAAAGTCAGATTATTTGCAGACGATTGCATAATATATAGAACAATAAAAACAACACAAGACACAGATATTTTACAAAGAGAATTAGATGAATTACAGAAATGGGAATCAAATTGGAGCATGTCTTTCCACCCAGAAAAATGTCAGTTGTTAAGAGTAACAAAAAAACTAAAACAAATTAATTCCACTTATCTTATTCATGGCAAACCAGTATCACAGACTAAAAACGCAAAATACCTAGGTGTTATAATAAATGAAAAACTATCATGGAATCCACATATTGATGAAACTACAAAAAAATCAAACAAAGCATTAGGATTTATTAAAAGAAATTTCTATAAATCAAATAAGAACATAAAACTAAAATGTTACTTAACCTTGGTTAGGCCGATAATAGAATATGCATCCTCCGTTTGGGACCCCTCAACTCAAGAAAACATTAAGAAACTGGAACAGACACTAAATAGAGCAGTGAGATTCATAACAAACGAATATTCACATTTGACTAGAGTAACACCTTTAGTAAAATCACTAAATTTAGAAAGCCTTCAGGACAGAAGGCTCAAAAGTAAAGTAGCAATCATACATAAAACACTGAACCATAATCTTCAAATACAAAAACAAAATTTAATAAAATACACTGAAAGACACAAAGATAAAGGCACATTCCTCGTCCCATATGCTAGGACAAATTTGTACAAATACTCCTTCTTCCCTAGTGCTATTAGAGCATGGAATGGGTTGCCTGAGCTAGCCAGGAAAACCAGTGACTTGGCAGAATTTAAGTCATTGGTTAATATGCATGACTAAATGCATGACGCGTAGGACGTAATCATCTTCTTTTTTGAAGTAACGTCTGTATTATATAAGATAAGATAAGATACAAAACAGGAATCAATAAAAAAAAAAAAAAAAAACAAGAAAAAAATTAATTTATTATTGATATTTAATTAATTTTGTTATATTTAAAAAAGGAAATAAATATTACAGTATTAAGATTTCGCTGTAAATAAACATTTTTAACTTCATAAACCCTTTTAAAAAAGTATTTTCAATATTTTGCTTGTTCTTTCATTTCTCTTGCCTTTTTTTGTTTCTCTTTGTTTTTATTTGTTTGTTTCTTTCGCCATGTTTCCCTTGCTTTCTCACTTCCTTCAGCATCATTTCTCTTCTCACTTTTCTCTTCTCTCTACTTCCTCTCTTCTCTCTCTCTCTTCTCTCTTCCGTCGTCTCTCTTCTCACTTCTGTCTACTTCCTCTCCTCAACTTCCTCCTCTCTCTCTCTCTCTCTCTCTTCTTCCTCTCATTTTTCTTCTCTTTGTTTACTAGCTTCTCTCTTCATTCTCTTTGTTTACCTTGCCTTTTCTCTTCCACGTCTATGTTCCCCTGCATTCTCTTCTCTTTCTCTTTGTTGACCTGACCAACTCTAACCACTCTTTACATTCCTTGCCTTCTGTTTTCATCTTCTCTTGTTTTCTCCCACATCTCTTTATTTTCCCAATCTTTCTTCAATTCTTTCTCTTTGTTTCTCTTCTTTTTTTTTTTTACGTTCTTTCTCTAATGTTACCTTGGCTTCTCTCACCTCCTCTGTTCTCTTTCTCCTTGTATCCTCTGCTACTATTATTCTCTTCTATGCTTCTCTTCCTTTTTCTCTTCCCCTCTTTCTGAAATTCAAAGAGAAATGCTGTCTACAGTTCTAATAGGACCATGTATTTGCATAGAAAAAGTTTTTAAGCCTTAAAAAATAGAAATTAACTTTTGTTTATTAGAATATCAAAATGTTTGTTTGTCTGTTTGAATATCAAAATCTTTGTTTGTCTGTTTGTAGGAGTTAAAGATAATTTACTTCCTAGTCCAAATTTTCTGCAGGACGACGGGTGATGGCAGCGGGCAGGGTTAAGCCCGTCATCATCAAGACTACCAAACGACAGTCCAGCGCGCGTACCGCAAGATCAGGCAGCTATCCATATTCAAATATAGATTTTTAAGTACAATATTGTTCTACAAGTTTGTTATTGCTGGAAGCTCTCTACCACCTATAAAATACTTCCCATGACTTGCGTCTCAAACAGCCTCTGACAACTCATCCGATTCCTGGCCCTTCGTTGCTGCACACCTTTTATCAGTAACGAAAGGGGCAAAGGAGAGTAAGTGTCGCTTGAGCCAGTAATTATTGGGCAGGACAGACTCGTTAGCCTTGGCTGACTACCCAACTGAGTAAATGGAAACGTCTGCTTTCTTGCAGCTTGTCCAAACATTCAATGGATGCTCACATTGCTTCTATACAGCTTCTTGTTAAACGCATAAATCACTGATACAATAATCCACGACTGGTGTACTAAGCTATGAATAGGTTCCACTTTTTAAAAAAAAAATGTGCTCTCTCTTCAAGACGTGTATCAACATAGACAATATTTGGGTCACGGGCAGTTGTCTTCTATTTACATTTGAGACTCTTCTCTCTTGTGCTGTGTCCTAATGGCAGGCCTTCGAGACAGGAAATGATCTTTGTTCGGGAAGTTGCTTTTATAGTCAATGACAGGGGAGATCACCGCTTTCTTTTTCTTATACAAGTAAATATCCTCAATTATATATTTCTGTCGTGCATAAAATGTATAAAAAATCTTCATTAAGCGCAAAAGTTTTTGTAGTTTCTGTTATTCCTATTTCTTTTCTTTTTTTTTATGTTATATTTTTTATTCCTTTAAATATTTTTATGATTTTTGGAAAAAGTTTTTTTTTTCCCTATTAGTGTGTCCAAGAAATTGTTCTTGTAATTCACTCCTCCCCAAGGAGCTGACCAGTGCTATGGAAACCAGACATTAAGATGGTACTGAGATGAAATATCTCCACCTATCGAATTACACAGTGGTCACCCATGTTGACTACGTTAGAAAGTACCAATAAGAAACCAAAAGTTTAGAGTCTCCAGACCAAAGTGTAACGGAGCTTAAAATAGATGACACCATTTTCTAGTCTCTTATTTTAATAACATTTAACCTTTAATGTGCACAATTTTTTATGGGGGTTAAATGTCGATACATTTGTGTTTGTTTGTGGTGAATAGTTTTACGTGCAATTAAAGAGGGGAGGGGCGGTGGATGAGTGGTAAGGCGCTTGGCTTCCGAACCGGACAACCCTGGTTCGAATCCACTTTAAGACTTTAATTGCGTGATCTTCAGGGCGCCTCTGAGTCCACCCATCTTTAACAGCTAGATCATTTTATCAGCGAATTATATATATATGCTTGTGGATAAAACAAATTGAGTATATGACACTATTTACTTACAAACTTCGATCATATCAAGAACATGAATATTAATAGAGCGAGTTCATTAGCTGCCTGGCCCTGAAGTATGAGCTCTAGACTGTCGGCTTGAGTCCTCGAGGTCGAACCCTGCCCAGATTATTTGCAGACGATAGCATAATATATAGAACAATAAGAACAACACAAGATACAGAAATTTTACAAAGAGAATTAGATGAATTACAGAAATGGGAATCCAATTGGAGCATGTCTTTCCACCCAGAAAAATGTCAGTTGTTAAGAGTAACAAAAATAACAACTATACAAAATAAATTCCACTTATTTTATTCATGGTAAACCAGCAACACTGACTATAAACGTAAGATACCTAGGTGTTATAATAAATAAAAAAAAAACAGTCATGCAGTCCCGATATTGATGAAAATATAAAACAAAAAATTCAACAAAGCATTAGGGTTTATTAAAAAAAAATTCTAAAATCAAATAAGAACATAAAACTAAAATGTTCTTTAACCTTGCTTAGGCCAATAATAGAATATTGCATCCTCTGTTTGAAAACCCCTCAACTAAAGAAAGCATCTAGAAACTGTAACAGACACAAAATAGAGCAGTGAGATTCATAACAAACGAATATTCACATTTGACTAGAGTTACACCTTTAGTAAAATCACTAAATTTAGAAAGCCTTCAGGACAGAAGACTTAAACGTAAAGTAGCAATTATACGTAAAACAATATACCATAATCTTCAAATACAAAATTTCATAAAATACTCAGAAAGACACAAAGATAAAGGCACATTCCTCGTTCCATATGCTAGGACGAATATGTACAAATGCTCCTTCTTCCCTAGTGCTATTAATGTTATTTATAAGACAAGACGTCATAGACTAACAGAACTCTGTTCCTAGAGGGCAGTTACATTCATAACCCAAAATTATTTTTTATTCTTCGTAAATCTAAGCAGAATGTGTCGACTATCATCTAAATATAAATTCGACTTCCATTATATGTACATAGAAAATTGTACATTGGATTTAGTTACATACAGAATTATAGTGCATATTGAAGTTTTTTTAAGGGCATACTATAAAGGTTAATGAACATTTTAATGTTTAATCCATAACTAAGCAGATCTTGGCACACTGTGCTACAGCCCGGACGAACCTGAGTCGCCAAAACTGTATCGGATATTCCGTTCCTTATGGTCACATCAGCTCCGTGGAGAGGGGGGGGGGAACGCTATGTGGGCGA
Source organism: Biomphalaria glabrata (assembly GCF_947242115.1). Classification (NCBI taxonomy): domain Eukaryota; kingdom Metazoa; phylum Mollusca; class Gastropoda; family Planorbidae; genus Biomphalaria; species Biomphalaria glabrata. The sequence continues at coordinate 2,622,122 of NC_074720.1, forward strand.
CATCGTTCAGACCATAAACATAGCCCAGGCTTTCATCTCGCTTGAAAAAGGGTTTTACGAGATGAACCAAAGTCGTTACGACTGAAGGAGGCCAGCAAAAAATAAATTTTGAAATGTATTAAATCTAGTCAACCCGCCAATCAATATCAACAGTGCCTTGACTTGCGACGTTATGCTACTGTGACGGTTAGTCTACTAACCAAACTCACTGTACTTTTCCTGGTCAGCAGTTGTCCTATAGAAGAATACAAACAGCGATGCGGTCCATTCATTTGGCTTGTCCAGCGAGCTTTAGTTTTTAAGACCGTTCGTTGTGTTTTGAGAAAAAGAGAGAGAAGATAGGGAGAAAGGGAGAGGAAAGGTAGGGAGAAAGGGAGAGGAAAGAGAGGGAGAAAGGGAGAGGAAAGAGAGGGTGACAGAGAGAGGAAAGAGAGAGGGAGAGACACTGAAAAACAAAGAGAGAAAATTACACTAAATGGACCTTATTCACCAAAGCGAACAATCATTTGATAATATTGATAAAACATTGGAAAAACTGTCACGTGATAACCATTGTTGATTAAAATTAGATCGTAATTTGTATTGAAGAGAAAGAGAGGCACGTGACTCAATGTTGTTTGTTTGCGATTGCTGAATGAGGTTCACCGCAAAGTTCGTCCAATAAGTGATTTTTTCAAAACTTAGAATCATACCTATACTGAGACATATCCTTTCAAATGTGAATCTTTTAAGCTCTTCCCAGAAACTGAACCTAGAATCCGTTCCTTAGTGGATGTAGCTTCAACCTTATCGATTCACTTTCTAAGACGTCGAAGTTAATGGCCAGATCATTTTTTCTGTGTGAGATGGTCGAAATATGTCTGCCTAAACATTAGTGAAATTCCCTGAAGGACGCTCACACAATTTGGCAAAGTTTCTAACAGTTGTTTTGTCTCAAGTATGCAAACCATTGGAACATTAATTGTACCACACAAAACAAAGAGATCATTGAAACATTAATTGTACCACACAAAACAAAGAGATCATTGGAACATTAATTGTGCAACACCAAATAAAGAGATCATTGAAACATTAATTGTGCCACACCAAACAAAGAGATCATTGAAACATTAATTGTGCCACACAAAACAAAGAGATCATTGGAACATTAATTGTACCACACAAAACAAAGAGATCATTGGAACATTAATTGTGCAACACCAAATAAAGAGATCATTGAAACATTAATTGTGCCACACCAAAAAAGAGATCATTGAAACATTAATTGTACCACACAAAATAAAGAGATCATTGGAACATTAATTGTGCAACACCAAATAAAGAGATCATTGAAACATTAATTGTGCAACACCAAATAAAGAGATCATTGAAACATTAATTGTGCCACACAAAACAAAGAGATCATTGAAACATTAATTGTGCCACACAAAACAAAGAGATCATTGAAACATTAATTGTGCCACACAAAACAAAGAGATCATTGAAACATTAATTGTACCACACAAAACAAAGAGATCATTGAAACATTAATTGTGCCACACCAAACAAAGAGATCATTGAAACATTAATTGTACCACACAAAACAAAGAGATCATTGAAACAAAGCGGAATTTTCTCTACACCAAACTCCTGGGTCTAGAAAGAACTGAGAAGATATCTCTTTAAGAATTTTAAGGGCCAGGTGTTGGTCCCGTCACTCACTCATTATTCAGCCAAAATACTATTAACAAATGACAAATCTACCAGAATCGAGACGATATTATATATAGTACAATGTAAGGTTTGTGTATGTTTTGCGTAAAAATCAAAACCGTTTGGGCAATTTTCATAAAACTTGCCATGAACGTTCTTTAAATAATAACGGTGATTATTAAAATACGTAACGATTTAGGTCAGTGAGACATCTTAACATAGATTTTAACAATAAAAACATCACTGATGCCATCATAATTTAACCAGACAAAAACAGAACGAAATAAAAAAAAAAAAGGGCGAAGGCGGGTAAAAACATCGCTAGTTCATCATATAACATTCCAATCGTCCATATAACATTTCAATTGTCCATATAACATTCCAATTGTCCATATAACATTCCTATTGTCCATATAACATTCCAATCGTCCATATAACATTTCAATTGTCCATATAACATTCCAATTGTCCATATAACATTCCTATTGTCCATATAACACTCCAATTGTCCATATAACATTTCTATTGTCCATATAACACTCCAATTGTCCATATAACATTTCTATTGTCCATATAACACTCCAATTGTCCATATAACATTTCTATTGTCCATATAACACTCAAATTGTCCATATAACATTTCTATTGTCCATATAACATTTCAATTGTCCATATAACATTCCTATTGTCCATATAACACTCCAATTGTCCATATAACATTTGTATTGTCCATATAACACTCCAATTGTCCATATAACATTTCAATTGTCCATATAACATTCCTATTGTCCATATAACATTCCAATTGTCCATATAACAATGCACAATATAACATTACAATTTTATTTCAGCTTAAAAAAACTAAATATGTCATCAGAGATGACATCAATGTTTTTTAGCTTCATAAACTATTTAAAAAAAAGCATCGTATATCACTCGAACACAGCTGCCATCTCTAGAAGAGCTTTTTCATGAAAGATGCCTTTCCAAAACTCTCACGATTCTTAAAGACAACCTGCACCCATTAAAGCACTGTTACATAAGATCTGAACGAAGTGGTCGTCTCCTTTCCATTAGGACTAAAACAGAAAGATTTAAAAACTCCTTTATCCCACTGTCGGTCAGAGTGTTACAAGATCATCTGTCGTCATTGAGAAAAACATAGAAGTCTTGTTCATAAAGCGCTGATTGTGAGTGTGTATGTGTTTCGTGTGTGAATGTTGCTCGAATGGGCATCTATATTGTTATTGTACAGTAGTTACGCTAAAGTTGTCAATTGTAATAAAACTGAATTTCCATTAGATTGGATCAATAAAAATTATCTTATTTTATCTTCTTATCGTATAAAAATTAGCACATGTCAGAGATAACTTCAAATTTCTCAGTTTTTCATAAGAAGAGCAAATTTCAAAGATGACATCTGATTTTACAGCTTCGTAAGACTAGCAAATGTCAGAGATGACATCGTTTTCCAGCTTCATAAAACTAGCAAATGTTAGAGATGACATCGGATTTTCCAGCTTCATAAAATAAGCAAATGTCAGATGGCATCTCCACTAAAGTTTCCCATTGCGTGTCTGCAAACTAATGGCTCCATTTACCACTTTCAAATCTTATCTAGCAGAGAATAAGTTTGTGTCGCAAGCAATTGCTGGCAGACGTCTTGATTCTAATTGGCTCAATTCTCACGTGACCTATCCTACGAGCGTATTGAGACTGAGGCAAGTGTTACGAAATTTACATACAAATGAGTGTCCGAGCTGCTTGAAATGTACTCTCTAAACAAAAATATATCATTGGCAAGCAATATTGTCCTCCAACATTGCTTGAATTACGCTTTCTTTTATGTGAAACTCTCAAACTAAAATACTTAGTGAATACATTTATTTAAATTTGAATTTAGGTTTGTCTATTATATCATCTATTATCATCCGTCCCTTAACCAAATCCTTCTACTTTCCCCGGTAAACAAGTGTTCTTAGCAGGATGTCAAGAGAGAGGTCGACCCACTCTTTTATTTTGTACAGACAGCCTTTCTTTGGACGACCATTTCTTTGTGTTCCCTCTACTGTACCATGAAGAATGACTTATGATAGTAAGTCAAGTCTTACAATATGACCAAACCAGCTCAGCTTAAGGCACATTCCACGTTCCATATGCTAGAACAAACTTGTACAAATGCTCCTTCTTCTCTAGCGCTATTAGAGCATGGAATGGGTTGCCTGAGCTAGCCAGGAAAATCAGTGACTTGGCAGAATTTAAGTCATTGGTTAATATGCATGACTAGATGCATGACGCGTAGGACATAATCATCTTCTTTTTGAAGTATTTTATAAGATAAGATAAGCTTTCGTGTCATCACAGTTCTTCCTTTTTGCCAGACAAGAGTGTTGACTTGTAAAAGTATAAACTCGTATGTCTTAAAGGCAACTATTTCTTGAGGGGAACATTATTTACTTTAAAGTTGAACTTCAAATATGTAAATAAATATTCTTAGATAATTAGAATTTTAGGCTTGTTCGCACAAAGTTAAAATGTGTGCCCCCCCCCCCATCCATTTCCCTGTAACCAAGAGTGCTAATAGGCTGCCTGGCTATGTGCTGTCCGTTTTGGAACTGTCGTAACGTTGTCCCAGAAATTTATTGTCCTGCAGGTTATTTGACCAGGAGATAGAAATGTTAATTTCTAATGAAGCTCTAATAAGATAAGTAAAGTAAAAAGTAAGGTACACCTTTCAGACCTTGTGATCTATAGGGCAGATAGTGTTAAGATCATCTGTTTATTTGGCCTACGGTTAACGAGCAGGGTGTTATGTGGCCAGCACAACGACCAACAGCCTTTGCTTTCCACAAATAAGGTCAGGTACCCATTAGAGTTGGGTGGACTCATGGGCGCCCTAAGGATCCTGGAATTCAAAATCACAGTCTTCACCGAGATTCGAACCCAGGACCCCAGGTTCGGAAACCAAATGCTTAACAACTCAGCCACCGTGCCCCCTTTAAGATAAGATAAGATAATTTTATTGATCCAAACAAATGAAAATTGGGTTTCATTACTAATATCCAATCAACAGAGCTGCTATAATGTAATTATTTAATCAACATTACTGCCATAATCATCTATAATATTATGGCCCAATTACTGCTATATTGTTAAGTAAATCGAGATTCCTAGAACTTTCACTTAATTAAAAAAAATGATTTAAACTTTGTCTCTGATTTGTAGATATTTATTTAGATCTGGATATCAATATCGAATGCTATCAAGTAAAATCATTCTAAAATACCTTTTTCAGAGACAATGAGGTGTGTAAAAAGATACATTTTATTGAAAAATGTACATTGGCATATTTCGAGCGGAATGACTACAAAAGTACATTACTGTTTGGTCTTAATTGTGGTGTTCCTCTGCCTTTTTGAGAGTTCCTCAGTGTCACTTCCGGAGAGGCGTTTGTTTCCCAGGTGTTCCCTTGACCTTTAATAAAGATTAACAGAATCAAATATTTCGAGTACATTGTATTGCTTATGTAGTGGCTATAAAAAATTTAAAACAATCACATTTAAACTTTTTACTTTCATTATTTTTTATAGTTTTGACTAAATGAATATTCCTTTTAAAATTTTCTCTCTGTCAGGATTTATTTGAGCAACGTTCAGAAACGAGGCGTCCTGGAGTCTATTATAAATAGCAGTCGGTGTAACGGAGAAGGTGGGGGTGGGGTGGGGGGTCAGACGGAAGTTGAGGAGGGGCGCTTAGGGCTGTGAACGCCCCACACCTCTTTCTAGCAAGATGGCCGTCCGCTAGCCGCGTGACGCACTGACCAGCATATAAAGTTTAAAATCCCCGCGCGTCGTCTTAGAAGCGACCAATAGCGAACGTGAGAAAGAGCAGAGGGCTAGTGTCCGTTCTAAGCCGCGGACATCACACAAGTAACAAACAGAACTTTTTTTTATTTTCCTCTTGGACTTTATCAACTCAAATATTGTCTTGACCGAAACTTACAAATACAGAGCTTAACAAAAGTCAAGTTTTAAAATCCACGAATGCAAGACTAGATCTAGTTCGCTTGACCAAAAGACTTTAAAAAAAATATACCCTCTGGTCAATATTAGAAATTTGGTCAGAGCCTTCACTAGAAATTGTAAGTAAACATTCTGAATGTTATTATTATTATTATTTTGTTCTATTTTTTATATTTTTTTTTACACTTAGTTTTATATTTAATCGTGTCGATATTTTAAAAAAAAGGGCGATATAATGTCTGTCTGTCTGTCTGTCTGCCTATCTATCTAGCTATCTATCTATCTATCTATCTATCTATCTATCTATCTATCTATCTATCTATCTATCTATCTATGTATCTGTCTGTCTGTCTGTCTGTCTGTCTATCTAAAAACAAAATTTTATTTACCGTGTCCTTAAAACAACTAAGAATTCTCACATTGAAAACGACAGGTACTTCAATTTCCCAAGTGTTTTTTTTTTTCGTTTTTTTTTTAAACTTAGTTTTTTCTAGTTATTTTATAAAAATTGTGAATGTTCAAAGCAGATAATTATACTTCCTTTATATCAGATTCCGAAAGGGAGAAAAGCCGCTTTTAGTTTAGTGTGGTCTATGTAGTCGTCCGTTTAGATATCTAAAATTAGAAAAAATATAAAAATTAAATTTCATTATATTTTATAGTTACAAAATTCTGTTACAGCAGCTATTTTTATATTCTGAAATGGACTTTTTAAAAAAATTAAACGTGTAACCCCTTTCTATGTCATAAAATTACACCTTTTTAAAAACAAGTTATTATTAGTATTATTTACATTTTCCACATATGTATGTATGTGTGGCACTGCGTAACCCCAATTGCACATAACTTTATATACACATTAGTCATTCAATTCAAACACATATCATTGTACATTCGAACAAATTGACATCTAAAAACAAACTGCTACAAATGTACGAAATGCGTTATAGTAATGAAATAAAAAAATATCAGCATAGTGTTGAATGGTGTTTTAAGAAGCAGTAACTATTAAGCGTTCGTTGTTACTACTTTTACTCTAAGTGTATTACACTTGACCAAATAGTTCATTGAATGCATATGAATATCACAGAAATGTCAAAACCCATGAATAATCTGTATTTAGGACATTTTTTAGAAGGGGAAGTGGCAAACGCTTCTAGAAACTTTGGTAAAAAAAAATTTTTTTTTATAGTTTTATAAAATGTATCATCTTCTTTTTTCTGAGGCATCGTGAAATTTTTTTATTTTTTTTTATTTTCGTTGCAATGTATTATACAAATTGTTAAAGAATTTAAGTGGTTGCTATTGAGGACATCTAACTTTATTATAGACTTGCTTCTATGGACCAAGAATATTGGGAGAGGGATTTTAAAATTGATTACTATAGCTTGTTATCAGTGTTATCAATAAATAAAGATAAAGACTACTGAGGACATTGTCTGTCATTAGCGCTAGTGTTCGCTTTACATGCTCACGTCTGCTGTAGTTTAAGATTCATCATCACTCATCTTGTTTAGCCATCTAACTTAAAATAAAAATAACTTAATAAAAAAGAGTCCGCGGTGGCCTAAATGGTTAAGCGCTTGGCTTACGAACCTTGAGTCCTTGGGTTAGAATCTCAATGAAGACTGTGATTTTTGAATTTCGGGAATTTGAGGGCGCTCTGCATCCCCCAAACACCAATGGGTACCTGACTTTTGTTGGAGAAAAATAAAGGCGGTAGGTCGTTGTGCTGGCCACATGACACCCTGCTCGTTAACCATTGGCCACATAAACAGATGACCTTAACATCAACAGCGCTTAAAGATCTCAAGATCTAAAAGGGGGACTTTACTTTGCTGACTAAATTAAAAACAAAATCCTGCAAGAAATCGACATTTGATTGTAATGTAGACACTAACGCCCGACCAAGTAGCCTCTAGGGCACAACCTCAGCAATTTAACATCATGGAGAAGAACGAAGTCACTGATCGCTATAAAATGTTCTGCTCCCATGGCAATTAAATCATTAAACACGACTTCAACTATTTTTTGACGTACACTTGCACATGTAATAAGAGAAAATTGGACTTCAATGTTCAGTTATCCTATCTTATCTTATAAGATACAGACGTTACTTCAAAAAAAAAGAAGATGATTACGTCCTACGCGTCATGCATTTAGTCATGCATGTTAACCAATGACCTAAACTAAATCAGTTTGCTTGTTATTATTGTAATAGTTTGTTCCGTGTAGGACAAACAAGTGAATATTCATCCAGGGTACTAGTGATACTTTTTTAAATATCATCGATGCAATTATGGAACATGTTATCATAAAAAAAATTTATATATATCTCTTAATTACAGTAATTCGATAAATATACAAAACATGTATTTCAACTTGTAGTATTAGAATAAAATACTTTTTGTGTCACGCATTTTTCACGCTCTGGTCTACTTTCTTTTATTGACGCGATGTGTATTGTAGTCCACTTACCAGGGTCCACCCCACCACCATTTTGCATAAACATCACATAGAAATATAGGCTGCGTATGGCGCCCCCCCCTGATGGTGGAGCCCGGGCATCGTTCCCCCCTTCCCCCCTCCCCCTTACTACGCCTCTGATTGGATGTTTTGCTCCTCAGTAGATGTTATAATAAATCCCATATTGATGTACACTGTTAGGCGTTTCCGCACTGCATCTTATGCAGCTAAGTCAAACGGAGGTAACTCTCAAATAACGAAGTCCAATAACACAGGCGAAAGACCAACAATATAAGTTAGTCAACCGCTGATAGCGAATGTGGAACAAGAAGTTAAATAATTATGAAGGGAACAGTCGAATGTTGTCAAGCTGAATCTCTACTTCCATAAAACTGCCTCTATCTACAGCCGTCAAAAGTAGTCTGTTTACATTTCGCTATTCTGCCTAAAATCCTGTTCTTGTTTTTTATTTTGTCGCGTCACTGTCTCTAAGTCACAACTTCCCGTATTTATGAAACGAATAGCTTTTCCCGTCCTATTCCTAATCGAGAAGTAACAACATATAATAGAACACGGACTATTGTAACGCAAAATAAGATTAATTAAGAGCTTAAGTCTTTATGGAGAATACATTGTAACGCTAAATAAGAATAATTAAGAGCTGAAGTATTTAAGGAGAATGTATTGTAACGCTAAATAAGAATAATTAAAAGCTTTAGTCTTTTTCTGGAGAATGTGTTGTAAGGCTAAATAAGATTAATTAAGAGCGTAAGTCTTTTTCTGGAGAATGTATTGTGACGCTAAATAAGATCAATTAAGAGCTGAAGTCTTTAAGGATAATGTATTGTGACGCAAAATAAGATTAATTAAGAGCTGAAGTCTTTAAGGAGAATGTATTGTAACGCTAAATAAGGTTTATTAAGAGCTGAAGTCTTTAAGGAAAATGTATTATAACGCTTAATAAGATTAATTAAGAGCTGAAGTCTTTAAGGAGAATGTATTGTAACGCTAAATAAGATTAATTAAGAGCTGAAGTCTTTAAGGAGAATGCACAAGTGATGACTAAGACCTGTTCGTGACCTAGATATTTTGCAACACATATTGTAAATATAAATAGACAATAACAAACGTGATATTCTTTGGTTACAGTGAGTTGGATACATTAGAATGGCTTCAAAAGCATCAACTAAAAGACTTAGCAATTAGAGTTTATTAGAGATCACTCGTTCACCCAGGAGGGCACTACCAAACGAAAGGGAATTAACTGGGTTTTTAAATTCACTTTGTAGTTGGACTATGTTATACAATTTAAAATGCTGGCATTCATACGAAGTTCATTTAGTTTAAAATTAGAAAAAGTGTGTGTGTGTGTTTGTGTGTGTGTTTTATAAGTGTGTGTCTGTGTGAGTGTGTCCATGTGTGTTGATATTCAAATGTTGTCAGTAATATACAAGTAGCATTCATATGTTTGCGTTTTCTGGCTCGTTCTGTTTTATGCATGAACAGAATTATTAGTTCTGTTTGTTCCTGGTGAGATGTTTGGTGTAGCGATAGGAGCCGCCTGGCTGCTTATCGAAATGGCTCCAGTTCGAATCTCGACTAGAGCAGAACGCCTAAAGAAGCGGGAAAAACCTCCCAGACACCCCCTTCCCCCAATAAGTCCACAACAGAGAATGGATAGTCCCATGTGCTAGGACATATTTGTACAAATGCTCTTTCTTCCCTAGCGCTATTAGAGCATGCAATGGGTTGCCTGAGCTAGCCAGGAAAACCAGTGACTTGGCAGAATTTAGGTCATTGGTTAACATGCATAACTAAATGCATGACGCGTAGGACGTAATCATCTTCTTTTTTGAAGAAACGTCTGTACCATATAAGATAAGATAAGATCATAGCACACTCTGAGCTATAAGCACGAAAGCAATTTAAAAAAAAAGTTATATTGTGGATTTGCACATCAAATTCGATACAAGGTAAACCTATATTCGAGCACTTCTTCTATGCATGTATAAGATCAAGATGGCCGCCGGAAGCTTTATCTAAATCGACCACCGGCGGATAATTTTCAAGCCTGCGCCGGATGCGGCAAAATATGTAGGTCATGGAAAATAACTGTATTCCTCATCAATCTTCCAGCTCGAAGAGAAGCCGTATTATTAAAAATATATATTTATACAATTGTATTTTGAAAACGGCTCTAATGATTTTCTTTAACATTTGAAGGTAAACGTATAGAAATGAGAGAAAAAATCTCAATCATTGGCCACATCGCGAAATCCCGAGGTCGGCCGTTAGATTGATTCAAACCGTTGGCCATTATCGTAAAATTAATTTTGGCTTTCAATTTCTAAAAAAAGGGAATTCCCGCTCTCGCCCATATAAGTAGACACACACGAACGTTTCCGAAATAATCTCGGAAAAACTAATCGTTCAGCCGAACGAGGCTTGGTCACATGGTAGTCCTACTCTGCTTTACGTTAACATTTCAATGTTTAAGGTTCCATTTATTATCATTAACAATACACATAGTAAAAGAAGAGAAATAGATGTTGGGAAATGTTGTGGCGATATTGGGTAACCGTTAAGTGAAATGAACGAAAATAAAAGAGAGGATTTAAAGAGAATTAGAAATAAGCAATAGAAAAAAAAAAAGAATTCTTTTTTTTAAACCAAAGCTTATCTAATGGGAAATAACCGCTAATTGCTGCCTATTTCTTATTCCATATGCTAGGACAAATTCGTACAAGTTCTCCTTTTCTAGTGTATTTTGTGTATGGAATGTGTACCCTGAATAAGAGGAACACCAATGACTTAGCAGAGTTTCAGGCTCTCATGTTAACACTTATGACTGTTTTGTAGAATGCGAAACATTCATTTGCGATAAATCTAATACTTTTTAAGATAAAAAGTAATATGTAAAAGAGGTACTCCAAAAATGAATATACTTGCTAGACTATCTAAAAAAATGAAAATAAAAATGAGTCGCTATTTAACATTCACAGCTTTTGAAAATATTTTGAAAGAAAACAACATTTCTTGTTGACAAAAGCCCGATCAGTAATGGAGTGCCAAGATTATTTTGGCTTAGTTGTGTTAAAATGTTATAAACTTCCTAGTAATTGCGTTACCAAGTCAGCGTCTAATAACCGCATTTGGATTATCAAGTCTGTATAAATATTACATTGATCTGTGAGTCACCTGGGTCTCGGCTTGGTAGCCTCGAGTTATTAATAATGTTATATTTACAGGGATATCTCTCTCTCTCTCTCTCTGTCTTTCTGTCTCTCTATGTCTCTCTGTCTCGAGCTTTCAGTTATGTAATAAAAACAAGGATAGAATAATAATATTTCTATTTCTCTTTCCTCTTTCTTTTTCTCTTTATTTTCCTCTTACTCTTTCTCTTTATTTTTCTCTTTCTCTTTCTCTCTCACGCAAACACACATACTCTCCATGAAACTATATTACAACACATTTTGATTTAATTAATATTTTAAACAAACAACAATGAACATACCTTTACTTATATTAAAGATTTAGCAGCTTGAATCCCGGCAAAGATTCGCGTTCTTAATTTCGGTCACTTTTAGACACCCCTAAGTCCAACCAAAACTTTTGGGCATCTGGCATTTCTAGCTAGTGGCGCGCTGGCTGAGTCCAAGGGTATCTGTTATTAGTTGTGGAAAAGTAATGGCGGCTGGTAGTTGTGCTGGCCTCATGACACACTAGTGAACCGTTGGCCAATGAATAAGATGACCATAAGATGACCCTAAGATGACCATAAGATGACCATAAGATGACCATAAGTTCTGAAAGGGAAACTTGTGCATTTCTACAACGAAGGCGGCTTATCTTATTTTATCTTATCTTATAAATGTGTGTAAAATGATTTGTCAAATGTTTTCATATTTCGGAGGTACTTTCAGATTTGAATATAATTACGTCCTAACCCAAACCATCCCCAGGACGCGGATGATTGAAACTGGCAAGGTTCGAACCCTGGAACATCGAGACCACCAAACGACAGTCCAGAGTGTATGCCACGCGACCAGGCAGGCGTTTCTTCATAAAAGAAGATAATACAACCTACTAGTATTCATGTATTAATACAGTCGTGCATGTTAATTAGAGACTTGAGCTCTGGAAGGCAGAGGCATAACTAGGAATTTTCCATCGTTTGGAGGCCCCGGAGGCTTGACATCTTTGGGGACCCCTGCTTTTTGCTTAATATTTAATTTTTAATGTAAAGAAAACACTCATTTGGGGGCCCCCAAAAGTGTAGGCCCAATTGGGGGGGGGCTTAAAATTCTCCCCCCACCTTCGATGAAGTCCAGAGGGCACCCAATGGTAGGCGGCCATATCGGTTGACTGAATGGGAAAACCAGGCCGTGCCGTGTACACAGCGCACCGTCCCCGGTCCTGGACCCCACTCGCTATAAGTGGTCGAGAACAGTGCTAACTGCGGGGAGCTTGTCTCATATTTCTATACTGTAACCGCCACTGTTCCGTGCAGGGACCGCCACTCCAGCTAACGGGACACTGATGACGACCCCCTTTGTGGAACGGCGTGGCGGACTTTTTGGACTGGGTTGCAGGTTACTTGTTCCATCCCCACCCCGAGTGAGATAAAAAAAAACAAAAGCTCACCCAGGGAGACCTGCTAGAAGGCCTGGTTCGCTACTCGTTCTTAGCCTGTCCAGATCCACCTCTGGATGTTTCCACCGGAGGGCCACGCTGAGGCGACGGGTAGCTGCGCCACTGCTGGTAGGTTTTTTTTTTTTTACTGACTGATTTAGACAAGATATTTCACGCTCGCAAAATGACTTTGAGCTTACCACATGGATTCCTTTCAACCGTTGGCCCTAGTAACAGATTTATATCAATTTTTTTTTCGTGAACGGCAAAGTCTGAAAGGAGAAAGAGAGTTTGTCTAATTGTTGTTTTTACCTCCATCTATCCCTTAGTCTGCTGGATAATAGACACAAAAATCTGACGTTCAAAACTTACTCATTTTCGATCACACGCAGTGCCAATAGTTTTAGGGCTTATAACATTACCTTTACCTATTCCTTTGTCTGTTGGACCGTTGGGGCACCAAGCAAGATTTGTTGACCGTCTTTCTCCATTCCTCTCTGTCTTTTACCTTAGTTAGAACCTCTTTCAATAACATGCAGGTCCATTCTTTTATGTTGTCCTCCCATCGCTTTCTCCGTCTGCCTCTGCTTCTTTTTTCCTGGTACTGTTCCCTGAAGGAAGGTCTTCGCGAGCCCCGAAGATCTTGTAATATGGCCATAGATTTTTAGCTATGGTGTAATTGTTAGAATTATTTTTTTTCTTGACGTTCTAACCTGATTATGAGAAACAACTCATGAGTATCAAAAACTCGTTCTTGTTTGCTAGATAAGTGAGAAACGTTAAGTTCGTTGTGGTCGAGGTGACTCTTTTCTTGTACGCATTCTTAACACTCTCCACCTAAATAATAACAAAATTGTCCAATCTATAACAGAATCGTCTTCACTTTTTACCCCCCGCTTTCCATCCAAAACTAAACACATAAAAAAACATGTTTGTCTAATTAACTCTTTCAATGATCAGACTGGACTCCCAAAGTATAATGACAACAAACTGACAGCAGTGATAATACATAGGTTGGGGGTATAGAACGTGATCAGGCGCTGAGTCTGGGCGATCTGTCGTCTCGGAGAGCTGGACTTTTGTGTTACAATAGATAATAGGATGGATTCTGTCCCTTTAGAGTGAGACAAAAATATTTCTGTAAGCTTCAGAAGAAATGCCAAAATTAGATTAGTCGAAGACGCTAATTGGATTCCCCGTTCAGGCTCAACAAATCTCTAGTTTGTATCAAACATCTCTAGTTCCACTGGAGTAACAAAACATCTAGACAAGCTAAGACGCAGCGTCGGCATCCTAATGGAGTCCACGTCCACAGACGTTAAGCACAAACTGACCTCATGTGATACGCCTAGGTCATGAGTCATACACTTCTGAAGTAGGCCCCGTGTGTACGCCGAGGAGTACCTCGTCTGCCCTGACATTGAATAGCAGAAGTATAGTGGTGGGTTATGTCCATGTTACGTTGTTACCTCCCCCTGGTCAATTAACGTCTGATGGACTCATCTGAGACAAACATTGGCAGTTAATGTCGTCTGATGTGTTTCCTTGACAACTGTTGTTTATCTTGGGCTCAAGTTGAATTGGGATAACTAAACATGAGATGATTTCTGTTGATGAAGATGATTCCAATCCCAGAGTTCATTAAGTTTTTGTCGGATTCGCCCATGTTGAAAAAAAAAAGAAAAAAAAAACGTTCTCGTGTGAAATTCACAATTTGTCGCCTAGTTAATTATTTGTGTTGCAAATTATGAACACACATTTTTTTTCAATTTCTATTATTAGCTTACCACTTCTGCATTGTCCAAAGGGGATGGAGTGGGGAGGGAATTGGAACTCCGAGAAAAGTACAAATAAAAAATAGTAATAATTTATTTGGAGCTAACATTTTACATATAGTATTTTGGTTTGGACAGCTTCGTTGACTAGAGTAACACCTTTAGTAAAATCACTAAATTTAGAAAGCCTTAAGGATAGAAGACTCAAAAGTAAAGTAGCAATTATACATAAAACTATGAACCATAATCTTCAAATACAAAAACAAAATCTATTAATATACTCAGAAAGACACAAAGATAAAGGCACATTCCTCGTCCCATATGCTAGGACAAATTTGTACAAATACTCCTTCTTCCTTAGCGCTATTAGAGTATGGAATGGGTTGCCTGAGCTAGCCAGGATAACCAGTGACTTGGCGGAATTTAGGTCATTAGTTAACATGCATGACTAGATCTAGATGCATGACTTGTAAGACATAATCATCTTCTTTTTCGAAATAACGTCTGTATTTTATAAGATAAGGTAAGATAAGATAAAATGAGATAAGATGAGATAAGATAAGATAGAGCGTTGCGATTAAAACGCGAATGCCGTGTGTTCGACCCCATACAGACTTTTTTTCGCTTATTTTTAACAATGTCAAATAAAATATGAAAAGTCCAGATTTCTTTATTATTTAAATGTTAGTCAGAATGGATTTTTACTTTTTTCAAATACATTTCATTGCCGTTCTGCGGGGAGTTTGGACTTGGAAGTAGATCATCAACTCTGAAGGAACATTCATTTAAAAGTATGTGAACATCGATGCCTTCTTATTGGAGTTTGTAGTGCGTTTCCCCTCTTAAATTTGCAACCATATTTTGGCCTAAAAACATCTCCAGAAATAACAAGAAGAACAAAAAAATATATATTTGGTGGGGGGGGGGGGGAATTTGGTGGTTTTTACAATTTTTGAAATAACATATGCTTTGATTTACAGAAAATGTATACATTATTCTTATTTCCAATAATAACTTAGTAATTGATGTTTTTCTGGCGTAATTTTCGTGCGCATCCAAAGCGGTCAGATTTTTACTGGGTTTCTATGTGACGTCACACAAACCTATTAATTTAATCTATTGACTTACCGAATAACCAAACAAAAAAAAAACATACAGTAAAGTTTACATTCTCGTAAAATAAATAGATCTAGGTCTATGCAGTTAGATCTAGATCTAGTAAGCTAAGAAAAAATATTACGTGTTAAGAGTAGATCTACATGCTTGACTAGCTATGGCAGTGTGTCTCGCCTGACCACTCAAAACACAACATGACCGACTACACGTAGCTTAGGCCAGACTTACACTGACCAGTTTGATATAATTAGTCAGACACACGATCTATTTACTTTTTGGGACAGGGAGGGGTGTAGATGAAAATGTATCTTATTTATCTCGACTTTGTTATCTTAATGCGTTTATATATATATATATCTTATCTTATCTTATATAATACAGACGTTACTTCAAAAAAGAAAAAAGAAGATGATTACGTCCTACGCGTCATGCATTTAGTCATGCATATTAACCAATGACTTAAATTCTGCCAAGTCACTGGTTTTCCTGGCTAGCTCAGGCAACCCATTCCATGCTCTAATAGCACTAGGGAAGAAGGAGTATTTGTACAAATTTGTCCTAGCATATGGGACGAGGAATGTGCCTTTATCTTTGTGTCTTTCAGAGTATTTTATTAAATTTTGTTTTTGTATTTGAAGATTATGGTTCAGTGTTTTATGTATGATTGCTACTTTACTTTTGAGCCTTCTGTCCTGAAGGCTTTCTAAATTTAGTGATTTTACTAAAGGTGTGACTCTAGTCAAATGTGAATATTCGTTTGTTATGAATCTCACTGCTCTATTTTCTGTCTGTTCCAGTTTCTTATATATATATATAAGATTAACGGACTGTATTCGAACTAGAGAGCTCAGGTCTCCTTAGCCATCTCAAATTAAAATGCTAACCAGTGAAGCGCTTATGAAAATAGTTACCTTTTTTTAGTTTCAAACTTCAAAGCGGTGACCTACAAAATATACAGGGGACTAATTCAACTTATACCACTTCATCAGTGAAGTTTGAATTCTTTCCCTTGTTAATTTACTAATTTGTGTTTTTTTTTTTAAATTGATTCCATTTTTGTCAGGTAAAAGAAATAATTGTGCGAAATTTTCAGCTTGATCCGAGAATTTGGTGTGGGAGGAATAACTTGTACAAACCTTTTACCAGACAGACATACAAACAGACAGAGTGAATTGGTATAAGCTTTGTAAGCATACGCGTCTTTTCGTCCCACGTCTTTCACTTGTCCTCTTCCTCTTCAATGGTTACACCAGTAGTTATTAACTGAAACTACGACAGACCACCTCGTTGTTTCATCATAATCTATTCAGCCTACACAACCGCCCACCTTTACTCTTGGTCACTTCTCACAGACTTACGCACACAGTCCATCACAGTCCAGCATCATACCAAAAAAAAGGATATTTAAATAAATGATGCCATTAACTCTTTCTCTAACCCTAATTAATTACCACATTCTGGTGGAATCAACGCTGGTATCGTCTGTTAGGAGAGAAAAAGTTAAATTGGATTATAAGCTTATTGTTGTGCCCGCATTGCCTAACATTTAAACTTTTTGCTGGCTATGAAGCTAACAAAATTGATTATTGAAAAGCACATTGTTTTAGGTCAGTGATGCCCAACCTAATTCGACCTAAGGGCCATTTTAATGTCCGACACTTATGTCTCGCAGTCAACATGATCAAAAAGGAATATAAAAAAAATGAAATTGACACTATTTGATAAGAAACCAGTGGGGATCTAGTACTTACATTGGGATTTAATACTTACATTGGGATCTAGTACTTACATTGGGTATCTAGTACTTACATTGGGGATCTAGTACTTACATTGGGGGTCTTGTACTTACAGTGGGAATCTTGTACTTACGTTTGGGATCTATTACTTACATTGGGGATCTAGTACTTACATTACGGATCTAGTACTTACATTGGGGTTCTAGTATTTACATTGATTAATGAGTTATCTGAAGTTTATCTTTTTTTAAGCATCGGAAAATGACTTCAATTTTCTGCTTAAAATGTGAGCAACTTTGTAGCTAGCTTTACCATCGACACTTTTTCTTGTCTCTTTTTGGTAAATACTCCCGTCGATCGTCTAATCTCTAGACATAGTTTAACAATCTTTATTCACAGCTGAAACCTAGAACGCCGTCTTATTTGTTTCATAACGCTGTTTATATTTTGATATTTTGTTTTAAACAGCCACAGTTTACAAATCAAATATGTTGGCTAATTATCATGTTCTTCAAAAAAAAAAAAAAAAGTAAAGATCCATTCACTTTTCAAGGTAGATTCTACATTCAGAGTCCCATTTCATTAACTCATAAATATTAAAAATCATGCCTGATAATAATAATAATAATAATCTTTATTATCCGTAAGGAAATTTGTCTTACAATTTGTGCATTACACCAAACAAAAAACATTATAACTATAAGAAACCAAAGTGTACATTTACACCAGATTCACTCATAATTTACATGTGACAAAGTTTATACCAGATTGTTCTTATTTAATGATTTGATTGCCAGGGGAACAAAAGAGTGTTTGTGTCTGTTTGTCTTTGCTATCGGTGTCTTGTATCTCTTTGTGATGGTAAAATCACAAAATCCTGACACAAAGGGTGATTCTTTATTTCGAGGATCTTGTTAGCTTTTTTATAGATGTTTGTCTCAAACAACTGCCCAAATGGGGTTTGTTTTTTGCCAATGATTTTGCCAGCAGCATTGAGGATACCAACACATCAGATAAAAAGGGAAGGACTTTTAACGCGGGTAAAAATACGTTTTTCAACCTTTTTTTCTTTTTGGAAGGGAGATTATATACCCCTTGTGCCTACGTTTCAAAAGGCCAGATGAAACCAAGTCGCGGGCTGGATCTGACCCGCGGGCCGTATTTTAGGCATTACTACTTTAGGTTATGTAGGTGCCAGTTGCATCAGAAACTTCTAAGAATAAATTTTTCAAATAAGGATACCCTGAATCTAAGAAGAATATTTTATATTGATTTCATTAAGTGTATCAGGTGTATTGAAAACATTTATATTTTATATAATGTAAACATCGAGTGTACAGTTACTCATCGCCCCCCCCCCACCCACCCTTCCTCTACAAGGATGAGTGACTTGTGGCAAACGTTTGGCGCTAATATAATCCAAGCTGTGAAGTTGACGGGCCTGGACACTATGGCTATCAAAACCAGAGCGCTAGTTAAGTGACTGACTGGTCAATAAGTCAGAAAGGTTGGGAATAAACAGAATATAAAAACAAGGGAAATACAAGAAATGTTTCTCTTTCTCTCTGTTTCTCTCTTTCTTTCTCATTCATTTTCTCGGTCATTCTCTCTCTCTTTCTATCTCTTTCTCCCTCTCTCTTTCTTTCTCTCTTTCTCTCTCATTCTCTTTTTCTTTCTTTCTTTCTATTCTGAAAGATAATTCCCTTTTTATTTTCATATAATTTCTTATTAAATACAAGAAGTGAAAATGCGCACAGAATCACACAAATATAATAAAACACACACACATCAGCACATCTAACATTACAACACACACATCAATACATCTAACAAGAGAACACACATACACATCAGCACATCTAACATTACAACACACACATCAATACATCTAACAAGAGAGCACACACACATCAACACATCTAACAAGACAACACACACATCAATACATCTAACAAGAGAACACACACACACATCAACACATCTAACAAGACAACACACACATCAATACATCTAACAAGAGAACACACACACATCAACACATCTAACAAGACAACACACACATCAATACATCTAACAAGAGAACACACACACATCAACACATCTAACAAGACAACACACACATCAATACATCTAACAAGAGAACACACACACACATCAACACATCTAACAAGACAACACACACATCAATACATCTAACAAGAGAACACACACACACATCAACACATCTAACAAGACAACACACACATCAATACATCTAACAAGAGAACACACACACATCAACACATCTAACAAGACAAGACACACATCAATACATCTAACAAGAGAACACACACACACATCAACACATCTAACAAGACAACACACACATCAATACATCTAACAAGAGAACACACACACATCAACACATCTAACAAGACAACACACACATCAATACATCTAACAAGAGAACACACACACATCAACACATCTAACAAGACAACACACACATCAATACATCTAACAAGAGAACACACACACATCAACACATCTAACAAGACAACACATACATCAATACATCTAACAAGACAACAAACACACATCAACACATCTAACAAGACAACACACACATCAATACATCTAACAAGAGAACACACACACATCAACACATCTAACAAGACAACACACACATCAACACATCTAACAAGACAACACACACATCAACACATCTAACAAGACAACACACACACACACACCAAAACACCAAAGAATAACCCAAACTGACCCAAACAAATACAAATACAAATACACCAAAGAAGACAACACACATATCAACACATCAAAGGACACACACACATATCAACACACTAAATCAAGACAAGAAAAATATCAACACACAACATGAATGTAGCTTTCACTAACTCGTGATCATACACATATAATCCGGCGTACAGATATTCATAATTTTTTATCGGATAAGGAGAGTATGATAGTTGCTAACAAACAAACACTGGAGAGTTCTTTTTTTTTGGGGGGGGGGGGTGGGGAGGCGGGGAGAGGTTGTTTTTTTTTACTTGGTCTAGATGTTAAAGGTCAGAGTTCGGATTCTATTTAGGAAATGCATGAAAATAATCTGTCTGTGTGCACAAGTTCATTGATTAGAACATACAGTTATGGCAGTGGCAATTTCTATGTTAGTTATAGTATCTATCATCGGTAACTTTAATTAAGACTTGAAATTAACAGTTTAATTGATGACAGTTACAATCAGAGTTGAAACTTAACACAATTATTTGTTGAGGTTGAAAACAAACCGGGGTTAGGAATTTACTTACCAGAGAACTCCTGTATGCTGATGATGCAGCTATTGTGGCTGATTCTGACATTCAGCTTCAGTCCCTGGTTGATAAACTATCTGCTGCATGTCAGAAGTTTGGCTTAAACATTAGTCAAAGCAAGACTAAGATACTAGTTAAGAGCACAAATACTGCACCTCATGTAAACATTAATGGCCAACCACTAGAAATTATCTTGGCTCCATCATATCCAACAATGCTCTACTGGATAAAGACTTTAACAACAGAATAGCCAAAACAATGGGCACCATGTCACGGTTGCAGAAAGGAGTGTGGTACAACATATTGCTGACTAACAATACTAGAGCCTTAGTCTACCGGACCTGTGTGACGAGCACTTTGCTGTACGGAAGTAAAACATGGTCAACCTACTCATGGCAGAAAAAAAAAGCGGAATTTCTTCCACCTCCGATGCCTAAGGCGGAGCTTTAAAATAAGGTGGCAAGATAAGATAACCAATGAGGAAGTGCTACAAAGAGCAGGGTGCTAGGACATTCGCTCTGTTATTAGTAGAAGACGCCTTGGCTGGCTAGGCCACGTTCGTAGAATGCCAGTAGGTCGACTTCCACAAGATATTCTGTATGGCGAACTAATAGAAGGCAGGAGAGCCGCTGGTCGCCCACTTTTACGTTATACGGATGTATGCAAACGCGACATGAAGCTCTTCAAAATCGACACTAGCAGCTGGGAAAAAGTAGCACTGATAGATCTACATGGAGAGAGAGCATAAAGGAAGTGTCCTGGATTACAGATGGCATACACACCAGAAGTAGATATAAGGTTTTAAATGCAACAGCACCTAGTAATTACTAATGCCCCAACCTGTGACCGCAGCTGGTATCAAGTATTGGCTTCTTTAGTCACACAAAAAGTTGCAAAGGGAAAAGATCGTCTCTCGAGACGTAAAAAAAAAATAAACCATGAATTAATTACAAAACTAATCAATTAGTCAATAAAAATGGCTAGTGTGTGTGGGGGGGGGGGGGAGTCACTGCTAAATAGGCCACCTTCATCGATAGTCATGTCAATTAAATATTGGATGATATTACTTTATAAAAGGGTCCTACGAAGAGATGTATCCTGCCCTCGCTTTGCCTTGGAAACAAATATCTTTAACAGACTTAACAGTCCTCAGTGAAGCAGCGAAAATGACAGAAACTGACTAATTGACCAATTTCGCACCATGAAACGGATCCAAACTTGTAAGCTGGACTACTTGATAATGCCAGGGCCTACTTTGACCGCCAGTCTTTCCCTGGACATACATACACGATAGGATAAATAGTAATATTGAAGAAATTATAAGATAATATATAGAGATAGATTTTAAATTTCTTTATTAAATTAAACAATGTCAAAGTTTGTTTATTCCCAAATAATTATAAAAGTGATTTACAATGCAATATTCTAGTTACTCCTTTTATTCCAATATGTAGTTTGATAAATTTAATGTTGTTGTTGACAGTTACTTCAGTAGTCGTGCACTTTGTAAAATTTGGCGTTTTTTTTCCCAATAATTATAAAAGTGATTTACAATGCAATATTCTAGTTACTGCTTTTATTCCAATATCTATTTTGTTAAATTTATTTTCTTTGTTGACAATCACTGCAACATAACCACACACTCGGCAACGTAATGAACATTATTGTTCATAAATAGCACCCATGAAATGAACATTTTGGCGTTAAGTAGCAATCGTTTTGGAAGAAGACACAACTACAGAAAATAGCATTTCTTGTAGATTTGTCTACCTTGATCATGTCAGCGTCTCCACATCCTTCGCCATCTTCACGTCTGCGTCCCCTTTTTCCCCATTCCCGCCATTTTTTCTAGAGCAGAAATCAAGTCGACATTGGCCAAGACGAGGGCGGTAATCCACGGCCTAAGGTGTAATATTTGCGTGATAATTCAGTTTCTGTTACAAGCCGACGCCTGGCTTATGTTACTGGTCAGAGTTTATGATCAAATTAGCTGCCACGCGTTCGTCCTTCTTTCTTCCTTCTCTCACTCTGCGTCTCTCCTTCTTATCGCCCCTTTTTACTTTCGTTGTTCTATTTCTTTTCTCATTTTCTTCCGCAATCTCTCAATTCCAAAGATGAACAAAAATATAAAAAAAAATCTAAACACATACTTACACTACGCGATGGAGACAAAGATTGATTTTTTATTTTATTTTTATTTAACAACTTAAAAACTTTAAATACTTTTAAACAAAAATGTTCGTATTAAGGAAACACTTTTAATTATATTGTTCGTCCGGAAGTTAGTCAAACGTTTCCTGATGAGTTATTTAATTGGATATGTCCTGTAGCAATTAGTTATCGTGTAATAGACTAATTATTAGTTTGTTTTCAATGAAATTATACGCTTACATCCTAATGATTTTACATCCTGAAGATTTTACATCCTGATGATTTAACAACTTGATGATTTAACATCCGGATGATTTTACATCCGGATGATTTTACATCCTGATGCTTTTACAAGCTGAAAGTACATTCTTCATAAGTGAAGTAGCTTTGAACAAAAAATCTAAAATTAAATAGACTAAAATTTTGTTAAGTGATTGAGAAATACGAAGGATACCACGTGACTCGGTGATATTAAAGTGTGCTATATAGTTTAAAATGTGAGGCAGGTGTATGCGCTGAAAATGTTCGCAAATTGTAACCTTTCAGAAAGGAACGTGACACGAATGGAAGAGTTGAGTCCAAATAAGAGCTTAAAAACCGCAATCCTATAAATTAAGGAATTTTAGCCTCTTTATGGAATCTTTCGGGGGCACGGTGGCTGAGTGGTAAAAGGCTTGACTTCCAAACCGTCCAGGGTTCGAATCTGGGATTTTCGGGCGCCTCTGAGTCTACACATCTCAAAACGGTATGTTGCATTAGTTGGGTAAAAGCAAAGGCGGTTGGTGGTCGTGCTGGTCAAGTCAAACGTATGACATATGGCAAGGGATCAGTTCACTAAGGTACAAGGAAACGTGACACCACTAGAGGCTTTGAGTCCATGGAGCGCAAGGTTTTCTGAGGAACATATGGAGTTATCAACTCACTAATCCACAAGGGCATTTCTTTGTTCTAGATACACTGACAGAATTGGGTGATTACTAAGTCTTGGTATTTTCCGAAGATAAATTTGATGACACAATTTCCAAAAATGACGAAATGTGATACTAAGCGTTCTTTTGTTTTGTTGATAAAACTGAAACTACGTTGACCCTTGACCTTGACATTGACTCTTTATATTACTTGACAGTTATTACGGTACACGACTATAGGCGTTGAGTCCATGGAGGTTCTCTGAGAAACATATGGAGTAATCAGCTCAGGAAGGATAAAGGACGATTCTTTGTTGTAGATGCACTGGCAGCGCCACGAGCCTACATTTTGTTTGATAACCTCGCTCTATAAAGTAAAGTATTATTGTTAATTATTATTATTATTAAATAGACACGACCGGAACGCTAAAAATAGAAGCTACAATTATTTTAAAAAATTATGAATAAATCTTGAATTAATGTTCTCGTGTTCTCTGCGGCCCTCTTATTCACGAGGGTCACGTGTTGCCATCCTAAACCAACAACCATCCAAACTCCCCCCCCCCCCCCCACCTTCTCTGTTCAGAAAAAAAAAAGATTTGGAAAGTTAAAACGTAGTGCGTAGAGTTGCGGTGAAAAACAAAAATTGATGACGTCATTTTCAGTCTTTTTCCCCCTAGAGATTAAAAAGAAAATAGTTTTTGCTCCAGACGGTCCATCCATCAGAAAAGCGAAACCAGAATAAAAATGTTCTAGATGTCTATAGTGGATTCCGAATCTAAAGATGCCATTGTCTTAGGGTAAAACCAAACTGGAATAATTTTTTTTTTTTGCACAAAGATAAAAAAAAAATACAATTACGTCCAAGCCAAACCTAATGCAGGGCGATTAGGGAATGGTGGTGGGGGTGGAAGCTGCATAGTTTTCTATTTGCTATCTACATACTATACAACCCAATTCTGGTCTTGATAGAAAAAAAAACACATACAGGAGAGGATAAGAGACTAAGTAGACATATAATATTTACATAAACCAACTTATTAACAACAAATACATAAAGTCTATTTAGCTTGTTAGTGAAAAACACATTCCCATAACAGTGGCACACTCCTCTTCAGTAACACAGTCAGAGCACAACAACAAAAGGATTATATATATATAGATTACAAAGATTCAGTTCAAAATAATACACAGTGGTCAGCTCAAAGACTCAAGAGAAAGTGGCCATTGAATACATTCAACGGAGACCTAAGGAGTGTATTAAAAGGGACTAACTCTTCTTGACTAAAAAAAAAAAAAAAAAGTAACGACTCTTATTATCGCTTTTGTCACAGTCATTATAATATATATATATATATATTTTACAAAGAACCCGGGCGAAAATTAAGGATTTATTGTTAGTCATGATTTAATTACCCGACCAAATAAAAGTTTGAAAACCATGTATCTATGAATTAAGGTATTTTACCCTCTCTACAGCCTTGTGCAGAAGCGCGGGGGTCCTGGGTTCAAATCATGGTGTAAACTGGGATTATTTTTCGGGATCTTTGGCGCCTCCGATTCTATCCAGCTGAAAGGGGGTACCTGACACTAGTTGGGGAAAAGTAAAGGCGGTTGTTCATTGCGCTGGCCACATGACACCCCTCGTTAACTGTGGGCCACAGGAACAGATGACCTTTACAATCATCTGTCCTATAGATCGTGAGATCTGAAAGGGGAACTTTACTGTACAGCCTCTTTCAGTCATGAGGCGACTATGGATAATCTCTTTGAAATGAGATGAATGCCTGGGCATTAAGTTGAAATGATGTCGTCCTTGCAGTACTTCCACTCTATTTACACAATTGATGTGTCCAAAAAAACTTTTTCAGTGGCGTCGCAGGTTCTGTTTGCTGCAAACTGCCCTAGGGTCACCGGCTCCTTATTTGCCCTCAGGTTTGACTCTCAAAGACTTTTCCCATGTTTGGGTATAAATGCAAGGCAGAAGAGGTTTAAATTCTGAGTTTTCCTTCTCCTAGGTCGCTAGCCAGCGATGGCTGACGAGCCCCTCCTACCCAAGGCTTACAAGTTTACAGCCACTTAGGCGCCCTTTTACTGTTAGTGATAGCAGTTCCGCTGGATCTATTATGTGAGCCATTATGAAGGCCAGGAGTTGGACTGGTTGACAGAGGCTTTTTGAGACACACGCCGTTGTTTGTTCGACATGTTTCGGATGTTCCTTCAGAGTTGAAGATAATTTACTTCCTTGTCCAAACCTTCTGCAGGACGACGGGAGATGACAGCGGGCAGGGTATGAACTCGGGACCATCGAGAAGTACGAACGACAATCCAGCGAGCATATCGCACGACCAGGAAGCCATATTATTATCAGTTCAGTCAATAACAAACTGAACTTATTTTTTGTTTATTCAGTCAAAGGACCAAATACAAATGCGAATGTAATATGATAATATTGTCTTGTTTAATTGAAATGAATCAGGTAAAAGAAGTTTGCATATTCTGGTTACAAATTGAACCAATGTAATCTAAACAAATGGACTTCGACTGTCCGAAAACGAACATTTCATTTCCAGAAGTTACCATGACTTTAATGACTCGCCCTCTTAATGCAGTTAATTGTTTGCCCATGAGTCCTTTCCCAGCGACACCCGGTGAGACTTGGCGAGTCTAGGAAATAATTCAAACTCAATAGAATATTGATGAGTAGTTATAGTGGACACTGACCACCAAAGGGGCTTGTGGGCCAGAATGAGATTTTTGTGTGAAATTTGATCATTTTTAGGTGCAGTTTAATTCAAATGGAAAATAGATATGGGGTCAAAGATCAGGGCGGCACTTTACTAGCTTTTAAATACAAAAATAAAGTAGTTTTTTTTAAATGCTGTTAATCTATGAACAAGAATCTTTAATACCACACAATTTTTTTTTCTATTCAAGCCATATTTTTCATGAAAGTACCATATATAGACTTAAACAAGCGAAATAAAAAAATATCAAAAAAAAAAAAAAAGTTTATATGATAGAAAGAACTGCACATTATAAGCTATATCTCTCAATACCGTAAGATTTAATTTTCCTTTTCTAAATAAAACAAAATCAAATAATAACAACTAATAAATTAATTAATTGTTGTTGTTTTTTTTAAAGTGTCCTACAGTAGAATAGTTGCGCAATGTTTCAAAGTGATCCGAGAATGGAAGATGGCTTTAAATAACGTGTATAATATCTGTACTAGACAGACAAACAGACAGTCAGACAGACGAAGTGAGTTAATTTTAGCTTTATAAAAAAAAATATTTTTTTCGATAGACAAAGATATTCCTTAAGAATGTTGACTTAGCAACCAACCCTGCTTGGTCTTGGTGTGACGTCACTTCCTTAACAATGTTTACATGGATACGTACAGAGTTTGAAGATGTGACGTGTACACAGGACAAATACGGATGAGAAGTCTTGTCTAACAAGTGTGTTAATCAGTGTCGCTCTAAACTACGGCCTGCGGGCCACATCCAGCGCCTTAAATCGTTACCTTCAAGCCCTGGAATGCTTTCATCGAAGGAAATTCTGTAACTTACGTTTCGATCCAGAGATCAAATTATCTCCCTATTGTTTAAAATTTCTGGGACTGAAGAAGTAGGTCAACGTCTGCTTTCAGAGACAACTCTCTGCTTTTAGACCACCTCATAACCAGTCAGATCTTGGCATTGACGTGTGGCTCAGATATTGGGTCCGGGGAACTGTTTCACTGGCAGGAGAAGGGGAAGCTGCCAGTAAATGGCTCCCAAACCAGTAAACTTTGGGCCGGAGGGATTCCTAGGCCTTGGCTACCCGCCCTGTAGAAATAAACTATATTCCAAGCTCTCTGTCTTTCAGCTATACCCAAACACGGAAAAAAAGCTTTGGGAGTCAATCCCGAGGTATATCAGAAGCCGGTAACCCTTGCTTGCAGTACACAGTGCTAGAGAAGCCATTAATCCCCAAGTGTATCGGCACTTGAAATTATTTTGGATAGATGCTGCGTGGAGGGGGGAGAACTGCAACATCGCTCCGGCCATAGCTAATACCAGTGGCGTCACTAAGGGGGGTGCGGGCCGCACCTGGTGACACCCTTGCTAGTGACGCCACTGGCTAATACCCAATCTATTATTAATTTCTTTGAGCAGGTCGTCTAGCGACTGAAGGAAAACATCTACTTTTACACGTAGGAAGACTGGCGTATAGTGAGTAGAGCTATAGTGCCTTAACTGTCCGCCTTTACTGTCTCTGAATAAGAGCGGTACAAAAAAATGTGTGAAGTCGAATTCTCGATACCACTAAGTTCTTTTCGTCTTTTTACTTTAAAATTGTGACAGACAGACAGACAGCCTTAAAAACAACAATGGTTTTCCCAAACGGGGGCCGCTGAAATGTCTGTAAACTAACTCTTTAAATTAGAGTCCCACCCTATAAATAGACAATGCAATTCGAATCAAAACAAATGACAACGGATGAGAGACACAAGACGATTGTCAATCTGCGTTGTCATTTTCGTCAAATCTTTTTGACTTTCCTCTCCCATCGCAAGGCAGAGAAAAAAAAAAAAAATAAAAGCCTTCCTGGCAGATGAAACCAATTCAAAAAAAAAACTCCCTCGCAAGACGTCTTCATTAGCATTAATTTATGTGGCCAGATAATCATTGCCAAGCGATTGTACAGCATGTGCCGCGTCAAGTCAAAATGAAATGTTTGAGGAGGGGGGGGGGAATATTTTCCATTGGCGTAAATCACTCATCATGTCTTCGGCGTAGAAAAAATATGAAATGAAATAAGTTAATTTGAAAACCATGGGACAGAGCTACATCAACACATCAATGGCCTGATGGGCATCTACGATTTTATTTTCAGGGAAAGACGTTTTTAAATTATTGTTTTCTGACAAGGAGAGGCCCCGGAATGTGTATCAGTAATAGACAAATTCTCTGCGCATGTCTAAAGGTTTCTTTAATGTTTGATTCAG
Source organism: Biomphalaria glabrata (assembly GCF_947242115.1). Classification (NCBI taxonomy): domain Eukaryota; kingdom Metazoa; phylum Mollusca; class Gastropoda; family Planorbidae; genus Biomphalaria; species Biomphalaria glabrata. The sequence continues at coordinate 2,650,930 of NC_074720.1, forward strand.
GAGTGTTGTGGTTACGTAATACAGCAGTAGGGCAAGTAAGCCTTACAAAAACAAAAATGTAAAAAAAAATGGTTATTAAATTTTTTTTATAATGGGAAGATTTAATAATAATAACTTCATAATGGAGAATTGGTTTTCCTTTTTCAATATCAAACAAGATAATTAATTACCAATAATTAATTGACTAATTTGTTATTTAAAAAAAAAATTGAATCATGTCTTGTTAAGTATAATTGCTTAAAGTTTCAACTTGATTTGAGAATGGGTGTGACTAAATTAATATATAGGCTTACAATTGGCCAAAGGGAATAAATAAATACTGAAGAATTTTCTTAGTTAATAGTAAAAAATTAGTAGTAATTAATTAACTAATTGGTTAATTTTTTTTATCGATGGAAGTATTGTCTTTGACTATAAATAATTCTTCAATGTTTAAACTTGATCTTGATTAACAGAGTTAATATAAGCTTCGTAAAAAAAAATATTTAAAAAATACAGATCTATGGCTAATTCGAAAAAAAAAAAGGAAATAATTTGAAGACAAAAAAATTCCCACCAAAAACAAAGTCTGAACAGTCTATTGTTTATTTTTCTTTCCATTGTAAACAAGAAACTACAAGACACGCTGATAATGATAACAAAGAAAGTACATCCGGGCATGCTATCCTGCCTCATAGTGGTGTCTCTGGGTGGAAACGATCGTAGTAGGAAAAGATTAGGCTAAAGGGTAGCAAAACAAGACTCCCTTGGGGGTGCCTAAGGGGAACGCGAGAGCATCCTCATTGCACTGTGCGGAGTTGTATAAGAGCTCCCACAACCTTGTCACAATCCAGGCGCTGTTCCTCAAGGGGCCGTTACATAAATGGCGTGTTCTGCACGGTTAGCCTGGTATAGAAAAAAAATATGGTGGGGGTCCCGGTGTACGCGGCATCTGACCCCCCCCCCGCCAGACAAAACAATGTAGGCTACACTGTTCTCTTTCAGGCGGTGAGAGTTAGCTCATGTTCACTATTGCTGGCCTAGTGTTCCAAAAAAACCTGACAGTTTCAAGAAGAAGAAAGTACAGAGAGAATGCAGATAAGATTAAAGCCAAAACTGGGAACAAAAAATAATACAAAGAAAATGTTGTTTCCCTATTAAGCAGAAATAACTAAAAATCACAGTAAACAAGCGCGGTGGCTGCTGGTCACTGTTTGGAATCCTGCTGAAGACTGGGACTTTTAATTTCAGAAACTTTAGGGTACCCCTGGCTTTACCCAGCTCTAATAGGTACCTGACATTTGTTGGGGCTGAGGTAAAGGTGGTCAGTCGTTGTGCTGGCCACGTGACACCATCGTCAACCGTGGGCCATAGAAACATCTTCTGCCCAATAGATCATAAGGTATGAAATAGGGAACTATACTACTGTTGTGGGCTAATCTAATCTGACTTCGACTTTGTATCAATTATTACTTAACATTAGCCACAGAACATTACAAGCTGAATATAGTTGATAACATTCTGTTCTTTAAAATAATACTTTATTAACCACTGGGAAATCCGTCCAGTCTTCCTAAAACGTCACTATATCTAATTACTATTCAACTACTATTCAAAACAGCCTACTTCTAGATTAACGCCATGTTGGTCTCTTGTCCGCCTAAGTCTACTACGTCATTAAGTCTGTCTGACTACGTCATTACTTTTACCGTCGCTAAAACTGTACACACTATATTAATCTAACAAAACTAACCTACTCTCTAAACTAGTACATTACACGACCATGATACTCTGTGCTGCGGTATAGTCTTGAACCAAGTATTAGTAACTCAGAGACAGTGTAGTGGGCGAAAGCATTCTTTGTCCATTTTTCATCTATTACAACACCAAATCGTCCAGTACAGATGTCCTACAAAGGGATGTCGGGTCCAACGCGTGCATTGAGGTCCCCAAGAATGACCTGTTCTGTATTTGGGATTTTATTGAGAGTAGCCGTTATCATAGGCGTGCCTTTGGCCTCAAGCGTAGACGATTTCTGACGTGACATCTCTCAGCTTCATAGCGCATTTTATAACTCTACGCCTGGAACTATTTTTTTAAAACATTTTATACAAATATCTATGAACCTATTCTTGATACCAGTCTGCCTCAGATAATAGGAATCTTTTTATACCTCCAATGATCGACAATGTCATATTCTAATAATATGAATTTAGTTTTAAACAAGCTTGCATTTCTATCATTTTCATGTCTAGAGTTGTCTCAATAGTTATGTAGTATGTCTTTCCTATTAAATAATATTTCTATTACTATTATTATAGTTTTAGGTTAATCACTTTTCAATTGTTTATGATTTAATACTTGTGAATAATGAGAACTTAAAATACAAATTTTAAAAAAAGCCCACCAAAGAGGCAAGAGGGCCAAAAAAAAGAGGCAAAAAAAAAAAGGGTTAGGGTTAGGGCCCACTGATTCCTATAATGATAAAGATAAAATTGAATAGCGCAAATTCTGAGGTTTCCTAAAAAAAAATAAAAAAAAATAGTTAGACATCATTATTGGAATAAGATTCAAGTTCAATATTGATGCAGCCATGTCTGGTTTGGAGAAGAGAGAAACTACTAGAGAGAGGCGGCCTTAGCAGTGCGCGGGGCCCTGGGCGAATGTCATATGGGGGTCCCTGAGCCGTAAGGGTAGACTATATATATATATATATCGTACCACGTCACGCTAAGTAGGCTAAATAGCGTAACGCTATAAACAAGCAAGGGACAGCTGGAGGTCACTCACAAAGGCCGCGGGATTTATATTTGAGATCAAAACAAAATCCGCTGCCGAAGACAGATGCACACGGCGAAAAGAAAATCGTAATCGACCAACGCGGATAAGGATTATGGTTGCTCTGGATGTGGCAAATATGTAGGTCAAAGCTGGGGCTGCGTACTCACGGGAACTACTGCATTCCTCAAGTAGAATATTTTTAAAATACTTTAAAAAAAAAGACAAGTCCTCCTTTATACAGCTTATAGTACAGTTTTTTCCCGACCCATTCCTCCACCGCCAAAGAAAGTAAAATCCCGGTTAAGGGAATATATATATCTAAATGAATTTATCAAGTTTTAATGATTGGCCTGATGTTCTTCTTAAACTGTCAGGCAGAGTTGAGCCTTCGGCTCTTGGAAATCTAGGCCAGCAAAAGTGAACAAGAGCTCCCTCTCACCGGCCTGAATCTGTCTGGCGGGTGGGTCAGACTCGCGGCAAGAGACCGCGTACACTAAGACCCCCGCCATTTTCCTTTTCTATACCCTGCTAACTGTGCGGGACAAGCCATTTATGTAACGGCCCCTTGAGGAACAGCGCCTGGGTTGTGACAAGGTTGTGGGAGCTTTTTTACAACTCGCGCAGTGCAATGAGGATGCTCTCGCACTCCCTTAGGCACCCCCACGGGAGTCTTGTTTTGCTACCCTTTAGCCTAATCTTTTCCAACTACGATCGTTTCCACTCAAGCGCCACTATGAGGCAGGGTAGCATGCCCGGGCCTGTTGTTCTTGACTTAAAAGACGGTGCGCCTAAATCGTTAGAGACATTTTCGGAAACCGTGTCCTGTTACCATTTGTTTCCAGGTTTAGCCTATGAATGTGCAACTGAATAGAGGAACTGTAAAAAAAAAAAATAGATGCAAATATTATTTGCCACTAAATCATAAAACTGTATGTACAAGATCTTTTTCTAGACTGAAACCTCGCTGTCGAAATTATCCAATTTTCGGAATTCATATAAGTGCCAGCTATTTTAAAACTGGAAAATAGTGCAAAGCGATTACCACAAATCCAAATTAATTGACAACAATAATATATTTCCCTTTCTCTTGAATAGTACATTGAATGTGTTTTATTTCGTACTAAACTCGGCCTTGTTTTTTGAACCCGATATCCGACTTCTGTGTGTTCTTTTTTTCCTCTTCCCAGCTTTACATTTCATTATCTCGTGCTTCACTCAAGAAAATGTAGACGATATTGTTGGATATTTTTACTTTTTACTTTATGAATAAACATGAATAAATATAATTTTAGTCTCATTTTTTGGCAAACTCTGGTTTCATTAGCATGAATACCAGCCACTTATACGCAATTATTTTTTTTTTAAAGGGAGGGTATCTATTGACCGATCTGGGTCGTCTGCTAGATTCATTCCCTTGAAGACGTAGGCGAGTTATGTAACGTAAGTGTCTGAGCGATTCTTACAGACACAGATATCGTTGTTGGTAGTTTATAAGTCGTTATCACCGTGCCGTGCCTGTGATATGGGATTTTTCCCTTGCTATTTTTAGAAATAGTTTGTACATGCAGGTTTCATCGAGAATTCTAGTTCCTTGGACTTGATAGCTGACTTTGTTTGAGTAGGCAGTGTAGGAATATACTACTATACCTATGTGTGTGTTTTAAAATAGAGATAATCTGGTGCTTCTTTCACTACGAGTACCGCCCCTTTTGATCCCTTTTGTATTAGACGCTGGCTTTTTTTTTGGTTTGAGCAAGTCCGTAAATTGCAGTCGCAAGTGGACCCGTCTCTTGAACTCGGGATACAGAAATGTATTATTAGGCAAACTTGCTTGGGAAACTTCTGGCGCTCCATCAGAACCTCTAACTGGGGGGGAGGGGGGCAAGAGGAGGGAGACGTACACGAAAAAAGGTTATTGCTTTTCCTGGCTGATTCAGGCAACCCGTTCAATGCACGAATAGTACTAGGGAAGAAGTATCACTTAGAAGAATTTGTCTTAGCCCATGGAATAAGAATCTTTCCCTTTATCTTTATGTATTTATTAATTTTTGTATTCTGTAATTGTTTCGGTGTTTTAGTACTACTGCTACTATACTTTTTTAGTCTTTTGTCCAGGACTGTCATTAACTCTTTCTTTCCGTAATTATTTTTCCACGTTTTGGAAGGAATTCTTCATTTGGCTCATTAATATTTCACTACCCCTGTTATGATTGGGCTTCAATAGCCATGTTGTTTGTTATCAGAAAATGTTGTATTTGGTATAGAATTAAAGGGAAATGAATGCTCTTTTAATAGAAAACAAAGTCAAGTTTAAAAAATTAAACATTAATTTAATTCAATGAGGTCGAAATCAACGATGATATCGTCGATTAGGAGAGAAAGAGTTAAATTTAGTGATTTTACTAATGACGTTGCTCGAGAGAAGTAAGAATATATAGTGTTATAAACCATGCTGCTCTGTTTTGTGTTTGTTCTAGTCTCTTTATGTTTTCTTAAATTAGTGGTCCCATACAGGGGACGCCTATTCTACTTTGGCCTTAGTAAAGCTTTAACACTAACGCTAAAAATGTGTTGTAACTAATTTTCTATTAACCTAGTTAAATTAAGACATCTTATCTTATCCTACCCTATCTTATTTTCATTTCACAGAACATATACAAATCTTAACTGATGAGAACCTGGAGCCATACGGCCATTTTGGCCTGCTTGACCATCAAATGGCTGACCATTGCTGTAGCGCAAACTGTTATCTGTGATGACCAAGACCTTTGTGGCGGTGAGTTGAGCTAATGTAAAGTTGAGCTAATGACTAGTTGAGCTTATATAAAGTTGATCATTCGTCTAACTCTGAAAAAGGAAAGAAGTGATTAAGGGTCAAGGTCAATATCCGAGATATCTAATTACATTTTCACACGTGTAAATGGAATTAGTCTAATTAAAGATTGGTCATTTTTATGTTGTCCAATTTTTTCTCCTGGTTACTCTACTCTTGTAAACTTAAATTGCTTAACATTTATATGATTACTATGTTACACACTAACGACTGAAATTGGTTTGTATTATATTAACATGTTTTCTGTTTCCAACTTGGTATATAACAGAATGCATATTTATTAGATACATTTTTCACGACTAAGTTTTAAAGAAATGAATGAGATTCTGTAGTGGGATTCGATTATTTTGGGGCTTTTGGTGATCTATGTGAGATCCTTTACTGATTCGATCTCTAACGATACAATGGTTTGAATAATCATTCTTGTAAAAGGGAGTAATATATAGTGGTACAAAGGTATGGGGTAAAGTGGTCCAGTGGTATGGGGTCAAGTGGTCCAGTGGTATGGGGTCAAGTGGTCCAGTGATATTGTGGGACTGTGATACAGTGATATGTGATGAAGTTATACAGTGGTATGTGATACAGTGGTATGTGATAAAGTGGTCCAGTGGTATGTGGTCAAGTTGTACAGTGGTATGTGATAAAGTGGTCCAGTGGTATGGGGTCAAGTGATACAGTTGCATGTGGCCCAGTAAATGTGATGTTTGTTCGGGCGTGTGTTTACTCTTAAGTTATACCCATGTGTACGTGTCCAGTTATTCAATAGGTCAGTGTGTTAGTTTGTGTGTAGGGCTAGGAGGACAAAGTAGAGCTGTTATGCATTTTGTTTTTGTGAACCTTGGGATACATTTCAACGAAAGAGACTTGTACGAGCTGTTTTACCCCCCCCCCCCCCCCGCACATTGCAACTAAGAACAAAAATGAATTAAAAGAATTACAGAAATTAGAATCAAATTGGTGCATGTCTTTCCACCCATGAAAAGGCCAGTTATTAAGAGTAACAAATAAAAACTAAAAGAAAAACTACTTATTTTATTCATGGTAAATCTGTCACAAAGAATAAAAACTCGAAATATCGTAATAGCGGCCCTACTGAAAAGTCTTTAATGAGAGGCTCAGACATCAGCTAAAGTCTTCTCGTTACAATGAACACCTGGCAGAATCTACATCCCTAATTACAATCCTCCAAAGAAAATTTAATATCAGCATACAACAGCTTCCACTTCGATATGTGCAAAATATATAGGTCACAGCTGGTTCTAAATGCTCATGCGAAATGCTGCATTCTTCTTTAATCTTGGTAGTTTCAGCATTATTTCTAACAGTAACTTTAGCCCCAAAACTAAAAACCATAGGACATAAAACAATGCTGTAGATCATTGATGGTCAACCTAGATCGGCCCGCGGGCCATTTTCATTTCTGACACTCATGTTCGAAAAGCATAACAACGAAAAGAAAAAAAAAATGACTTGACAACTTTTCTGATAACTCTAGTTGCAAGTCCGCTGTGACTTCCAACCATACTTTTACACTTGTCTTCAAAGTTTGGCATTCAGAGTCTACATTTTGTTATTCTTTGGATCTTAAATTTTATTAACGCAAACATATTGTATGGTACAGCCCCACCTGCGATAATGCCAAAAGAGGATGCAAAATTATTCAAAAATGATGCCATGGATTGCACACACAAGATGTCACGTACAAGGCTAGCTCAAGACAATAGTGGACATTTCAAAGAAATAAATAATGATAAAAAATTCATCTCGTCTAAAAAATAAAACTAACTTTTTATTCTTACAAGAACAAAAAAAAAATAATGTGGATATTAGTAAAGAAAAAGTAAAGTTCCGAAATAGTGGAAGAATGAGTGAGAGTCCTATCAGAGAGACAAAAACATTTATTTGTGTGATTTTCTACACCTTCGTCCGATGTTTGGGCGGGCGGGCCGGTTAACAACATGTCGCGGGCCGGATAAGGTTCCGGGCTATATTTTGGGCATCACTGCTGTAGATATTTCTTTATTCACATGACCAGCTTGTGCCAGGAACTTCATGTCTGTGTCAACATGTCCAGATTATTCTTTGCCAGTTTGGCATTTCATGTTATAATCTGATTTTGTGGCTATATATTATCATTCATCTGTTATATCTGGGATTACCTTGGCAATAAGCGCGACCTTTTAGATTCTTCTTGTTGATAAAAGCAGTAGATATTTAAATGTTAATGTTTCTGTATAATAGTTACCTTACAGGGGCGTAGAAGTGCTGAGCTCTATTCAGCCCTAGCTAAGAAAAGAGTATTCTTCAGAAAATTAAGTGTAGCAACATTACGAATATCATTTTCATACAGTGTTTAGAGTTACTGTATGCAATATCGGGCATGGTGGAAGAGTGGTTAGCGCTTGGCTTTCAAACCTGAGGTCTTGGGTTCAAATCTCGATGAAGACTGGGCTTTGAAATTTCTAGATTTTTAGGGCGCCATTGAGCCCACCCAACTTTAATGGGTACCTGACATTAGTTGGGGAAAGTAAAGGGGATGGCCGTTGTGCTGGCCACATGACACCCTGCTCATTAATCGTTGGCCAAAGAAACAGATGACCTTAAAATCGTCTGCCCTTTAGATTGTAAGGTCTGAAAGAGAAATGTATATGCAATATTATCTTATCTTATATCTTACATCAGTGATAAGTTTTCAAGCAATATTTGTATTCTGCCCTGTGCTTTCTGTTTACCTGACATGCCGGTTAAATCATTTTGTTAAAAAAATAAGACAAAGAACATGCATACGTTAATCACAGTTTCTTATAAGTATTTGTCTTACAATGAGAAATAAGAAACATGCTTTTTTATTTTATTTTTTATATTAAGTTGGTTTAATTGTACAGTGTGGCCAGAATTAAAGAGGCCTGGTTTGACTACAGGAGTACAAATAGTTACAGAAAAGTAAATTATAATTTATTATGACTTTTATTCAAAAACAGTAAAACTAGAATATTATAAATAACCAACTAAGAGGCATTAAGTGCTAAGGGCATATTGAAAGTATAAAAATCCAACGCACTGTATCTCGGAAGACAATAGATGCGCCCAGATGAGTCACTGGCTTTGGTTACTTCTTGAGACGGGCAAAAACTGATCAATTCTGGAGCGGCAGACTTTGCACCTAACTATTATGAAAATTATATTCTGTATCGGTTATGGTTCTTATGTTTATATGTGCTTATAACTCGTCCGTAAGAATGTGTTCACGAAATGTGTGTTGTGTAGTCATTCAGTGCATTAAAGCCATTCTATACAGACATTGTTTCGACTCTGTTATCATTATGTTCATTACTAACTTACTACATTCATATATCAAAAAAATATCGAATATTTTGATTAAGAACATTAAAGCCGAATAATAGCCAGTAATTTATTAACGCGGATAGCTTTACTTTTTTTTTTTGGAGGGGTGGGGGGCGTGGGGGTGTGTTGGGGGAAGAAGTGATACTCGAACTTGCTGGCTGGTCCAACCGAGCCAATCGTCATAATAGGTCTGACCACTGACCTGCAACGTCACAACCTGTTATAAGGTCAAACTCTACGTAATGGATACTAAAAATTAATCTGGAAACAAACCAATGGCCGTAGCCGTCGGGTAATGCTAATTTCATTAACATTCTTAGCACCTATGAAGATACATATCTGAGAATTACATTTGGCACTAATTCATTTGATTCCTCTACAACAAACAATGCCATAGTTGGCAGTCCGAAGGTTGTATGAGATCTTTACCTTTACCTATCTCTTAGTCTGTGGAACCGTTGGAGCACCACTAAAGATCTGTGGAACTTCTTTTTTTTTCATTCTTCTCCGCCTCTGCTTTGGATAGAATCTCTTTCAGAGACAAGCCTAACCATTCGATTATGTTGTCTTCCAATCACTTTCTCTGTCTGCCTCTTTATTTTTTTCTAAGTTATTATAAATGTGAACTTTTGGAGAACTTTTGGAGACCAAAACGTCCTTTTTATTTATTATTCAGTAGAAGATTACATTGACATAGGCACAAAAAGACAAAACCGTAAGTTCCATGTTATCACAACAATTAATTTTTTTTTCTTCTAAAGGAAACCTCAGAATTTGCGCTATTCAGTTTTAGCTTTATCATCATAGGAATCCTTGGGCCTTAGGACTCTTTTCTTTGCCTCTTTTTTTGGGATTTATGTGCCTCTTTTATTGTCCATCTTGCCTCTTTTGTGGGCTTTTTTTTTTTTTTAAATATGTTTATATTTGTAAGTTATCATAATTCACAAGTATTAAACCATAAACAATTGAAAAGTGATTAACCTAAAAAGATAATAATAGTAATAGACATTTTTCTTTCAATAACAGACTAGGAAAATGTGTGGCTTTGACAATATTCAAAGATCTACTGTGAAAATTCACACAATTATATTTTTCAATTACACAACTAATGCACTTTAAGTTTAAATTGAATTCTTATTGAAGTTTTTCCTACATGGTGGGAAAAAAACTATAAATAGCAAGTTTTTTTTTTTTTGCTGCATCCGGTGTAAAGGAAGTGTTTATAAAATAAATTCTTTAAAAGATATCTGTTGATATTTTATGGATTTTTTATGAACTAGAGAATTTAATGTTCTAAGCGATTCCTTTTACAACATACAATAATTTGAATACTGAGGAAACAAAATCGATCACTCTATGTCTTCAATAGTATTTAAAAACAAAATAACCATAACAAAAAAAAATTAATATAAAGATGAGCCGCCAAACCAAGACTAACCTCGTCTGCTATGTTTGATTAGTATAATTAATTTTAAACCAATTTATCATGGTAAAACATAATCGTTACAATACATTACAATCCAACATTTCATACTTCACGAATGTCATCGACTCTAGTACTTTGGTTTCAACTACTTCCTGTTCTCAGAACATTTGTACTTCCGTTCCGGCATTAGGCTGCGTCTAAAAGTGAAACCCTTAATCTCTTTATCAAGGTGTTTGGTAAATCTTACTTCTAAGTACCCGTGGTGTCGAAAGGGAGGCAGAGTCATAAAAATTGAATGTGGGTCACGTCTGCTGTTGCCACCACAAACCGTTTATCCGGGCTTTCAAAATCGGGATTACCCGTTGTACTCTTAGACACTTTAGTGTTGATTGAGATCTCGTCCAGACGAGATAGTCTTACGAGAAAGGACGAGAAGTATTTCAGTTTCCTTTTTCTTTTACTGTAGACTTTATGAGTTTTCAGGTCAAATTTCGGTAACAGTAAACAGTCGCTTCTTTGATTTTATTAAATATAATTTACTGATCAGAACATCTTTGATATCGATAATTAATGATTAGAAATGAAATCCATTATTGTAGCATTAGAAGATTGTGAAAGTTGGGCTCTGAAGTTGAGTCTGAAAGAGGAATTCTACAGAGCAATGTTGGTTATCAGATACCAGGTAAAGAAGACAAATAAGTTTGTATTTTTACAAGTCAACACTCTGGCTGGAATAAAGGATCAACTTCTCGATACAGTGAAGAGACGAAAGCTGAGCTTGTTTGGTCATATTGTAAGACATGAATCATTGTCGAAAGTCATTCTTCAAGGTCCAGTGGAGGGAACACGAAGAAAAGGTTGTCCGAAGCTGACTGGACAACGTAAATGATTGAGCAGGCCTCTCTCTCGTTATCCTGCTAAGAGATTGATGATAGTTTTTTATTTGTTTGCGTTAAGTCGTCAAAATGTGTTCATAACACCGATGCAGTAGAAAAAAATGGCATCGGCAGGGTTTGAACAGGAACCATCGAGGTGACACTCCAAAGAGTTTAACACACGACCAGGTCAGTCATGAGATTGCGACTGCTGTCAATCAAAACAAGAACGGAGCGGTACAAAAAACTCCGTTTGTACCTCACTCAGTAAGACTCTATCACCGCCACTCATTGATCAGGAAACATGAAATGCACCAAGATACCTGTGTGTAGTCGCTGAATGAACTCTTTATGTTGTCTGTTGTATTTATGTGTATTTTTCTGTAGAGTTGTATTTATATGAGAAAAGAGTCGTTGTAATCACAACAAATTTCCGTAAGGATCAATAAAGCAAGTCTTAGTCTTAGTCTTAGAAATAGATGAGATCTGTTAAGATTTGTAGATGTGTTGATATTTTTTCGGATGTTCAAATCTAGAGATATATAACAAGTAGAAGATGAAGACTAGTCCAAGCATAAAGTCATATGTCTGACTATTTCATCGTAATCCTTATTATATCAATTATTTATCGTTTTCAATTCAGATCTTTTCTTTGCAAAGCCAACGTGTTTGCGGGATTTAGTTCTTTATATGTCGTAATAGGTTCCCTAGCACGGTCACTCACTGAATGTCATGTTTGACTTCCCGGCGCTCCCAGCCAATCCCAGGGTCCGGCTTTAATGGCCACCGGATGTCTTCACGCAAGGCATTGAACGTTCACTTTGACAGACCGGAAATCCTAAACCAGCACGCGATCTCGTCGGCAGAAACGTTCGTTTTCACGCGAGATCTCGTCCAGCGTGGAGTCTAAGTGTAAAGTATCATGCTGTTACCATAATATATGTTGTAACTTTTTTTTTATAAAGATTTTATTTTGCTCGTTCGATAAATTGTGAATATAAAATCACTATCTAATATTTATATTTTTTTTTATTGGAAGGAACGTCTGTAATTTATAAGATAAGATATCAAAGTGTAGCGTCTTTAAATATTTTAATTTTTCGAAATGGTGATAGGATTTATAATAAATATATTTTTTAAAAATTCAAAGCTTATATTGAGTGAATGGAAAGCCCTGGTCAATTAACTGCCATATCTCTCAATATTGCCAGGTTGTCTCCCTTTTTCTCTATATCAAACAAAGTTAACTACCTCTAATTAATTTAATAATTGGTTTCCTTTTTTTTTTTTGATGCATATGTTGTCATCGACAATGAATAACGGTGAAAACTTTCAATTTGATCCAAGAAAGGGATAGTTTGAAAATTGTTTTAGAAATATTAGCTCCGACAGACAGTCGGAGTGAGCTAATATTAGTTTTGTAAAAAATAATAATGTTTCATAAATTATTTATTGGCGTACTCAGACTTTCTAACACTCAGTCGACTGAAAACAATAACAACATTAACACGGCTTCTGCGGGTGGCATTTAACCCAGAGAAGTGCGGAGTTTGTACATCTCACTAAAAGAAAGAGCTATTGAAGCTTGAAATGGAATGTCTGCGCATTTGACATTTTTGTAAAGAGCATTTCTGGGATACTGTAAATGCACGTTTGGAGACGTGGCGTTGATTTTGTGTGACGTGTATTGCTATAACACACATGAGGGACTGGTCACTACCACTGTGTCGCGAATGCGTAGAATGCTGGGTTCGTGCTTTCTGGAGTACTCTTGACACGTGACAAACAAAGATACTACAAATTGACTTTAAGTCCGTTTCAGCAGACAAAATATAATGTTTATTTGATAACAATAATAATAATACTGCACTCCTTGTCAGTCACATAAGTCTATAAGAAACAATCCTATCCGCAAAACAGCGGTATCAAATATTACCAATACGTTAAACTCTCCAGAGTAGATTACAAATAACGTCCGCATCTCAGCGGGTAACACTGTACAGAATAATACAGATTAACTACTAGAAATATACGTCTCAAAAAGACCACTGGCATCAACTGCCCAAAAGTTACTACCTAACTGAAATTACTACTCGACTTTCTAAGTCGCTACTGTCCGCCCCGAACCTTATCTTATCTTATATAATACAGACGTTACTTCAAAAAAGAAGATGATTACGTCCTACGCGTCATGCATTTAGTCATGCATATTAACCAATGACTTAAACTCTGCCAAGTCACTGTTTTCCTGGCTAGCTCAGGCAACCCATTCCATGCTCTAATAGCACTAGGGAAGAAGGAGGATTTGTACAAATTTGTCCTAGCATATGGGACGAGGAATGTGCCTTTATCTTTGTGTCTTTCAGAACCAAAAGATACTACTTGACTGCCCGATCCAAAGGATACCACTTGACTGACTTGACTGAACTAAAAGTCAATTTTAATTATTCTATTTCCTGTTTCTATGTCAGGAGTTCCATGTGTCTTTTAACCTCTTAACCCGAGGTGAACATTTAACAGGCAATGTCAACCGAGACTGTGACAGATACTTATGTTAATACCATGAGTCATTTAAACGTGTCATCTTTGACAGTGGGATCACGTAATTTCTATCATTGCACTAATTGAAACTATACATTTGATGGAACAATTACATTTTGTCTGATATTTTACTTTTCAAGTGAAACTGGTGTTCTAATTTTACAAAAACCTTTGACTTCATCATTTGAAATGTCTAAACTTTCAATTAAAAGATGTATCGGAGATACAAAGGAACAATAATAGTGAGCCTTAATAATGAGCCTTACTGAGATTAGAATAAATAAGATTCAATAAAGAAAGTCTCTCAATAATGATCTAGAATCACCATAAATTAGACCCAATTAAAAACATCTCTTTGGTATTAGCTAAAATCTAATGACTTTCGTAAATAGACTAGGCCTACTAATCAATTTACCAGTTTTCTTCCTCGGGCCAATAAATAATAAGCAATGAAAATTCTAATTTCTAGCTTTAAAGAAAGGTTAAAAAAAAATAGTCGTTTGTTTCGTTAAAAGAAATTTTAGGTTTTAGTTTTAAATGTAATTACTGTTTAGAAAAGTTAAAAAAAAAAAAGAAAAGAAATAAGTTAACGACAGACTTTATTTGACAAATAAATTAAGTCATAATTAAAGTAGCCTTTGGGGCTGCTGTCGTAGTGGACGTTTAGTCTTCTTCATTATCTTCTGTTTTAAACAAAAGTCAATCATTTATAAGAAAGAAATAATCTGAACAATCCCGAGGTCCGACCTGTGAAGTACTCATTTCAGACCTTGCGACCTATAGGGCAGATGCTCTAAGCCAGTCTAAGGCTAATCTGTTTCTGTGGACCACTTTGAAAGAGGGTGTCATGTGGCCAGCACCAAGACCAACCGCATAAAGTTTCCCCAACCTATGTCAGATACTCATTAGATTTGGGTGTCCTAAAAATCACAACATTAAAATCCCAGTCATCATCAAGATTTGTACTCAAGACCACTCGGTTCGGAGGTCAAGCGCTTTAACACTCAGCCAGCACGCCCACATGGTCTTCTGTATTAAAGTAAAGTCTGCGGGTATTGAACATTCTTGATGTCTGACCTGGCAAGATCTTCGTTACTATTAAAGTTCCCTTTCAGACCCTGTGATCAACAGAGGTCATCTTTTTGTAGCACTCGGTTAACGAGGGTGTCTTGTGGCCAGCACAACAACCAATCGCCTTACTTTTTCCAAAAAATGTCAGACATCCATTAGAGCTGGGTGAGCTCAAAGACGTCCTCCAAAGATCCCGAAATTAAACATCCCAGTCTTCACCAGGATTCGAACCCGGAAATCCCGGTTCAGAATCCAAGGTTTACCGCTCGGCCACCGCGCCTCTGGTTTCTAATTGGTTGGGCTAAAAATAGACCAGACCTATACCTATCCAGAAAAGTGAAGATTGGTTACTATTCAAGCTGTTGACTTGAGATTTTATATACAGAGATATTTTATGATACGGTGTTGATTCTTTAATGTTTATTTCTGAATGAATCAAAAGTATAAGATACGTCAATCCAATGTTCTATAATTGGTTTAAACAATGTCTCAGTATAAAGTTCAAACCCTTTGCTTTCAATCTACTAAGATTCTAACGATTTTTTAATGGCTAGAACAAGCAAAATGTAGAAATACCTTAAAAAAAAAACAAAAATAACAACAAAGCTCACATTAGAGGGAGAGAACTTAGAATTCCACATCTACAACTTTATCTATCAATGATGAAGAAGTTAATTTTTAAAAATTATATTAAAATTAATTTTAAAAAAATAATTTTTAGTCAATAATTAATAGACTAATTGATAATTTTTTAAATTGATTCTTTTTTTTTTTAGGTACAATAAATAATTGTATCTGAACCATATGGCCCATTGTTTCATGTATTATCAGTACTTTTTTTCTGTCCTTGACTAAACTGTAACGGGTAGATACCACAGCTGACGGTGTTTTTGCGTCTAACTAATTTGATGTTTCCTTGCATTGACGTAACAATAATAGCACGAATGTGAAATATATTTAAAGCTTCTTCTTCTTCGTTCTCATTGTTATGTTGGAGCGTTCAGATGACTAGACCAATACATGAGATGAACTGCGCAGTGGTTTCATAATCAGGAAGCTCTCCATATAGTTTTCTTTCTATTGGGGTGTTTTGGGGCCAATGTCATAACCGTCCTCTTGGTAAAGAGAGCAGTTTTGGAGGACGTGGTCCGCTTTCTCTGGTGATACTCCACATGGGCAGATTTCACTGGTTCCAATTTTGAGCCTCCGGTACATGTGTTGTCGCATTATGTTGTGTCCGGTCCTGAGTTGAAAGATTAGACCTTGGTCTTGTCGGGATAGCTTATAGTAAGCGTCATCTTTCTTGTGATTTGGATGAAAGCTCGTCAATTTCTCATTTATTTTATTTACAAATATTTAAAGCGAAATCGATCTAGCACTTTATCAATTCCATAAAGTATTGAGGCTGACCTCACGTTATGCATTTAACAGCACTATATGGAGTCAGGTTTCAGTATTAAATAATTTTGTGCATTGCGACAAGGGCGTAACTGAGAATGAAAAATAGAAAGCCTTATTATTGGGTTGCACCCCTTTTCACTTGCACTGCTACCGATTTAATTTTCCTTACCATAATTAAAATTTCTTACTTTATACTCAACCAGAACAATATTTGTGTTGACCTAACAGGTTTCAAATACTTTTATTTATTTTTAGCTTAATAAATATTTTTTTTGGCTTATTAGCTAATCTATATATAACTTCATTTTTTATAGAGCCGTTTCTCTACTATGAACACAGTTAGAATTGTTACACGTCTAAATATGCAGAACAAGACACACTAGATTTAAATCATTCCAAAGTGATGGTAAATACAATTCAATCTTAAGAATGGACAGTAGCTACGTAAGTAGTACTAGCAAACCAGGACAGAACAAGTTAAATATAATTAGAAAAGAAAGTCCCCTTATCAAACGCAACAATCAAGAGAGCAGACGATGTTAAGGTCCTCTGTTTCTGTGGCCAACGGTTGACGAGCAGGGTGCCATGTGGCAAGCACAACGACCAACCGCCCTTACCTTCTCCAACTTCAGGGGATCAGCGGCGCCCTAAAAAATCCGAGATTCATAATCCCAGTCTCCACCGAGATTCGAACCCCAGACCTCCGAGGTTACAAGGCCAAGCGCCCAACCTCCCAGCCACCAAGCCCCATGTAGAGAAACAATTCAAATACGGCTAAAGCACTTGTCCTCTTCCAGTGCCGAAAAATACAACGAAGTTACATAACTCTTCACGCCGTGCTGTAAAGTCAAAAGAAACAGTGATCACAATGTACATACTATGGGACAATATAAACAATGGAATGTAACTCTTTCAACATTAAATAACTGCAACAATAATATAACAACTATAGCCACATCATGCATGCTACTGAAAACCAGTTTCGGAACGTTCAGAGATGACATAACAGACACACAAAAATCACAATTATATTACCGTCTATAAGACCTCTTTATTGATTGTAGAATTATTTAGTTTGATTTGTAGATGGATTTGTTTGTGTTTTTCAAGATGGCGGATACTTTATCTGTAATCTAGATCTAGTGAATTCGAATGCATTGTTTGCAGGATTTTGGACGCTCTTTGCTTCTGGCTTAGGAGTTTTGATTGCTCCTGTGTTTATTTGTCAGGGGAGTATATCGATATAGTTGAATTTTCAAATTGCAGTGTTAAATTTGCGTTCTTCTTCCTATTTGTTATTTCCTTCAAGTCGGTCGCGTTCCAATCGCGTCATACTTCGTTTATTGTTTATTTCCTGTTCCTTTTGTTATTGTTGTGCATTCATTCAAAGAATGTCTTATCCGACGTTTTTGATTGACTTAGAGGGTGGTCTTGTCCACCCGAAGGGTACTCTCCTGTTGAAACTATCTGGCAATAACGCCATGAAATCTTCTATTGGGAGCCTTTTAGAGGCTCTCAAGTTGTCAGCTGCTGAAGTAACAGCATTATATAGGTTCGAAAACCCTTATACATGGTTTTTGGTACCAACAACTGCGAAAGTAAGAGACAGACTTGTTGGTAAGTCTTTCGGTAGTGAGACTTCCTTCAAGGTTGAGATCTTCCCAATAGAGGAAGAAAGGCTGAAAATTACCCTACATTGGGTATCGCCTTCAATTGCGAAAACCAAGATCGTTGAAATCATAGAAACATTTGCAGAGCAAGGATCCAAGGTGGAGGTGACGAAAATAGGTGCTTCGGACAAGTGGGTTTCCTTCATCAAAGCAAAAAAAGATGCACCCATCCCACACTACATCCAGCTACGGTATGAAGGGGACCCAAAAATTTATAAAGTTCTAGTCACCATACCAGGTCGTAGGCAACAATGCTTACATTGTGGACTGGACCAGCATTGGTCAAATCAGTGCCCCACCCGAAAGGCCGGCCCGGCTCGAACTGTGCCTCCCAAGGAGAAACCAGGCCCTCTGAGCTATGCACAGGCGGTCAAAGAAGGTAATCCCAAGGAGAAGGAAATCGAAAAATGGTTGCAGAAGGATGGCTTCACGATAGTAGAGAAGGGAAAAAAAGGAGTCTTCAAAGTGTCGCCAAAGAAGATATCTAAAGTGTCGGATGTCGCGGCTTCATCTATGATGGCGGATGCAGCTACTTCATCGGTTGTTGCCAGTACACCAGAGATAGCTGTTGATGCTGAGGTTGAAACCCCCCAGAGTGGCGAAGACTTCAAACTAAAAAAGCGGTTCCGCTCTAAAGAGCATGTTAGGTCCGCTCCTGGGTCTCCGACAAAATTGAAAAGGAAGAGATGCTTATCTGTCTCCTCGTGTGAGGATCTTTTCGCGAGCCCGCGTATTATAAGAGAAGTTGTAAGCTCTCCTAACACGAGTCTTGATGTTAGTGCATTGGACATTCCTGAGACTCCACCCACATTGGTTATAGATGAGGGGGGAACACCCATAATTAACCACTAGAACTGGTTAAATTTACTTTTACACCCAGTCATGACAGACATTACAATCTTATCATTAAATATACGTAGTCTTAGAAACAAGCAAAAATACATTGTTCACCTATCCAGAAAATACAGGCCAGACTTCATTTTCATTCAAGAAACAAATATAGACACACATTATAAATCACGCAAATACACATCCGACATAGGGCTGAAAGAGGGCTGGTTTAGCCTAGGAAGCGAGTGTAGAGGGGTAGCTATTTTTCTAGTCTCAGATAGGTTTAAAGTAGTGCATGCATTTATGGACACCAGGGGAAGAATAGTAATCATTAGAGTAGAATCAGGAAATCAAACATTTACACTTGCAAACATCTACGCACCAGCAAAGAGCGCGGAAAAACAGGATTTTTATGAAAATTTAATCGATATACTAAACAATAATTATAGAGAGGATACGCTTATCATAGGGGGGGATTTCAATTACATAACTTCTGCATTAGATAAACAGACTACTTTGGCAGTGGGCCCTCCCTCTCGTAAAACCTTTCCGAATCTTAATTTCTTAGAGGAGATAGAGAGGAATTTTAATTTAGTTGATGCTTACAGGACACTAGAACCTATGGGTCGTGACACCACCATGGTGCATAGGTCATACCCCGTCTCGACGCGCTTAGATAGAGTGTATGCTCCTAATCATTTCTATATAAGTCGGGTGTCACATCTGGAAGAAACACTAGAATACACAGACCACAAAGCGGTGTTAGTTACTTTGGACATAAAAAACAAAGAAATTAAAAGAAAGTCATCCCACTGGAAATTTAACAATTCTCTGTTGGAAATTCACCTTTTCGTGGAGTTAGTTTCTACTAATCTAAATTCTTACTTACAAGATATACAAGATCCACATTTCGATTTAACACAGACATGGCCTCTCCTAAAAAGTTCTATCAAGCAGCAAAGCCAGTTAATATCTACATTAGCTCAGGGACGTAGGAGGCAAGAATATGAACAACTCAAATACACATTATTACACACGGATGATGAAATCGTTAAAACAGAAACTCTTTTAAAACTAGAGGAATTAAACAAGTATACTTATAGGGGTGCTGAGATTAGGTGTAAAAAATTACTTAAGTAATGAAGGTCCTAGTAAACTATTCCTATCGTTTGAACAGAATGTACAATCAAGTAAAATAATAAGCAACATCATAGATAGTGAGGGGAATAAAGTAGATGATTATGAAGATATTAAGAATATTTTTACAAAACACTTCACTACTATATACAGTGAAGAGCCAGTATATACTGATGCTCAAGATAATTTTCTAAAATTTTGCAACCAGCTGGACAAGACAGATGAAGATCTTTTAGGGAGTGCATTTACGCTAGACGAACTCAGGACTGCCCTGGACTCGACTAAGAACAATAAATCACCCGGTCCAGATGGCTTAACATATGAACTCTATAAAACCTCTCTTACTGCGACTATATAGCGACGCCATTAAACTGGGACATTTTCCTCCAAATTTTAACGAAGCATACATCACACTTTTACCTAAGAAATCTGAAAATAACACTTCACCTAGCGACTATAGGCCCATTTCACTTCTCAACACGGACTATAAACTTCTCACAAAAATGATTTTCCTAAGAATGAAACCACTCATAAACCAACTTATCGGACATGACCAGTACTGTTGTATCCCGGACAGAAACATTGACGGCATGACGCATTTTTTACGGGATTTTATCATGTACAGTAAGGATAAAAACCTCAATGTGTCTCTATTATCTGTAGATCAAGAAAAAGCCTTTGACCGAGTAAGCCATAGCTTCCTGTTCAAGGTGCTTGAGAAATGTAAAATAAGTTCCCTGTTAATCAGATATATAAAGCTTGTCTATACCAATGCAACAAGTAGATTGATAATTAATTATTCTCTCAGTAGGAGTATCCTCATACAAAGGTCTGTCAGACAGGGCTGTCCCTTATCCCCCTTCTTGTATATCCTTTGCTTGGAACCCTTCTTGGAATCTGTAAGATCTGACCCATCCATTATTGGGATAAATATACCGGGTCGTTCCTTCTCAACCATCAAAGTCAAAGCCTATGCGGATTATACAACCTTTTTTCCATCTTCAGAGCAAGATATTGAGAATATACTAAAGAAATTTACACTTTTCGGAGAAGCTAGTGGTTCAAAAATAAATATAAATAAATCCTCTGTAATGGGACTAGGGAAATGGAAATTCAAAGAGAATTGCGCTTTCAGAATTGTTGATAAAATCAAGATTTGTGGTATTGTCTATACATGTAATCCTTTGTTCTATTGTAAAGACCAGTGGAAGAATATTTTTGTCAAAGCCTCAAACTTAATTAAACTTTATCAGCACACAGGTTCTACAATATTTGGTAGAGCTGTATTGATAAATAGTTTGGTCATTCCAAAGATTGTCTATTTAGCTAACATTACAGAGCCACCTCCTAAATTCATAAACAAGCTGAACAAGTTAATTAGAAGCTTTATATTTAAAAACACTATTAGGAGCATTAAGCACACTACACTCATTCAAAACAAAGAGGATGGGGGGATAAACTTGCAAGATGTTAAAACAAAAATACAGTCGCTAAGGCTAAAATTTGTAGGTCAAGTAGTTAGGAACCCAACAAACTTTCCCTTGACAATTTACTATTATGGTTTAAGATTAAGTAATCTTCTTACAATACACAATGATACTCCTCACTATTTTGGTACAGTCACTCATCCATTTTACAGATCTATTTCAAGAGTTTTACCTGGTAATGAACATTTAATACACAACAAAACCAAAGAATCATACACAACACTTAAAAAGCTGTTACAGGAAAGCCTAGTGAATAGGATTAAGTGGGGGAGAGTTCTTGGGGTGACAGAATTCAAGGACACATTCATAAACCTACACAGTAAACATATCCCACCAAAAGCTAGAGAGATTAGTTATAGACTTATCTTTGGGATGACCCCTATGGTTAGAAGACGGGCAAATGACCGTGAATGTATATTATGCCACCTTGAAAATGCTGATAACGAAAAACACATGTATTTGGAATGTCCATTATTCCTTCAAGTTAGAAGTACTGTAATGGACCTATTGGAAGCAAACTGTGGCAATTATGTAAATGTTAACTTGTCTATTATTTTAAACAAGCTGCCAAAACTAAAAAATAAAATGATACATAACTTTAACTTGATTATTGTTTCCGAATACAGGAATCTTGTTTGGGCTACCTGGCTCAAATGTCTACATAATAATAAGGTGTTTGATCCTAATCACTTGGAATTAACATTTAGAAAAATAATGGACTTTAGGGTAGAGAATTATCTAGTTTGATTTTCATATACCTGTATAATGCTCATGTAGTTTTTCAGAAATAGGGTGTTGGGGGTCAGGGATATCTGATATTGTGTTGATTGTTCTGGAGTAGAGTATATTTGTATCATTTTTCTGTCTTTAGTGGGTTCATTGGTTAGGTAGTATGTCTTTGATATTAAATAATATTTCTATTACTGTTATTATATTTTTAGGTTAATCACTTTTCAATTGTTTATGATTTAATACTTGTGAATTATGATAACTTACAAATAAAAACATATTAAAAAAAAAAAAAAAAAAAAAAAGCCCACAAAAGAGGCAAGATGGCCCATAAAAGAGGCATATAAAGCCCCAAAAAAGAGGCAAAGGAAAGAGGCATAAATCCCAAGGATTCCTATGATGATAAAGCTAAAACTGAATAGCGCAAATTCTGAGGTTTCCTTTTTTTTAAAAAAAAAAAAAAAAAATTAGTTTGATTTGTAGATGGATTTAAATGGGGTTGGTGATATTTGATATTGTGTTATTTGTTTTCAGATAGATGAAACGAAATGTGTGTTTCTTTGTGTTTATATATTTATGAAGATAAGATAAGATAATTTTATTGATCCAATCAAATGGAAATTCAGTTTGACTACAATTGACAATATGGAAATATGTATGACGAGTATGATGTATGTTATGGTTATGCATGTATTAATCAATGTGTAAGTATATTTGTGTATTTACTTTTATTCCCGGTGAGCTATTTATTAGTTTTTGATATGCTATTCTTATATCATATTTGTGGCTCTGACTAATCCATCACACCTGATGGTTTCAGTACCTATTTGGTATGTGGGTGCGGTCATGCATGTGTTAGTGTGTAAGTGTTGGTGGTTATTTGCTTTTATTTTTGGTTGGTTATCCTTTAGTTGACGATATGCTAATCCTTGTATCATTTTTCTGTCTCTGATGGTTTCAATAGTTATGTAGTATGTCTTTGTTATTAAATAATATTTTCATTACTATTATTATATATTGTAAAGTAATTAAGCATATATTAATCATGTTTAAAAAAAAATAGATACCGGTTAATCATGAAAAAAAAAAAAAAAAAAAAAGAATTTTTAAAGTAATATTTATTTTACACGTACAAATACAGTGTATTGGAGAGTAACTAGTTCCGTATCATACCGGATGTTAAAACATGCATAATAAGCCGTACATGGTGATTCTTCAGTTAACTTTGCTCTATAAATAGTAGATAAAACTACACACATCTAGTAGTCAAAACCCCAGGTTAAGCCATACTGGGAGTGATCCAAATGTTGGGCTGACGATGACACCGTGTTCATGTTTACCAATTAGACTGTCTCTAGAGATTTTGCCCTAAGAAAAAGCATTACCCACTTAAGTGCGTGATACCTTGGAGACTTTGAAGAATTTTCAATCCAAACGAATGTTCTTATTTTAACATTCTGGAATGTTTGTTTTGGTATTTCGTAACATTAAATAGAAAGTTAGGTTTAATAGGTTTATGTTTGTTAAAGTTGGTATTTGTTAAAGGTTTATTTTAGGTGAGATTTTAATACTAAACCAACACTTGCCCCAGCACAGCAAAGGGGTTTTTGAGTTTTAGACCCCCTACCAGGGGTTTTTTGCTGTTAAATTCCCCTCTTCTATAAAACAACAATTTAAAAAAATGCAAACGACAATCCCTAATTTCCAAGAGCACAGCTAAGGAAGATTTTGATTTTAAAACCCCCTCTGAAATTTACGATAAAACCTTCTCTTCAAAATGAAAAAAGGAAATTTCAAACTCAAATAAAATTCTATGAGTGTAGCCAAAGGGGCTTTGAGCTTAAACCCCCTCCAGTGGGGTTTAAAGCTAAAAAAAAACTCTTTAGTATAAAAAAAAAGGAAATTACACACTCTAAAATCTATGAGCTAAGCCAAATGGGTTTTGAGTTTAAACACCCCTTCAGCGGTGTTTGAAGCTAACATATACCTTTTCAATATAAAAAAAAGCAAATTTTACACTCAAAATGCTATGAGCGTAGCAAAAGGGGGCTTTGAGTTTAACCCCACCCCCTTCAGAGGGGTTTGATGCTAAAAATAATACCTCTTCAATATAAAATAAGCAAAATACACACAACATTCTTTGGGCGTAGCCAAGCCAATGGGGGATTTTGAGTTTAAACCCCCCCCCTCCTCCAGATGGCTTTGTTTTTTAAAGCTTACAACCCCTCCAGATTATTTTAAGTTTTAAAATCCCCCTACAGAGAGTTTTGAGGTTGAAAACCCTTTCTCTGCAATATTATTCTAAAGCAAACTACAGTCACCAAATTCTATGAGCGTAGCTAAGGGGGTTTTTGAATTTCTTAAAAAAAAAAAGAAACTCAAGAGATTTGTTAGTGTAAACCCCCCCCCCAACAGATGATTTTGACGATAAAACTTCCCTTTTCGATACAAAATCTAAAGCAAACTACAGTTACCTAATTCCAAGAGCATAGTAAAGAGAGGTTCTACCAATGGCTGGGCTCCATTAATAAAGTGCAGTAAATAGTCGCCTGCTGAAATTGAAAAACACTCAACAAAGACAGGTTTTAGGAGTCAGTTATAGAGATCGGGTCTCAACCAAGGAAATCCTATGCCGAACTGGGAGTCGACCTCTTAGTAAGGTTGTGACAGAGCGTCGCATGAGGTTGGCTGCACATGCTCTCCGACAAAATGAATAACGCATAATAAGAGTTTCGATGACATCCTAGTACAACATTGAGCAACATGGCGCCACACTTTCATGGAGCTCCTTAGAGGAGGTGGGAAGAGGCTTCAGACACTGCCAGTGACAGATTTTTGTGTAAACAGCTTGCCGCCCAATGCGCCGAACGGCGCGGGAGGACCTAAGTCAGTAAGAATAGCACATTAGGTTTTTGAAATAAAACTTTTTTTAATAGCATGATAATGCACTGCAGATACCTCAGATATGCATTTTGTTGGCTTTCAATACCTGAAATAGAGCTTGGCGGCGGGCGGGGCTCCGCCTCGCGCTAGGGAAGCTCCCAGACCCCTTTGCTAACAAGGCCTGGAGCGGGGGGGGGGGAGAAAATAGTAACCGTGTCACAACAAATAGTTTTGGTTTATTGGTTTTAGATTCGCTAGACTCTTCTTACGTGCTCTGACGATATGTATGTATATTCGTTTGGCTTTTTTTTTAAGGCCTAGATTTGTTTAAAATCTGGTTTATTTAGGTTTATTTAGGTTTATTTAGTTTGCATATGTTTAATTTTATAAAGATTATTTAGACTAACTGCTCTTTTAGACATTGACTTTTGTTATCTGAGGTTTCTCAAGGCTTTTTACGTTCAGGTTTTTAAAAGCTTTTTTTCAAATGACTAACAATAACGCTTAGGCTCTGTAAGTTAATAATTCACTAAAGATTTTCTCAGTATGTTTAAAGTTTATGACTAAGATAACTTTTTAAGCTCTTAACTAAAAAAAAAAAAAAAAAAAAGAAGAAGAATCGGCGCATGCGCATTGCAAGTTTCCTAATGAAGAAAGAATTCTGGGATTGAAAACAATGGTAACTGAAAGATAATTGGGAAGTACTTTAACGTTATTTAATTTGAATAGTGCGAAGGTAGAAAAAAGCGTTTACTCAAAAACACGGAAACGAGGCCAGAAATACATATTGTGGAAACTCTAGATATAAACAATAATAAGCATCATTTAACTTGCAGTCTACCACCTTTACCCCAGAGTCGACGCCTTGACAATCTGTATCATAGTGTTCTAGCAAATAGATACTTATATACTTAGTCTGTTTGACTCTCAGTGGAGCAAAGGTCCGCAACAAAATATAGGCCCTAAAGATTATATAAATGTTTGTTTGGAGCCCAAAGAATGAAATCAGGGTGTTGTATTTCTCGGCAATAACTGCCTGGTCGAGTGGGATGTGCGGTGGTCTAGAGTCTTCTTTGAAATTCGAACCCAGGATCCATGTTTGGAAGCCAAGCGCTTAATCACTCGGCCACCGCGCTCCAAGATGAAATAAGAAATGCGCCTTTATTTTTGTGTCTTTCTGGGTATTTTATTAGATTTTTGTATTTGTAAAATAACAGCTATTTCACTTTTTAGTCTTCTGTCCTGAATTGTAACGGGTGTATGTGCGAATGGTGATTACTGTATTTCTACATTATCTTGATAATAATCCTTAGATGCTTGGGTATACTCTATGGTGTATTACATACGCGAGTACGAATAACGAACATACATTGTCTCAAAAAGATCATTGCGCCAGAGCTAAGTTCACTCGAGATGAAATAGAATACAGAATGGGCCACAGTCGAGTCAGTCACGAAATATGTTATTATTCCCTTAAAGAGCCTTGCGATAACTCTTAAGAAATCTACATCAATAATCTCTAACCCAATGCCTGTGTCGTCACATACATTTCGCGTTTAATGTCTGTCTACTACAGTGCGTCTCTAAACTAAACTAGGTGTGTAACATAATTTAGTGATAATGTTACTCTAGTCTTACCTTATCTTATATAATACAGAGGTTACTTCCAAAACGAAGGTGATTACGTCCTAAGCGTCATGCATTCGGTCATGCATATTAACCAATGACTTAAATTCTGCCAAGTCACTGGTTTTCCTGGCTAGCTCAGGCAACCCATTCCATGCTCTAATAGCACTACTGAAGAAGGAGTATTTGTACAAATTTGTCCTAGCATATGGTACTAGGAATTTGCCTTTATCTTTGTATCTTTCAGAGTATTTTATTAAATTTTGTTTTGTATTTGAAGATTATGGTTCAGTGTTTTATGTATGATTGCTACTTTACTTTTGCGTCTTCTGTCCTTAAGGGTTTCTAAATTTAGTCAAATATGAAGATTCATTTGTTATAAATCTAACGAGTCAATTTTGCATCTGTTTTTAGTTTCTTTATGTTTTCTTGAGTTGAAGGGTCACAAACAAAGGAAACACATTCAAACATTCATAATTGCAAATATAAACATAAAAAAAAAGAAAAAAATAAAGATAACCCACAGTGACCAGTGCTATAATTGCTGGCAGCGAACTAATCAAATCCTAAACACATTCCTTACAAAGCATAAAGAAGGCCATTGACTTTTTTGAAGGGGGTTGAACTTGGCCTCTCCGTGTTTGGTTTCTGTCACTTTGATATTCTGCAGACTAAGAACGGGATGGCCAATTACTCTGCGTATGTTTATTGAGATGAATGAAAATGTCCCACGCTCTATACACCGAGTTAAAGGTCATCTGAGGCTTGGGAGAGAGGCGTGTCTCGAGGCATATATAAAGAGCAGCGTTTAGAAGTTCGTATTGGGGCATGTTTATAGACATGTATAGAGGCATGTTTACACAGAGGAGTTTCTAGTGAGGCGTACTGAGGCATATTGAGACGTAGATGTGGAATTTATTTAGAGGCTTGTATTGTAAGGTGTGTTTTAGAGGCTTGTATTGTAAGGTGTGTTTTAGAGGCTTGTATTGTAAGGTGTGTTTTAGAGGCCTGTATTGTAAGCTGTGTTTTAGAGGCTTGTATTGTAAGGTGTGTTTTAGAGGCTTGTATTGTAAGGTGTTTTTTTAGAGGCTTGTATTGTAAGGTGTGTTTTACAGGCTTGTATTGTAAGGTGTGTTTTAGAGGCTTGTATTGTAAGGTGTATTTTACAGGCTTGTATTGTAAGGTGTGTTTTAGAGTGTAAGGTGTGTTTTAGAGGCTTGTATTGTAAGGTGTGTTTTACAGGCTTGTATTGTAAGGTGTGTTTTAGAGGCTTGTATTGTAAGGTGTGTTTTAGAGGCTTGTATTGTAAGGTGTGTTTTAGAGGCTAGTATTGTAAGGTGTATTTTAGAGGCTTGTTTATAAATTTTTAGAACGACGACTCTACAGCCTTAAATAGAGGGCTTAGTAAAGGTTTTTATTGAGGTGCTTTTGTACGCTTTTATAGAGACATTTATAGAGGCCAGTACATAGGTATATATAGAGGCTTCTATCGATGCGTGTTGAGAGGCTTGTTAAGAGGCTAGAGGCGTGTTTAGAGATATAGGCGCAATTCTCTAGTTTCTGTAGTATTCTCCCAACTATAAAATATAGAAAGGCATATAGTACACTAAAGTAAAATATTTGTACATTATACTTTCCTTAAGTGGATATGTGTCACTTTACCGAAATAAATTTGTTTTACTTTAAAGTTTAATAAGTGTACTGTGTTAGAATAACAATAAGTCTTGTCTTCGAGTCCGAAGATTTGTGAGGAATGCAGTATTTCCCGTGGCTGGGCAGTCCCAGCTGTGACCTACATATTTCGTCACAACCAGGGCAAGCAAAACCATTGTCCGCAGGCGGTCGATTTAGATTTTCTTTTCGCCGTCTGCGTTTGTCCTCGGCAGCGGATTTTCTTTTGGTCTCAAATGTGTATCCCGCGGCCTTCGTGAGTGACCTCCAGCTGTTTCGTTCTGAGGCCGCATGCAACCAGGTGCTCTCTTCTATGTGATACAATACAATAATAGGCAAAGCCTGCAATAAAATGATTTAAAATATCCCCCCCCCTTTTTTTTTTCCATTCAATTGCTTTAACACTAGAACTTAAAATGGTTTCTTCCATGGAACGTGATACAAAATTATTTAAAAATCTATGTATATACTTTTTGAACAGGGTACATTTGTATAATCCTTGTTTTACCTGTAACAGCTCATTTTCATTTTAAAAATTTTAGTTTTGAAAGAGTTATGTTGTGCGTGGGTGTGTGTGTTTCGGGTGACGGTGAGGGGAGGTTGGGCGAATGGCTGTGCAGTGTAGAATGATGAAATATGAGCTGATCTGTCATAATTGATGGTAAGAACGGGTGACGATCTAGGGACTTAAAAAAAGAGAAAGACGTGTTTTGTTGTGAGCTAGATTTTGCTTAATTATCAGTTTAAAATATCAGTACTGAATGCGGCAAGCTACCTAAGGATCAATGGTTCGTGAGTCTTCCACTTGGTCAAATTCCGAAGTCTTACTCACGCATTGGTATAGCCGCATGACAGTAGAGTTTTGGATTCAGGGTTGTCTTTCTCTATTGGTGGGGTAGCTAAACAAAGCTAACGAGCTCCCTGGTTTAGTCACCAGTTGCTCCTTTCCTGTCAGTAATAACAGTTCCTGACCCAAATCTGAGCCTAACATTTAGTCCATGAGATAATCACTTGCCTATATGTTAATCTAAATAACTTGTAACACTTGCTTTAATGTGTTGAAACCATTGTCTTTCCTGTTATACAAGCTATGCTTCTGAATATCACTTATAGGTCAAAGGAGGGTCTATACAGGAACGTAAAAATTCCGCCTAAAAATGTAAACATTTATATTAACAACAAAATATTTTATATTAACATCAAAATGTTTTAATAACTGTTGCATTTTTTTTAACAACTTGCTTTATTGTGTGATTCTCTTTTATTGATTTTTATGGTTTTTACTTTATTTACTTTTGTTTTTCAGTCAACAAGCGCTTTCTGCGGTTTGGGCGGGCTTTTGATAGCGATGCAGACGACGGCTTCTTCAGATACAGAAAACAGTTTTACAGGATAGGCAGAGGCTCATTTCAGCCTTATCAGGATAAGCGCTTCCTCAGATTCGGACGGTCAGACCAACCGGATGTTGATGATTACATCCGGGCTGTCCTCCTAGAGCGCCAGTCTGAAGAGCCGACGTACAGGAAGCGAAGGTCGCCAGAATTGGACGAGCAGTCGGACGAATTTGAGCACCGAATGAGGCGGTCTGCTGACAAAGCTGCTCCCGCGGAGAAAGATGTCGATAAAAGAGAGGCTGAAACTGACGACGCTGACGCCGAAAAGCGATTCATGCGATTCGGCAAACGATTCATGCGATTCGGGAGAGAGTTAGGGTATGGAGATAAAAGGTTCATCAGATTCGGGAAAAGATTTATGAGGTTCGGCCGTGACCCCCAAGACGACGCGGAAGACGACGCCTACGACGCTGACGGAGACTTCGATTCAGATGACGAGCTCGCCAAGCGGTTCATGAGGTTCGGTAAACGGTTCATGCGATTCGGAAAAAGAGAAGACGCGGAAAAAAGGTTCATGCGCTTCGGCAAAAGCGACGAAGACAAGCGGTTCATGCGATTCGGGAAATCCGACTCCAGCGACGACATGGAAAAGCGATTCATGCGATTCGGCAAGCGAGAGTCTCGCTCTGTGAACCAGGAGAGCAGCAACAGCGCCAGCAGCGGCACAGCTTCTCATACGTCATAACATCACGTGTTTAGCAAACAGCTTCTAACAACTCAACTAGAACAAGAAAAACTGTACAAAAAAAATAATTAAAAAAATGAACATGTTTTCTTAAGAGACTAATAGTAAGGTTTCATTTCTTGACCTATTTCTGTTGTTTATTCTTCACTGTTAACCTACCTGCTTTGATTGGTTATGCATTTATCGATAAGACGAAGTCACTTGGGGTGAGACAAGGTCAGCTTTATTAAAAAATTTATTTAAAATTTCTCTCCTTGCGTGAGTTTATAGATGTTTGATCTGGTCACTTGTTTTTTTATAGTAGGACATTTTTAATTCTCTAAAAAATGTGCAATTTAAAGTAAAAACACAGAAATGAGATACTGAACATAGAACAAAAGCTGAATAATCATATTTTAAAGACCAATTTGTATACACAAATTTCAAAGCTAATTTGCGGTGCAGGCAAATCATTTTATTACCATTTAATTGCAATTGATAATTAGACAAAAGAGGCAGGAGCGCCCAAAATTTAGGCAAATAAAAGGGCGTTCTTATGATGATAAAGCTAAAATTGAATAGCTCAAATTCTGAGGTTTCCTAAAAAAAAATCCTTATGCCTTCTCAAGCGGCGAATACTGAATACACTTTCACTGATATAAGTCATCTGTACTCACGAGAGCAACGATGTTAACTTAGAATACAGCTATCATGTAAAGTGCAAATGTAGCATCCTAAGCCACTACTACTATAAACTTATGTGACATAACACTTGAAACATCCATGTCATAGGGTGCATTCTTAATTAGCCAAAGTCATTGACTACGATACTGAAAAAGCAGAACATTATAAATAAAAACGTTCATTTTCAAATGGCTGCTTAATCATGTGGCGTGCGCTCTGGGCTGACGCTAGGTGGTCATGAAGGCCCCGAGCTAAACTCTGCCTGCTGCTAGGCTTGAATTCAGAGTTTTTCTTCATCTAGGTGGATAGCCAGCCAAGGCTAAAAAGCCCCTTCCTGCCCGAAACTTACTGGTTTAGCCCAGACACTCGTCATAGCCCCATGTTAGCGAAAACACTTCCGCCGGACTCAACATCCGAGCCACACGTGAAAGCCAGGAGTGGACTGGTTGTCATGAGTGTTCCGTAATGTTATTATTGGTCAAAGAAATAGGTCACGTAATTATTTAAAAAAAAATTATAAAAAAAAACATAAAATTTTCCAATATTTTCTGCAACAATATGTTCTATGCGAGACACCAAGACAAAATGCATGTACATCCTATTTAAGAAGGCGCTTTGGTCTGTTAGAGTCTTAGAAATGTAAACATTAAACAAATCAGATTGTAACCTCTAGGAAAGAAGATTCTCTCACCTAACTCAATTCCATTTATTCAACAATGTCTTATAAAGGCGATATGCATAAAGTTTATAATTCAAGACATTACATTAGAACTTTTTGCATAAAATGAACCGCTTCTTATCAAGGGCAGTAACCGTTTGCGAGCGTGAAAAAAACAAAAAACTACAAATACTAGAGAAAGTACTTAAGCGTTCAACTCTTCCTTTCGGTCAAGCAAATGCAGCAAAATCAAGCAATGCTGTACATCTGCAAGCAAAGCGATTGTTCAAGTCTTGAGACCTTGACCTGGCTTATGACGTTATGTTGTGCAGCTGAGCAAGCGAGTCAAGGTTGCAGGCGACACAAGCGAGTCAAGGTTGCAGGCGACACAAGCGAGTCAAGGTTGCAGGCGACAATGTTATGTATGTATGCTAAAATATAGAAGTATACCTTTACTGTCATTCTACTTCTGTACAGTGCGCAGTGGGAGTGCAAATAGAGCATAAACTTAGTGTTATTTTTAAATAACCTATTATATTGCTAGAAGCAAGAGGATATTTAAGTATTAAGTCATTGTACCATGTTTCCGCACAGTGTTTTTATAGTATACTAACACACATCTCCTGATGCTCCTTTCCTTAGATAACCAAGACTCTGGACTGCTGAAACTCGGACAAGACACTGGAGACGATGACTTCATGGAAAGATCAATTCGTGGAGACCCCTTCCTGAGATTTGGCAAAGGAGACCCCTTCCTTCGATTTGGACGAGGCGATCCGTTCCTCAGATTCGGGCGCGGGGATCCATTTCTTAGATTCGGACGCGGGGATCCATTTCTTCGGTTCGGACGCGGGGATCCATTTCTTCGGTTCGGGCGCGGGGACCCGTTTCTTAGATTTGGTCGCGGGGACCCATTTCTTCGCTTCGGTCGCGGGGACCCATTTCTTAGGTTCGGGCGTGGTGACCCATTTCTTCGTTTTGGACGTGGAGACCCCTTCCTGAGATTCGGACGTGGTGATCCCTTTCTTAGGTTCGGGCGCGGAGATCCTTTTTTGAGGTTTGGTCGCGACAGCTTGGAAACTAGAGTAGCGAGAGGAGATCCTTTCTTGAGGTTTGGTCGCGACAGCTTGGAAACTAGAGTAGCGAGAGGAGATCCTTTCTTGAGGTTTGGTCGCGACAGCTTGGAAACTAGAGTAGCGAGAGGAGATCCTTTCTTGAGGTTTGGAAGATTCAAGCCACCAACAGACACTGAAGACAACAGCATAGATCTCGATGACGAGGACATTTCAAGGTAACTGTTATGATGCATGTTCTTTTAACTGTTGGTTATTTCTATGCAAGGACAACTATACGTTGTAGCGGTTTCAATATATATTTATTTTATAAAACGTTACAACGCAACCCCAACTCTCTCCCTCTCTACAAGCTCGAAATTCTAAATTCGCTCTCAGATTTCTAACTTCGAATTCTAACTTCGCTTTCCAAATTCTAACTTCGCTTTCCAAATTCTAATTTTGCTTTCCAAATTCTAACTTCGCTTTCCAAATTTCAACTTCGATCTCCAAATTCTAACTTCGCTTTCCAAATTTTAACTTCGCTTTCCAAATTCTAATTTCGCTTTCCAAATTCAAACTTCGCTTTCCAAATTCTAACTTCGCTTTCCAAATTTCAACTTCGATCTCCAAATTCTAACTTCGCTTTCCAAATTTTAACTTCGCTTTCCAAATTCTAATTTCGCTTTCCAAATTCAAACTTCGCTTTCCAAATTCTAACTTCGCTTTCCAAATTCTAACTTCGATCTCCGAATTCTAACTTCGCTTTCCAAATTCTAACTTCGATCTCCAAATTCTAACTTCGATCTCCAAATTCTAACTTTGCTTTCCAAATTTTAACTTCGCTTTCCAAATTCTAACTTCGATCTCCAAATTCTAACTTCGCTTTCCAAATTTTAACTTCGCTTTCCAAATTCTAATTTCGCTTTCCAAATTCAAACTTCGCTTTCCAAATTCTAACTTCGCTTTCCAAATTCTAACTTCGCTTTCCAAATTCTAACTTCGATCTCCAAATTCTAACTTCGATCTCCAAATTCTAACTTCGCTTTCCAAATTTTAACTTCGCTTTCCAAATTCTAATTTCGCTTTCCAAATTCAAACTTCGCTTTCCAAATTCTAACTTCGCTTTCCAAATTCTAACTTCGATCTCCAAATTCTAACTTCGATCTCCGAATTCTAACTTCGCTTTCCAAATTCTAACTTCGATCTCCAAATTCTAACTTCGCTTTCCAATTTCTAACTTCGCTTTCCAATTTCTAACTTCGCTTTCCAATTTCTAACTTCGCTTTCCAATTCTAAGATTACAAAAATCAGACCTAAAATACCTTTGTTTCTCCACCTTTTCTTTTTCCACATGTATGGTACCAATACAAGCAGACCACGTAAACATTTGTACTGCCCCGCGTCTCACACTCGCGTCTTACAGTCAGCCACCCGTATCATATCAACAAACATCTTTCTCTCTTCCAGACTTTGGCTAATACGCCCTCTCATCACTCCAGTCTCCTAAGTGACTATGCACTTTAAGATCATTTCTCATCTAGTTTTTAGACTCTTTAGATGATTGAATATTTGTGTTCGACATAATATCTACTTCTGACAGTACTACTTGTTTATTCATAAGACCCACCCAAAAAAAAGTAAAGTCCCTTTCAGACCTTGCGATCTATAGAGCAGATAAAGTAAAGGTCATGTGTTTCTGTGGCCAACGGTCAACGAAGGTGTCATGTGACCAGCACAACGACCAACTGGCTTTACTTTTCCCCCGACTAATGTCAGGTACCCATTAGAGTTGGGTGGACTCAGAGGCGCCCATAGATCCCGAAATTAAAAATCCCAATCTTTACCAGTATTCAAACCCGGGACACCCAGTTCAGAAGCCAAGCCACAGTGCCACCAAGCTTCATATTGTGTCTGTCTCTAGATAAATCTTACACTAACAAACTCAATTTATGCGCTCTTTCTTTTCAGAAGATCAGCAGAAGATAAGTCCAGTCGTCGGAAAAGGGAAGCAAGTGCAGAGCTACTGGACTCCACTCTGGCCAAAAGATCCCCGATGACTTCAGCCTCTGAGGCGAAGGAGAAGCCAAAGGAAAAACGCCTCCAGCTGGACATCGAGGAATTAAGGAGCACCAGAAGCAAGCCTTATATGAGGTTAGGACATAATATTTGCCCTGCTTTGTATTGATTAGAGCAGCTTCGTGAGGGACTTAGTCAGAAACTTAGTCAGGGACTTAGTCTTTGTATTCGCTAAATGGTTACCATAAAGATGCAAGGCAGAATTGGTTCAAATTTAACTTTTTTCCTCCAAGGTAGATAGTCAGCCAAAGGCTAACAGGTCCCCCCCCCTATCCGAAGTTGATTGGTTTAAGCTTCAGGGATGTTTGTCATTGACTATTTGAGACGCATGCAATTAGAAACATTTTATAGGTAGAATAGAGCTTATTTTTAATAACTCTTCCCGCAATATTACGTAGCTAATATATTTATATGCTTCAACAACTGGATGACTCGTCTATTTATACTGTCTCTTACTTAATTTGTGTACATATTCTTGTGATGAGTGTCAATTTCTTACTATAACTACTTCTGCATATGTGGGTTATGGATTTCGTTTTACTACATTCATAGAATAAATGTTCTGACATATTGGTCTGCAATAAACTTCAAACTAGTTTAGTTTACTGATATAAAATTGTTAGTTTTCATTTTTTGTTCTCCATAATTTAGAAGAGTAATTATTATATTAATTAAATCAGCGTCAAAATAATCCTTAAATTGAAAAATAGTAAGGGAAATAACTTGTACATTTTGGTAGGTATAGATTTATGAACGAGGTTTTCCCCCTTAACATAAGCTTTGCTTTTTTTTTAAAAGGATTTTTGTTATTTTGCTTGTTAGTTCTATGTTTCCTTAAAAAGTTTGAGTCTGTCTTTCAACCTACAGGTTTGGCAGAGACAATTTGTCCCCTTACGATTTAGAAGACGACAACAAAGAAACTCTCCTGGATGAAGAGTTCTCCAGATTTGCACGCGAACCGAGCAGAATTTCCTACCCCAGGTACGGGAAGAGGTCGGACAAAGGTCCAGTCTATATGCGATTCGGACGTCCAGCCGGAAGTGACTATATGGCATCTGAAAACACAAGTCAAAAGAGATAATTGCAAGCTGAAATAATGTATTAAATCTTTTTTTAAAATTAGTCCTTTGAGTTGAGATAACATTTTATTTTGTTTGTTCAATAATTGTTGTTTTTTTTTTGTTTGACTTTCTTTTACGTGTTCCGAATGTGACGATTATATCACATCCTAACCTAAAACCACAGCAGTCCAGAGCGCATTCCACATAACCAGGCAGTTATCCTGATCCTAATCTAGTAAGGATTTCTTCACGGTATTGTGTTTGAGCGCCAGGGATGAAACAAGCATTTGACTAGAGTAACACCTTTAGTAAAATCACTAAATTTAGAAAGCCTTCAGGACAGAAGACTCAAAAAGTAAAGTAGCAATTATACATAAAACACTGAACCATAATCTTCAAATACAAAAACAAAATCTAATAAAATACTCAGACACAAAGATAAAGGCACATTCCTCGTTCCATATACTAGGACAAATTTGTACCAATGCTCCTTCTTCCCTAGCGCTATTAGAGCATGGAATGGGTTGCCCGAGCTAGCCAGGAAAACAAGAATTTAAATCATTAAGTCAATAGCATGACTGAATGCATGACGCGTAGGACGTAATCATCTTCTTTTTTTGAAGTAACGTCTGTATTATATAAGATACTATTTACACAAAAATGACAGTGCTTTACAAAGGATACAACTTTTTTAAAATGTCATTTTCACTGTATAAGTTTCCATGTTAAAGTAATATATACTGCTAAGAATAGTTGCTGCAGGGTCGGCCTTAGATCATTGAAGGTCATAGGAGAAGTGAATTTTTATGTTCCAAAGAAATAAAAGAAAAAGACACGCTAAAAAAAATAATTACGCCATTAATTTCTGTTTCCCTGGCAATCAAATCATTAAATAGAAAAAATCTGATATTAACTTTGTCACATGTAAATTATGAGTGAGTCTGGTGTGAATGTACATTTTTTTTTTATAGTTATAATGTTATAATGTTTTGTTGGTGTAATGGACGCGACTAAATGTTGTTTGTTTACGGTTGGTGAATGAGGTCCATTCACAAATTGTAAGACAAATTTCCCTGCGGACAAT
The DNA here is from genome assembly GCF_947242115.1 of Biomphalaria glabrata. NCBI lineage: Eukaryota > Metazoa > Mollusca > Gastropoda > Planorbidae > Biomphalaria > Biomphalaria glabrata. The sequence goes on from NC_074720.1 coordinate 2,687,892, forward strand.
AAAGATTATTATTATTATTATTATTATTATTATAATTATTAAAATGTCCATCTATATGTAAGTCGGCGAATAACTGAAATTCATATACCACAATTTCCGTACTAGAGACGAAGTTAAACTAGTAAACATTGAGTCATAGAGCTCTACTAAGCCTGAGATCTGATCTAAGTATCACAATTATTTCTCTAAAAATTATCCTGAGCGAGGCCTCCCACCAATAGGAGGCCTTATGCAGCTGCCTCGTTTCCCAATGTCTAAGGCCGGCCCTGGTTTCGGAAGGGAAATAATGGAGGGATTTTGGTCACGCTAATTGTCAAGCACCGCTACAAGGGACAGAACAGAGAGATATAAAGATGAGAATAATAATGTATACAATAATGTCAACGTAACTGGCCTTCTTCGGTCACGGAGCGATTATGTATCATCGAAAACAGTGATGCGCAAACCACGACCCGCGGGCCTAATCCGGCCCTCGTAAAAGCTTTCTCCAGCAAGTAACTTAATTTGTAATATCAATAAAAAAAAAACAACACTTCACTCACTATGTAAAAATGCTAGGCTTTAATACGAGTTAAAACATTGGGGTAATAATACATCGTCAATTTTAATTTTGTTACTGGTAATTCTAATATTGTGTTTTTAAAGATGAGTGGACGTGGAAGCTGCAAGGGTTGCAACCCCAACCCTAACCCTTCATATTTACGTTGGGTACGTGGCCTTTAATATATCCCGATACCTTTTATCTTATCTTATATAATACAGACGTTACTTCAAAAAAGAAGATGATTACAAAAACGCGTCATGCATTTAGTCATGCATATTAACAATTGACTTCAATTCTGCCAAAATTTCATGCCAATCAGCTAGCTAAAAATGACTGGACTTATTTCACTTAAGAAAAATTTCAGACTTCTGTGCTAGTGAAAAAGATTGAAATATTTTCCATTTATCTTTACATGCGCATTGTGAAGGAGTGAAACCAGGCTTAAAGGCTGAATTAATTGAACTGCTAATTATCTGTAGCAATGATTTTTAAAATGTAAATTTAGAGTTCTGCAAAAGTTTTCTAAATGTAACAACTTTATGCTTAGAGAATTAAAAAAAAAAACTGCATCAGAAATAGATGAACGGATGAGCACTTCAGTTTAGTCTTAAATATATACAGATCTATCTATCTATCTATGTATCTATCTATGTATCTATCTATCTATCTATCTATCTATCTATATAATATATATATAGATATAGATATAGATATATATAGTTCGTCCATCGTGGTTCCATGATGACCACTTTTGACATCCAGGGGGCTGAGGGCCTTTGCATTGGTTTTTTTTTTTTTGCCTCTTCGTGTGGTGGTGAGACCTATGTGAGCGCGAAAAGTTCGGCTTCCCACTGGGCAGGTTATTCCAGCTGGAGCTGGCGTCATTGGCCTTGCTTTTCTTCACTGACGCTTTTCTTCTGCCAACTAAATTGTGTTACCATTTTGAGCTCTCATTGTGGAGACACACAATAAAGTCACGAAAATTATAAGTGAAATATTCATCATTGACTTGTGAGACGGCGGCCCTCATCACACAATTTGGTGTCAGAAGTTGGGTATTCTAAAATGTACTCTCTGCTTAAATAGGTTAAAGGCCTGGTAACAGTTTGTCAGACACAACAGTAATTTATCCCCCATATTGTTGACTATAATTATTAGACTTATCTTTCCTTTGGGCTAAAATATTTCTAAATGTCAAATAATGGGAAAAAAGTGGCTGGCGGTGGGGAAAGAAGACATACTCCCACTAGATAGGTTTCTGAACTGTGATAATTGGGTCAATAGCAGGTTTTAAGTTTGTGAAGCTTTGCATAAACTTTACCGTGTGATTGTTTGCGGTCGTTGACTTGTAGAACCAAACTGCTGGTAGGCAATTAAATCGCTGTAAGCGTATTATATCTTAAATAATAAAACTTATAATAATTTGAATAACTTTCATATGTGAACAAAACCTAATATAATTATTATTATAATATAGACAAAATCAAGTTAATATGAGATAAAATACATGTATTATACTTTAGTAACAATGTTAGTTAACAAAAACTTACTACAATAACACAAATTTTCAGTCTCACGTTCTGGAGTCGTCTCCCCTAACTAAGACTAAATGACTACAATGCCACCTATGTTGTATCATTCACAACCAATCGCCAACCTCTTCCCACCGTCACCGTAGAAACATACACACACACACACCATATATATATATTGTTGTAACCCTGGTGGTGACACAGATGGGGGTAGTGCTGTGTGTTTTCTTAGCCTACCCAAATCGCCCCAGTCCAGCGCAGGGCGAGCGGTGAACTGTGACCAGTGACAGTGCATGCCAGTTTGGCAAGGACCTGTGTGTAAATATTACGCACGCAAGTCACGGCGATTGGGATCATTCTGATGGTCAAGAACGTGCCATCCGGTTCTAGAAGGCCAGTAGAGACACTACGTTAGAGCAAGTGTACGGTGTGTGAAGTCAGGCGGAGCAAGGCGAGGTTTTGGACAGTTAGTGTGATGTTGTTGCCAACTGTACAGAGTTGTAATGTATTTGAAATTAAACTGCTACTGTTACTTTGGAGCCCTGAGTTGTGAGGTTCTTTAAGTTCGTTGTGTCGTGTTGGAAGAGAGCCAGGATAGTAGGAGAGATACGTAACAATATTCATATATATATATATTTAATCTGAGAGTACAACTTATATTTGCATATGTCCGTGGGCCACATAAAACTTTAAGGCGGGCTGCATGTGGCCTGCAGTCTTAACTTGCCCACAGCTGTCTTAGGCTATTATATCTCTATCTTTCTATGTATTTTGACCAAAACTAAATGTGAAAGTAATTTAAAAAAACTATTAAAAAAAAACAACAATTTTGTATATTAAGAATAAGAGTATCATTTTACACGATAACGCGAACACAGTTTCGACCTAATTTTTTTTTCCATTTTTGGTGTATTTTTTCTAAGTTTTATTTTCTTTGTCTGTGTCCATCATGAGTAAAGGGGCTTTTGGGTCTCAGTCCTGATACCTTGTGAACGCTTTCCAGCTGTCTCTTCACATGCCAATTAACTACCAGCTGTTTCCTTCTAAGCCGGTGAGGGCAAGATGGCGCCTGATTGGATGTTTATAGCGCTTCCAGGGGGAGGGGGGGGATCAAAGAAATAGGCACACACAGAGAAATCTGTACAGAGCGACCTGAGAGACAAAGAGGGGAAAGAGAGAAGGAGAGACTTAAAAGACAAAGAGAGAGAGAGACCTGAGAGAATGGGAAAGAGAGACCTGAGAGACATGAACAGAGCGAGAGAGAGAGAGACCTGAGAAACAAAGAGAGAGAGACCTGAGAGACAGAGAGCGAGAGAGAGACCAGAGAGAGAGACCAGAGAGACAGAGAGAAAGAGAGAGATCTGAGAGACGAGAGAGAGAGAGAGAGAGAGACAAATGAGTAACAAAGAGAGAGAGACCTGAGAGACAAAGAGAGAGGGAGAGAGAGAAAGAAGTAGACAGAGAATCTAGTGTTTCGCGAGGCCTGACTAGGTGTTCCGACAAATGCTGGAATAACTAATTAGTAGACTCTTACAAAATAAGCAAAGTGTTCCGCTAAATACTTAGAATGTGTGAAACTCTCCATTAAGGAAAAAGGTTTGGGAAACACTGACCTAAATAATAAGTCTGTCCATCAAACCAAAAGGTCAACAAAATGGGAGTCATTTATGAGTCGATTTACTTAACAAAATGAGAGAAATAGTATTGTAAACATGCAAAAAAAATCTTACAAAACAAATCTTATCTAAAGGAAAGAACCGCTAGTTAATGTCCTTTATCTCAAGAAAGCCCCTTTCTGTTTCTGCTTTATATAACAAAATTAATTATTTACAACTAATTGATAAACTTAATTTTTTTTTATTTGTTTATTTTCATCGACTATGAATAATTTAGCAAATTTCAACTTGATCCGAGAATGGGAAGTGGGTAAAAAAAAATGTAAAAATAAACATATAAAGGGGAATAATTCCGTTTATACATCCACATCTCTCATTAAGTAGTATTTATTCCCCTTATTTGGATATCACAGAAAATAATTAATTACCAACAATGAATTGACTTATTGGTTAGTATTTTGATTGATTCACGTCTTGTTAGGTATAATGAATAATTTATTTTTTTTTTAGTTTCAACTTGATCCAAGAATGGGAAGTGGCAGAAAGAACGTGTTCAAACTTTTTTACTAGACAGACAGACAGACAGACAGTGAGCTGATATAAGCTCTGTACAAAAGTATCAGAGGAAACTCAGTGTAGAGAGTGGAAGGATGTACTACCCCGGACAAAAATTGTGCCAATAATTATTATAACAATTATAGGCCCCATCCGGATTTATTTTACACTACCATCCCACATGATACGAGTCATCGTCCCAGACATCTATCTTGAGAAATGTTGTATTACAAAGCTTATATGAACTCTGTCTGTCTGTCTGTGTGGTAAGAAAAAGTGGAACACGTTATTTCTGCCACACCCAACCTCGGATCAAGTTAAAAGTTTGTATTAATACAACTTTGCATAGGCAAGGAATGAGATTCAATAATAATAATAATTATTATTATTCTGAAATAAATGTTACCAATAAATCTTGTCACGTGACATTTTGCCGAAACTATGTTAAGAGAGACAACAGTACTGTGAACTTAATTACCGTAATCAGGGGAGATTATTTGTTTCTGTAACCGATTCTCTCACTAATTACTCAACCTGTCACCATCTCTACACTTGTATATAAGCTCTGACTACAGGGTACTCGTACACTAGCCACCGTGTGATAGACTCAAACTGCAAGACCATCACTTCAACCATGAAGACTGCTCTCATTCTCCTTGTGACCCTGTTGTGCGTCGCCACCATGATGGCGCAGGATGGTAGGAAACGTGTTTGTACTTTTATGTTACGTAGTAGCCCAGATCAATTCCTTCGTGGGCTGTAGAACTACATTGATGCATTTATAGTTTATATTAGCTTGATAACGATATTATTGTTGTTGACGGTCGTTGACTTGTAGCACTAAAATACTGGTAGACAACTAAACCGTTATATGCGTAACTAACTCTTAACTAATCATCATCATTCCTTTGAGTTCCTCATGGAACATAGGGCCTCGACAAAAACACGCCACTCTCCACGGTCTCTTGCTAGTTTTTTGATAGTTTCCCAGCTCTTCCCGGTCCTCTCGGCTTCTTCAAGTACACTGTTTCGCCATGTTCTTTTTGGTCTTCCTCTGCGTCTTGTTCCCTGGGGGTTCCACTCTAAGGTCTATCTAGCTCTGTTGCTGGTATCTTTTCTAAGGGTGTGACCAATCCATCTCCACTTCCTTTCTAAGATCTGTACTTTTAAATTTTTCTGTCCACTCATCTCCCACAGTTTGGTGTTTTCTACTTTGTCATACCAGAGTATTTTTAACTCTTAACTAATAAACTAACTAAATAACTTGAATAGCTTCCCTGTGAATAATACTAAATATATATATTAATATAATATAGACAAAATGAAGTTGATAATAAATAAAATAAATGGACTAGTCTTTAGTAATTATATTCTTTAACAAAATCTAACCCACTACAATTACACAACCCTTTAGTCTCACGTTCTGGAGTCGTCTCCCGTAACTAAGACCAAGTGACGACAATCCCCTCATATGTTGCATCATTCAAAACTAATTGGTAAACTCTTCCCACCGTCACCATAGTAACACACACATAGACACACGCAAACAGGGCCGGTCTTAGGCCACTGCAACCTATGCAGCCGCAGTGGGCCCCGCGCTTTCATAGGCCCCGCGCGATGCGAATTCTATGTGTAAATTATTATATTAAACCATTTTAACTTAATATTAAAGGTTCTTGGAATTCTCCTGAAATTATCAAATATAAGAAATAGTCATGAAAATCTCCTGAAATTATTAAAATCTTCTGAAAACTGATGAAAATCTCCTTAAAACAGACACAATTATCATTTCGGGGTGTCATTCAATATGGAAAACGCCAATCCTACTGGCGATTAAAAAATTTAATAAAAATGTAATAATAAGCCGAATATGAACCAAAACAAGAAGTTATTATACTTAATTTACTTTAATAGTCACTGGCATACAAATATAGATTTTTATCTATAAAAAAAACGGCGATATTTTGTTAGTCGATAGTAAATCTAAAAGGCAGATCTGAATGTTTATCGGCTTTTTGTTGAAAAACTACTATCTACTGTAGATGGCTCGTGAAGTTAATTTTTGACAGTGATTTTGTACTTAGTAAACTATAAATAAAATGCAAAGACGAATTTATTTTCTAATACAAAGTCTTAATTTTCACTTATTTATCCTTATCACAACCCAAAATAGGCCCCGCAAAATCCGTTTCGCATAGGGCCCCGCAACCCGTAGGACCGGCCCTGCTCCACAGTCACATGAAAAAAAGTGTTCGAGATGAACCATAATCGTTCTACGACTGACGGAGGCCAACTAAACATTCTTGTACTCGACACACACAGCTCAACTTACATACTTCGAACAAAAATGTATTTTAAGCGAATCAGAACTATTACGTTTGTTTGTAAAATGTGTTACATGTTTAGGATGTTCCTACGGCGTTGGAGATTATCAACATCCTAGTCCAAACCTCTCGCAGGATGACGGGGGATGGCAGCGGTCTTACTGTCATTTCCAGTGATAGGGTCACTCCGAACTCGCGGACTAGAGTCTCGGCCGTAGGCCGGGTACGCGGGAACCTCGGCCATTTTCCTATTGTACTATAAATTCGAAGATGGCTACAAAGTCCAATCCTCACTCAAAACTTACCTCAATAAAATAAATATTGTACTAAACAAAACAAATGTACATTTTAACTCTGGATTGTGTGGAAGAAAAAAAAAGAACCAAATAAAAAAACAGAACTTGAAGTTGAGATGGACCTTCCTACACACCCGTAAAGCGCTAAAAGTGGCATCATAGCAGTGACCAAAACAATAGTTCATTTCAAACATAAGTCGTAACTTCAAAAGGCAGATTGATCTTGTCCACAACCCGCTATAACTATTATGATAGCATTTTTTTCCCGCTGAAATTTTGAATACTATTGTGGTCTGTTTGAAATGGGGGTCGGTGGGTGGGAAGAGAATGACCCGCTGGGTCAGACGTGTCAGTTCATGAGTGCCGTCTGCACGTCTCTGTTTCCGTGTGCATCAGACGTGTCTAGAGTGAAATGATGCGTGTCAAATGTGCTGCCTTCAAATTAAGGGGAAATAAAAATAAGTTTCATAGGAACAAGGAGAAAAATAATAATTATTATTATAAAATAAAAGAGTGATCTTTCCATTGTGTCCAAAATCTCGAGAGTGCTCTGTCGCCTCGATAGTTTCTACAGAGTAGATTACTTTCCCCCTCCCCCCCTTTTTTTTTAACGTGAGGTAGAAATAAAAAAAAAAAAAGAGTAATATTACAACGGTCCTGCCCTGCTCTTTTGTGACTACGTGTTCTCCCCTTCCCCTCTTGTTTTCTCGTGGACTATCCGCAGAGTAATCTTTCCTCTACTCCTTACTACTCGACAAATCTCTTGAGGGAAGAAGAGAATTGTATATATAGATAATCTAAATTAAAAGAGTTGAAGACATATTTTCGTTGATAATGTTATAAGTTATAATCTAAATAAAAATAATTTAAGAAAGAAATACATTTACTAAATATGCAGAAATCTAAAGGATTCTTATGAAGCTGAGTTGACAACAATACTTATTATTAGCAGGGGCGGACTGGCTATATGGGCATTTATGCCCGGTGGGCCGGTACCCAAATGGGCCGGTAGGGCCACCGAAATGCCTGATCGAAGTCACTATGGCACATATCAAGTTGTTAAAGGTTTTATAATAACCTTATTATGTTATTATTATTATTTTTTTATAAAAGGCCCTCTGAGCGTCGTGTTTAAACAAAAAGTCTTTCACAGACACTACAGTGTAATACTCTTTTAATCAAACACATTTTCCGAAAATAAAATGTAGAATGTAGACAGTGCTACTAGTAGGCTTCATCTTTTTAGGGCCTACATAATTGCTGATTTAAAAAGACGCTACATTGCTCGTTAAGATATAGAGTTCAGTGTATGCATGCATATCGATACATTATCAAACTTAACAATGATTTTTAAGGACCGATACACCTCGACATGGATGCCAATCACATGATAGAGAATTTGTGGGCCGAATTTTATAGAAATGCCCGGGCCGATTTTCACACCTAGTCCGCCCCTGATTATTAGTCATGGCTTGGCCATATTATAGATCTAAATAGCTGGGAGATGGGGGTATTATTATACAGAAAAAAATATAATACAAGTTTTTAACTATTTCTACGTAATAGAATTAAAAAGACGTTGAAGAAATGAAATGTAACATTCAAACTAATAATGTAACACAATAATATAATGAAATGAAAGTAAAAACATGAGAATTTGATAAAGAAAAAAGAGAGTAAAAAAAAGAAACATGCAAAAGAGAACATACAAATCAGGGCAAGGTTATTAGAGATACATGGGCCTTAAAAGTGTGTGTGGGGGGGGAGGGGGTTATATTGTGGTGTTGTATGTGCAGTTATTGTTTAAAGCGATGCAGTAAAAACTGTTGTGAATGCCTGAGAGTTTCACTTACCTTACGGCTTATCAGACTGCTCTCTCCAAGCTTACAATGGCAGACGTCAATTGGAGCAGGAGATAGAAAATAGCATCATAGAATGTGTATGTGTGTGCGCGTGCGTGCGTTATATGTGTGTGCGTGAGAGTGTTCAGTACCGGCCTTAGATAATTGGAGGCCCTAGGCAAATTTAATTTGATAGCCCCAAATGAAATATAAAAATATAAAATAAAAAGCGGGAAAAAATGTAAGCAATTTTTTTAAAACCTAGTCAGTAACTTTGGGCACAAGTTTTGCTATTTTTCTTTTTAAAAAATTGCTGTAATTGTTGTAAGTCCTTTGCGATGCCCCGAATAATTGGAGGCCTGAGGTATAGGTTGCTGCATGTTTACCTATGCCTAAGACCGGCCCTGATGTGTGTTTTCAGTGCGTGCGTATAATAAAATAAATAATAAAAAGGTTCTTGGGGCGGGTAAGATCTTTTAGATTAGGGGCCTATGTGTAAAAAAAAAGAAGAAAATAGAAGAAAAAAATATTCTGCAAGAACTTTGCATTTTAGCTTTAAGTTAGATCTAGAGAACGAAGAAGATCTAGATTCTAGCAGATAGACTTTAAAAAATATAGAATAGATCTACATATTATTGAGGATCGATCGAAGACCTGACAATGCCCTAATAGTGCCTAGACTCATTGTTTATAGATTTGATCACATTCTAGATATACAAATTAACAGTTATAATGACAAATAGACTAGAGTCAATAAATCTAGATCTATATTTCTTCATTATTTGTAAGATTTCATCAATAATTTGTGTTATAAGCATTTAGATCTATATATCTATATATCAAGCCTAGTCTACATTTAGATCTAGATTATAATCTAGTTCTCGAATCTCCTTGCCTATACTATACAAGCTATCCCGACAATTCAGTAGCCATACAAATCTGCGAATAAAATCTTATGAGGTTTAATGTTGGTCTTTCTTCTATTTTGCTTCTAAGAAAACAGTCCTACCTTTGCGTAATAAATAATCCAATCTGCTTCAATAATCCGTGCTGTCTCAATAATCCAAGTTGTAAGGAATATCCAATAGTATAGTTCCATGGTTGAATCACATTAAATTATCCAAAAAAAAGAAGATGATTGAAAAAGAAATATTGCACACAAGAACACCAATAACAACACGTCTGCTTCCACTCAAGGTCTAGGTCAAACTTTTTTTTTCCGTGTCTCAAACAACAAGCTATCACGAAAAAAAAAACAACTTCCGGTCAATGCAATGCTTTGCTTCGCTTAAATGAATTAGGCTATGTGTAAATCTTTTATAGCAGTTGGGATTCGTTCAATATAATGAAAATAAGGCTTGTCTTCGAGTCCGAAGATTAATTAGGCATGCAGTATTTCACTTGGTTACGTAGTCCCAGAAGCGACCTTGATATTATGCCACAAACAACGTAGACATTACCATTTTCCATTTCATTAGATTTAGATTTTCTTTTCGCCGTCGACGTCTGTCCTCGGCAATACATTTCCTATTGGCCTTAAATGTTTATCCCGCGGCCTTTGAAAGTGATCTCCAGCTCTCTCGTTCCCAAGCCGCCTGTCATGAAAGAAATTTGACAGTTCTGATATAAAATAAATGTTGAGCAATGCCTCTCCGAAGATAAATTAAAATATGTTTTCAAAAAAAATAATAAAATGGGCTGTACATTTCTAGAGCCTATCTTTAATAACAAAGTCTACTTTTTAATCTATTGTAAAAGTAAGTATTATCGAGTTTGCGTGTTAGGGGTGGGAGTTGGGGTAGAATATTGGTGTACAAATTAAACGTCGATATTATCAGTATCCCTACCCAAACTAGGCCCTGTGCAATCCGTTTCGCATAGGGCCCCGCAATGGTTAAGTCCGGCCCTGCTATTTAATGACGGGTGAGTACAGAGAAGATTACTTCTTCTCAAAAGTTACTTGTCTCTTACTCTTGTCCAGGGGCTGACTGGGTATCAAAATCGGCCCGGGCATTATCACATAAACCGGCCCACATATTGCTTGTCATATATTTTCGTTTGGGGGGTGGGGGATTTTTACCCCACTCCTCAATTTATATATATATATATGCCTACATTAGTGTGTGTATATGTAATTTATCTTCATTATATTCTGATCTTTCATTTATTCAAACATTTTTCTACCCTAGAATACTATCTTCCTATAATTAGTGGAAAACAGTACACACCACCAAAGGGCAGCTAGGGAATCCGGGGGAGCGCTGTGAGTTTCCCCCAGTGGGTTCCGGGGTTTCAGCATTATTTCCGTTATTTTAAGCTTTAAAATGCATATTCTGAGGTATCTACAATGCAATTAGCCTGCTACTCTTCCGCTTAAAAAATTCAAAAACCAAATCTGCTATTCAATGGAGTCCAGCGACTGGTAGAAAATGGTAAAATGCTTTAGTTTTTGTACTGGAGGGGGAAGGGAAACCACAAAACCCCTTTTGGCTACGCTCATGAAATTTGGAAACTGTAGTTTGCTTACGTTGGCTGCACTGGGGCTGTAAGTAAAGTTTCCCTTTCAGACAATGAGGTCAGAGGCAAGTGGGGTTTGAAGACCCTTCCCTCCCGGCTACGCCCATGTGTTATATTTTAGGTGTAAGCCTAATTCTCTACAAAATATAAAAATTTTGATAACGCATCGAAAACTGGATGTAAGCATTCGTAGGATTAGATAATGTATTCTATTTATACATGTACGTAGTCTGAAAACTATAAACAATACAATAGCAGCCTAATGAGTTTCAAGCTTTTTGGTATTACTTATAGATAACTGACGTTTCTTCAAAAAATAAGATTGTAACGTCTTACGCATTTCATGTGTCAATCTAATCACGCATGTTGATCTGTGACTTAAAATATGCTAAATCATTGGTTTTCCTGGCTGACCCAGGCAACCCATTCCATTAAAAGATAAGAGAAAGCAGAACGGTTAGAGAGGTACTTACTTAATGTGAAAAGCTCTTGCTTCCTCCAAGTACATTCTTAAAAACGCGATTTGTATATGAATATACCATGACCCATTATTTAAAATACAAATCTCCTTTCATTAAATATCGTATGTGACAGCGCTATATAAATTATTGTAATTATTTTCATCATTAATGACTTCATACTAAGCATAAGTTTGCCATTAATAATAAAAGTATAAAAATTGATTTAGATCTAGATTTATTTTTTTATTAAATAAATAAGCCTTAAGTGTAATATTTTTAGATCTATGTTATTAAAAATAAAAAAAAGAAACTTACTTTCTCTTTTCAAATCGCAGAAAGTAGAGCTTTATACCCATATTGAGTTGTGAATAAGTTGGGTGGTTTGCAATTTTGCGGCTGTATTTATGTGTTAAAGTTACTTTCTATTTAGTATTGTTAAAGAGCTAATTGTCGGGTGTTTTGTAACTTAACCTCTCTCATCCCTCTTTTTTGGTTAAATTTCATTGGAATCATTTAAAGACGGGGTAGGGAAGGAGCAAAAAAAAAAAAAATAAGAATGCCATCAAAGGTCCATGCCGACCAGCGAAATGATCAGGCCAAACACAGCCTCGAAGACATCAAAGCAGTCCATGCCGCTCGTGCATAGCACAAAGTACGGTCTAACGTTTTGCAAATGATAATACGTACAGTGTGTTGTGTATTGTTTTGTTGTTGATATTCTTATTGAATTTCAAACAAAATTAATTGTAATAAGAATAACGTATTCGGGCCTTTGTGTCTTGCTGCTGTCACTTTTTTTTATATTGAAATTTTTTTTTTCGGACCAGACCGGCCCATTTGGTACCGGCCCACCGGGCATTTGCCCGTTTGCCCATATTGCCAGTCCGCCCCTGCTCTTCTCCGACATGCAGAAATAAAATGGTGCATCCAGTGGGTCGGAAGGTCATGTCCAATTTGTGTCCATTGTGTGTCCACTGTGTGTCCAATGTATTCGTGCAATCAGTCAAGTGAGACGTGTGTGCGTTTTAACTGTAGCGACGACCTTTCCTTTAAGTCAATGAATTGGTAGCTGTGTGATTTGAGTAAACTCTGTAAGCATGCATTGATAAAAACCGCATCACAGATGAAGAGATTGGAAACAGGATGAATACAGCCATTGGACCCCACGAGGAACAGCTAAACATTGTCAAAAACAAAGCAAACTTAAACTCCATGGACACATCTAGGGCCGGTCCTTGGTCTTATCAACCTATGCGACCGCAGTGAGCCCCGCACTATCAACGACCCCCGCGTTTATTATATATGAATATTATTAAATTAAACAAATATAACTTAAATTACAGGGTCCCCGAGGCCTCATGATTTTACAAAAGGCTCAAGGAAATCTCCCGAAATCATAAAAATATTTCGAAAAAATAGACAAAAATTGTCCTATTGGGGTGTTATTCAATTACAAGAGATCAATAATTCACGAAGATAGATTGAACAATTTGGCAATACTTGGTATTGCTTTTGAGCGTGATCTATGTAGAAAACAGAATTTTGGATGATATACTGTATGACTTCGCAACACGCAAGGCTCGTAAAGTTAACTTGATCATGATATTGTACTTAGTAAAAAAATGAATAAAATGTAAAGACGAATTTATTTTCAAATACAGAATCTTTATTCTCACGTATTATCCTTATCCTTACCCAGACTGGGCCCCGCGCAATCCGTTTCGCATAGGGCCCCGCGCTTGTTAGGGCCGGCCATGCACGCAAACACCCCCCTACACACACACACACACTACATAACAGTTATATATTCTTTCGTTACTCCATAATGTATGCTGGGATAGACTTCCCTTTCCTAGACAACACAAACAGGAAATAGCAAACAATGACTTTTCTGGATACACATTTCCGCGCTTTGTATAATCTCCAGGTCCACTTAAATGAAACCAAGCATTTTACTGTTGGGAAAAAATGAGCACATGAAGAGTAATGAAACAGCTTCTCTTATTCTCCAGGTTTCTCAATGCTTTTTTTCTATCGCACTCTTTAAATGTTGGACACTTTCTAAAAGTCCAACGTAATAGCTTTCAGAGGACCTAACAATCATGGTATTAATAATCTGGAGCATTCGTAATCGTGATAAAATAATTAAATCTTTACTAAGAGTCTAATTTTTGAAGTATTAATACCTTGTTATACACACCAAACCATCCGCATTGTAGAGTGTAGACAATTTATGCATGGACTGTGGCACTTTGAAAATTTGTAAAGAAAGGTTATGCGAGGGTCAGGGGTCAAACCTTTAGAGAAAAAAATTAGTACTGCGGCTCATTTACTGCAAGTGACATCAACTCGTATCCCCCGGGGGCATAATGGTGGCGCCCTCGTGGAAACGTCTGCTAGGAAAAGCTAAGGGGAGAGCACTGCACATTCTAGAGAAGAGAATTCTAAGTGTGAAGGTTGAAAGAAAAGCTCCTCTAAACCGTTCTTCCCGCCACACCGTCCCACATTACGCTCGCGATCACGGCTGGTGGAAGTACATTATAGAAACACGGAATCTCTCGTGAGCTCAGCCTTCGACCTCGCTAGGATTGGGGAACCCAGTATCCCCTGTCTCCAAATAGGTGCTTTGTATTAAACGATCACATAGGTGCGGTGAAATTTCTGGGAAAAAAACAAATTGACGAAGAGTGGTTTTTTAATTTAATATTTACTTAATGAGTTGTCGAACTTTTTTTTTTTTTTTTTATATAGGTTACGACCTTTTACGAAAAAAAAAAAAAAAAATTTAACTTACGTTGAAATGTTTTTAAAACATATAAATTTCCATACTGACCCACAAGAAGGGATTACAGGGTTATAGTCAGTAGTAGCGTTTTAGAACTGATAGCGTACAATAAAATGACTAGACCTGTGTTTTGACCTCACATATATAGACCAATCTTGTGCTGGTAACGTTTTGTCTACAATGTTCAATGCAGCCCCCTGTGTGATTGAGGGCGTCGAGTATGCTGATGGTGAAAGGACCCCAGACCCATGTAACCGATGTTGGTGTGGTAATGGTGAAGTATACTGCAACAGGATGGGATGCCCACGGGCAGACAATGGTAAGTTAATACAAAATTAGTATACATATTTTTTTTTTATTCGCAAATAGTGAGATGCATTAACTAATAATTATGAATAAAAACTACTTTTCAAATCGTCGTTTGATATAAATAGCTTTCTCCCACACCCAGTCTTTGGTAAATTTGAAAACGTTATACAATTATTTATTACACCATACAAAACATACATGAATTAAAAAAATAAAATTAACCAATGAATTTATTAAGTGTAAACGCTAGTAATTCTTAGATGAAATCGAATAAGGGAAATAACTTCTATATTATAGAAAGGTACAGTTGTAAGTTTGGAGTTATTTCCCTTAGATAAGTTTAGTATTTTGGGAAGAAAGTATTTTTTCTATATGTTGGGGTTCCTATTTGGCCCTTATGTTCACTTGATCAGCTTTGATTTAGTTTGAATTGAAAACAATTAAATTATGAGAGAGAAAATAAAAAGAAACAGATAAAATAAAGTTCTTCCCCATCTTTCTGGGATGTCGCGCTCTGCGTGAAGGGTGATGGGGACAAGGATTTGAAAGAGAGAGAACTGGTTCTTATGCGGCATTTGGACTGTCCTTGTACGGGGATAATGGACCACCCGCTTCGTTTCACGTGCTGTACGGAAGTAATGTCAGCAATTTTTGTTACTTATGGGGTTTCTGGGTCTACTCCGGGAGATAACTCTGATTAAGTTTACAGGAGGAAAAATGCAGAAAAATATTCTAAAGCATAACACATTTGATGTACAATGCAGAAAGTGAAAGGAAATTGTATATTCCTGTAAATGTGATCCTCGGCGAAAGTATTTACAAAGTCTTTTGTGAACTCCGTCGAGTCGTCGCGAAGTGGGCGGCTACAAGAACGGAGCGGTACATAATACTCGTTCGTACCTCACTCGGTCAGACTATATCAACGCCACTCGTTGATCAGGAAACATGAAAAGGACAAAGATGCTTGTGTGTAGTCGCTGAATGAACTCTTTATGTTGTGACTGTTCTATTTATGTGTATGTTTCGGTTGTGTTGTCTTTATATGTGGAAAAAAAAGTCCTTGTAATCACAATCAATTTCCACATGGATCAATAAAGTAGTCTTAGTCTTAGTCTTAGTCTTAGTCTTAGTCTTAGCCTTAGTCTTAGTCTTAGTCTCAGTCTCAGTCTCAATCTTAGTCTTAGTCTTAGTCTTAGTCTTAGTCTTAGTCTCAGTCTCAGTCTCAGTCTCAGTCTTAGTCTCAGTCTTATATAGGAACATGTCATGTTATGTTATTAAAAGTAATCGAAATCTACAAATATTTTTTTTTTCATTTCAGACCGTCCCGTCTTGTCCTAGGAAATACAGAACTTGATGCGATAGTTAGAGCTGAATCAACATACATAAAGATACATACGTTTAATAAAAAACAAAAAACAACAGACTTTCCAACTTTGCTGCTGTATTGTCTCTTCTTCTTTGTATTTTAAAATAAATAGCTTTAGAAAATAAAATTTTTAGTTTGTTTTAGAGAAAAACCTAGATTTTTAATAAAAGAAATAAAATTGTAATATGGAAAAAATATATCTGGTTATCGTTGTTTTAATTATATATATATATTTTTAATTAGTTGCCATCCTTCACTTGGTAATAAATACTTTGAATGTGGGTTAGGTAGCGAGTCTATTTACACAGGATAATTAGCAATCTCAAATCCCCAATTAATTGCACACTATCCAATCAAAGTGGTTATTAAAAGACAGTCCTGGTTGTTAAAGTGTATTATTTTTTTTTATGATTTATTATTAAGTCGAATTTTGTTTTTATATACACCGACGATTAAGGATAAGCATATTATTTCACGTGACGAGTAGACCCAGAAGCGACCTAAATATTTTACCCCATCTGTTGTAGCTCTATTATTTTCTGCTCCATTCTTTGTAACTGGCTTTTTAAAATTTAAATCTCACACGTGAATAGCGACCTTTATACGAATTCTTACATGTCTACCAGATTTTTTTTTCTCTTCGCCACCACTATCAGACTTTGCGATCTACGGGGCAGTTGATGTAAAGGTCATCTTTTTTCCATGGCCCTTGGTTAACGAGGGTGTCATGTGGCCAGCACGACGACCCCTTTTCCTTTTCACTTTTCCCCAACTAATGTCAGGTAACCTTTAGAGCTGCGAGGACTCAGAGGCGATTAAAGATCTCAAAATTCAAAAACCACCAGTCTTCACGTAGATTCGAACTCAGGACCACCCGGTTAGGAAGCCAAGCGCTTTACCACTCAGCCACTGCTCATCCTGCGAGATAAAAAAAATACTTGGAATAACCTGTCGTGTTGCCTTCATTTTGCACATTTACAAATTTGACAGAGAGAAAAATGAGAGAGTCAGAAAGAAAGAGACTCAGAGAAAATATGTTTACCAATTTTTTATGTTTAGAGTAATTTCATGCTTCTAGCTATTTTCAATTGGCTGTGATCCTATCAGTTGTCTGGACATATTGGAAAGGGATAGGGAGAGAAAAAAGGGGGTACCTGGGTGATCGCTTTTTAAATGTGTAAAAGAATTAAAAAAAAGTGAGCGACCAGAATTCAAACTCGAGGGCTAAGTAAGGCCTCCTCAGCCTCTACAAGTCAACACGGTAACCACTGTGCCAGGGAGCTGCTTATGATAATGGGTTTGATAGTTAACGGGGACTAATTCAACTTAGACCTCTTTATTAGTAAAGGAAAATTTCTTTCCCTTGTTTGAGATCCGAAACAAAAAATAATTACCAATAGTTAATCAACTAATTTTTTTTTATTCTTTGGTTTGCATGGGAAAGAAATAATTGCAAAATTTCGCCTTGATTCGAAATTAGATGTGACAGAAATAACGTGTGCAAACTTTTTACCAGACAGACAAAAAGACAGAGTGAGTTGATAATATATATATATATAATGTTTGGACCGGCCTCTCTCTCGATTTCCTGCTAAGAATTGCTGCTGACCGGGAAAAATGGGATTTGGTTACGCGAAATGTCACAGAACCCGTACAAACTGTCACAGCACCACTATGAACAGTCACAGCACCCCTACAAACTGTCACAGCACCACTACGAACAGTCACAGCACCACTACGAATTGTCACAGCAGCACTACGAGCTGTCACATCACCACTAAGAACTCACACAGCAGCACTACGAACTGTCACAACACCACTACGAACTGTCACAGCACCACTACGAACCGTCACTGCAAAGCTACGAACTATCAAAGCAATCCTACGAACTGTAAAAGCAACCCTAGGAACTGTCACAGAAGCTCTACGAACTGTCACAGCAGCACTACGAACTGTCACAGCAGCACTACGAACTGTCACAGCACCTCTACGACGAAATTCACATGATAATGATTGAAAGTAAAGGAAGTTGGTCGTTGTGCCGGCCCCATGACACCCTGCTCGTTTACCGTGGCTAACGAGACAGATGACTTAACACCAACAGCCCTATAGATCGCAAGGTCTGAAAGGGGAACTTCACTTATACTTATAATAATTATTTATATGTATGCTCAATGGAAAAAAACAAAACCTTATGAAATACTCAGAAAGACACAAAGATAGAGGCACATTTCTTATTTTATACGCTAGAACAAATTCATAAAAGTGCTCCGTCTTCCCCAGTGCCATTAGAGAATGGAAATGGTTGCCTGAATCAGCTTGGTAAAGTTTAAGCCATTGATTAATATGCATGATAAAGGAAGTTCTGCCGCTCTTCAGTTAGAGATTGATTTAGTCGAAGAGCTGAAGTTTCTTGGCATTTGTGATTTAGACTAGAATCTAGAACTAGACTCTAACATGTTTTATCTGGAGGTCTGGACACCTAGATCTATTTCTAGATCTAGATCTATTCTAGAGATGTAGATTTCATTTTAGGTAGATCTAGATTCTTTAAAGATCTACACATAGATATAGAGATGTAGATTTCATTCTAGGTAAATCTATCTAGATTCTTTAAATATAGATCTAGCTACGCATTCACATTCATTTATCTACTTAGACTACTAACTACTAGAGATGTAGATTTCATTCTAGGTAGACTTTTAGATCTAGATTCTTTATAGATATAGACATAGGTCTGGATGTAGACCTAGATGCCTGGTTCCAGTTTGTTCATTAATTTCTCTTTAATCTAGATCTAGATTCTGTGGAAAATGGACTCCTGACTTTGTCGCATAGTGACTAGTGTCAAGAGACCCACAACAGAGGTTTACATTTATTGATTTTATGTTTTTAATCACCAAGACCTGAATCTAGATATAGATATAGATTTGATACAGAATTGTATCCATTTTGATCTATATCTGGTCTATATCTGGTCTAGATTTAGACTTTCTGGACTTTACTGTGGCGTGAAATGGGGCTGGATTACATTGTTTGATAACTAAGGTTGAGATCTACTTATTTGTATTCTCATTGATTATAATTAATTATTGATTCTACCCCTAGATTATATAGGTCTAGAGCTACATTAGAGTTAGAGCTTGGTCTAATTTAAAAAAGCACATTAAACTTTAACTTATCTTCAGACGTAGATAAATAATAAATAAATAAAAAATGTTAAGTAGTCTGTTTTTGTGGCCTGCATTATGGCCAATCGTTTCTGGGTCACGAGTTTAAACACTGCTTGATGCCACCCCAAGGCCAAGGCTCTCCCTGCAGCTAGTACGTAATTACTTTCAAAAGGTGTAAAACTTACACAGACTATTTGAACGACTCGTTTTTTTTTTTTTAATTTAGGTCTAGACTGTTAAGTGTATTTTTATTTTTTGGTCAAACAACAAATTGGTACGCGTGGCGAAGTACGCTTAGGCCTGGCTTGGCTATCTATCATAGGGGGCTCGAGGTTCGACACACGACTCGCGCAGAGTTGTCTTTATTCGCTATGAAATCTAAGATCAGGGCCGGCCCATAGGCCTAAGCCAACTAGGCCCCCAAGAAGAATTAGGGAAACTTGTCCCCGATTTTATTGCTGGAGTACATTAGATATTAAATAAATTGATAACGTATTTTTCTTCTTTAGCTTTTTTTTTTAAATTCATTTTTTTTTAGGGGGGGGGGGAGGACACCAAATTCATTTCATTAAGTGCCTCCATTTATCTAAGGCAGGCCCTGCTAAGATAACTTCCACTTATAAACATCTGGATTAGTCTCAATGTAAAAAAAAAATTCAAAAGATAATTGTTTAGCATACATTTATTAACCTATTAAATATCATTTCAGCTGAAAGTTTGGACCAACACACAGTTTAGACTGAAATAAGTGAAACTAGTGAGACGAGTGAGACTATTGAAAGATGGTAAACCCATTACGAGACTGCCTTGGACTCATCATCCAAATTATAACATCGACTACAGGACTTTTTCTCCTCAACCTCGGCTACCTGCTGTTTGGTTCATATGTCTTCTATATGTATGTTTGGTTCCTATGTCTTCTATATGTATGTTTGGTTCATATGTCTTCTATATGTTTGTCTGGTTCATATGTCTTCTATATGTTTGTCTGGTTCATATGTCTTCTATATGTTTGTCTGGTTCATGTCTTCTATATGTATGTTTGGTTCATATGTCTTCTATATGCATGTCTGGTTCATTCGTCTTCTATATGTATGTCTAGTTCATGTGTCTTCTATATGTATGTCTAGTTCATGTGTCTTCTATATGTATGTCTGGTTCGTATGTATTCTATGTGTATGTATAGTTCATGTGTCTTCTTTATGTATGTCTGGTTCATATGCCTTCTATATGTATGTTTCATTCATATATCTTCTATGTTTATATTTAGTTCATTAGTCTTCTATATGTATGTTTGGTTCATATGTCTTCTATATGTATGTTTGGTTCATATGTCTTCTATATGTATGTTTGGTTCATATGTCTTCTATATGTATGTCTGGTTCATATGTCTTCTATATGTATGTCTGGTTCATATGTCTTCTATATGTATGTCTGGTTCATATGTCTTCTATATGTATGTTTGGTTCATATTTCTTTTATGTTTATGCAGACTGGAATCCCCCAACGAAGCCCAGTTGGTGAGCGACTTGGCAGACAAGAGAATCTATCTGATCCAGCAGCTTGACGCCCTGGAGAGGGCTGCTAAGACAACCCCAACTGTCACCACCACATCAAAGGATGGGGTGAATGACGTCAAGAGGAATGCGAGCATACTTCTAGCTGACTATGAGGAGAAACTGGGTCAGTTTTTAATCCTAACAGAGAAATACTCTTATTTGTGCTTTTTTTTTCTTTTGTTGTTTAAAAAACAACAACAGAGCCTTGTTTTAAAGGACTTTTTCAATTTCTTTATATTTGTCATCATTTAAATGTTTAATATTTCTAGACTTCAAATATGAAGTTTGATTAACTCTGATAATTTTTTTTAAAGTTATCCCAACTTCCTGTTTCTGTGGTATGCGCTCTGGCGTTTGTTTGTCCCGAGGTTATACCATGCTTGATGCCGTTCGCCGTCATTTTTCATGAGGTATAGGAATTAATAACTTTAGATCTAATGGTACATCCGAAACATTAAAACAAACAAACTTGAACTCGGACACACCGAAACAAGATCTTTGAGGGGTGTATGAGGACTTACCCAAAGTGGAAGAACTACCAACATAGTACTATTTACTGTAGTACGTATAATGGAGACTTTGGGAAACGCCTTATCTCGTATTCAAACCAAATAATCAAACATCTCAAATAAAATATGTTCCAGATAACGAAAAGCTAGATCTTTTAAATAAATTTTGTCACAACGAGTTGGACATTAATGTAGAAGGAAAGGTATATTCATGAAGTAGTGATGCGCGGTGGCTGAGCGGTAAAGCGCTTTGCTTTCAAACTAGGGGTCCAGGTTTTGAATCCTGAAGATTGGCTGGGATCTTCGGGGGCCTCTGAGTCTACCAAACTCTAATGGGTATCTGTCATTAGTTGGGGAAAAGTAAAGGCTGTTGGTCGTTGTGCTGGCTACATGCCACCTTCGTTAACCGTAGGCCACAGAAACAGATGACCTTTACATCATCTGCCCTATAGACCACAAGGTCTGAAAGGGGAACTTTACTTTAGTGATGTCTAAATGAGACATTTGTTTACAGTTCATTATTCGCCAGCTAGATATCTAGAATCTGCTGTTCATCTTTTGAAACTGTCAGAGTTAAAGAGGCGCTGTGGATAAGCGGTAAATTCGCTTGGCTTCCGAGCCGTGGTTCCGAGTGAAGACTGGGATTTTTAAAGTTGTAATCTTTGGGAGTCCACGCAGATCTAAAGAGTACCTGACATTAGTTGTGGAAAGGAAAGGCGGTGTTAATCGCTGTATTGGCCACATGGCATCTTCATTAATCGTGAGCCCTAGAACCAGATGACCTTTAGATCTTAAGAATGGAAGACCACCGCATCCCTAAACGACTCTTGTAGGGCCAACTAAGCGAAGGTAAGCGCTCGCAAGGTGGTCAAAGAAAGCGCTTCAGGGACACCCTCAAAGCTTCTCTGAAGGCGTTCAGCATAGACCCATCCACCCGGGAGACAGAGGCACATGACAGAGCATCATGGCGTCGCGCTGTGAAAACTGGCGCACAGGTTGCTGAGGAAAAAAGAACCACGCTGGCAGGAGAAAAACGCCAGAAAAGAAAAGCAAGGCAAACGACACTAGCTCCAGCTGGAATAACCTGCCCAGTGTGCGGCCGAATATTCCGGGCTCACATAGGTCTCAGCAGCCACATGAGGAGGCATAAAACTCCAGTGCAAAGCCCTCAGCCCTCTGGATGACACATTGGTCATCATCGAACCACGATGGACGAACTATATATAGATCGTAAGGTCTGAAAGGGGAACTTTTTTTGCTAATAAAGCAAACAAGAGCTGCTCTCTGCTACCTTGCTTGAGCTTTTCGCCACAAACGAAGGGAAGTAATAAGGTCGGAAAAATAGATGTAAATTGACGCGATTATCTTTCTTAGTGTAGTAACCTTTCATTTTTTTGGATGCCATTAGCAATATTTAGATTTTTGGTTAGATCAAAGTTGAACTTATTATCTTCGGTGTGTAATGGGGGATAATATAAACAGAAAATATGTTTAAATGTTAGCCACTTCAGTAGGTTCTGTTCCGAGAGTCAAGGATATGATAAGGTGTGTGATACCATCGCCTGTCATTTAGTCTTTTGGACTGATGGGGCACCACACACACTCTGTTGAACGTCTGTTACTCTCTCTCTCTCTGAAACCTCTGCATTTTAAAAATTGGAAAAAAAAAGTACTTTAAGGGGAGGTATCCCTAGAGAAAATCGAGTTTTAGGTCTAGGATATCGATTTTTAACTAATAACATAATTAAGTAGATCAACCATTTTTCATTACATTACAATCATTTTTATTGCTTAAATCTGTGTCTAAAACATGTTTTATGTTGTTTTTGTAAGGCCTATGAGACAAAATTTTTATAAAATTTCTTGAAAAGTACAAAAATGGCCCTTGGTTACGCCATCTCTATTATAAGCAAATCATTGTTTGACTATCGATGTTTGGTATGGTTTTTTTCCTCACGATCTCTAGTTTTATAAAGACGCCTCGTTTTCGCTCTATGTTTCATTCAATTTCGGTAATGATCGGAAATCTTCGGTCAACTTTTGAAGCAAATTAGATTTATTTTTAGCCTTGCTAATAAATAAAGAAACGCCATTGGTTGATTTTGCCCCCGTGGTCGGAATCCCCGTAACTACTTTTGTTATTTCCGACTATCGATAATAGACTTTATTTCAATGGCGAAGTCTACACGTTGACTTTCTTTTCTGTTCATGTGTGCATTTTCTTATTTATTCAACAGTTACAGTATATATATTTCTTTTTTTATTAATCAAATATTCTAGATCTGCTTCACCTTGTTTTTTATAAATGGCTAGACTCAACAAAAGGCTAGCTCAATTGAAGCAAGCTCGAATGAGTCGCAAATTAGATCTAGAAAGAGTTACTGGTAAATCTAAGACTCTAGTCGATCTAGATAAATCTGGTACTTCCACAACAAGTTCTAGATCTATATCTTCATCAACACCTAGCCCTACTAGATCTAGATCTGATTCATCTTCTGGACATAATATTACGGCAGCAGTTGAAATTGAGAATGTGTCTACCGAAGCCAATAAAAGTGAGGCATTGGCATCTAGATCTAAGTCTAGTAAACTTCATTTAGATCTCAATACCAGGAGTAAAAGTAAAATTATTGACATTCCCAAATTAGATGTTGATAATTTAATATCCACCACTCCACACACTAACAGAACAATAGTTGAATTTGACCAACTTCAGGCCCTTATACAGCCTTTACTTTGTCCTGGCTGCAATAAGTCTTCATTAAAATTAAATTCTGATGAAAAATGTCGCAAAGGCCTGTCTGTTAAACTTAGCATTAACTGTGAAACATGCAGGACAGTTGTAAGTAGCAACCATACATCAGGTTATTCTAAAGAAAATAAAAGATATTCTGTTAACAATTCTGCAGTTCTATCATCAATCTTATGTGGATTAGGTTCCTACACATTTAACAAACTGTGTGAACATTTAGACATACCTGGAATGTGTAAAAAAAACTTTCTAAATATTACTAAACTAATTTACAATAAAGGTGATGATATCCGACAGGCCCTAGAACTTAAAACTGTTGACCTTATTCGTCGAAAGCATGCGGAGGAAAGTGGAGTTTCTATAAACGAAGAAGATATCATTGATATTGATGTCTCATATGATGGCTCGTGGCTAACCAGAGGACACACTTCACATATTGGAATTGGATGTGTTGTTGATGTGTTAACAGGATATGTTTTGGATTTCCACATAGTTTCAACATTTTGTTTGGTCTGTCAAACCACTGGCAGAAAGATTAAAGAAAAATCCCCATCACAGTATTCAGAATGGTTTGAAACACACAAGCCTTTTTGTGAAATCAACTACACAGGTGAGGGTCTATTAAATATAATTTACACTTCTATCAAGTCTTTGTGTATAGTTTTTAAATTCTCTTCGCTAAATTTTTATTAGCTTTGCTTTTTTTGTAGATTCACTAAATAATATTAACAAGTTTCTAAACTGTTTGATTTTCTTTATATTTACAGGTTCATCAGCTATGATGGAAACACATGCCGCAGAGGTATTATGGCTGAGGTCAGTTACAAAATTTAAGCTTCGCTACACATCAATGTTATCTGATGGAGATGCTAAATCTTTCAAAAGAGTAACTGAACTTAAACCTTATGGTGACATTCCCATAGTAAAAGAAGAATGTGTCAACCATGTTGGTAAAAGGATGGGATCTGCACTTCGAAATTTAGTTGCTGATTGTAGCAAAAAAGGTACTTCTCTTGGAGGCAAAGGGCATGGTAAACTAACTCAAAACACTATAAAAAAGTTAACACTTTATTACTCTAGAGCCATTAGAAAGCATAAAAATGTTTCTGATATGCAGAAAGCTATAATGGCATCTCTTTATCATTGCTTGTCAACTGACAAATCACCGAAACATCAATTGTGTCCAACTGGATCTGGCTCGTGGTGCTTCTACAATGCTGCTGTTGCTAAAAATGAGACTCCTGGTCCACATAGCAAGCTTCTCTGCACTCCTCTAAATTATAAGCTACTAGCTGACCACTTAAAACCAATATATAAACGCCTCTCCGAGCCAGCCCTCTTACAACGTTGTTTGCTAGGTGCTACCCAAAACGCCAACGAGTCTTTGCATTCCAAGATTTGGAGTACTTGTGATAAAAAGAAATTTTCTTCTTGGAACAAGGTAACATTTTCAGTGATATCCTCTATTTATGACTTTAACTTTGGATTTGCTGCTTCAAAAATAATGAAAAATATTCTGTTCTGCAAAAACACGTTTCATGCCCATCGTCTTGGTTTGAGTCGACAGAATCAACGATTAAGTGGGTCGGCGTATAAAAAAAGTAAAGTGGTCATGAGACGACTCCAGATGAGGAAAGATGCAAAAGCTCGAAGGGAACTTGAGTTAAGAGATGCAGAGGGACCTACTTATGAAGCAGGACAGTTTTAGCTGTTTTTTTTTCTGCTTTTTTCTTCTTTTTTCAGAAATCAACAAATATAAATTTCACGTAGGTCATTTAGCTGTACACATGATTTCTCCTAAACTAATTGTTTGATTTTAATGAAATTTGAAACACTTGTTCTAGACATGATATACCTTACTTGTATAATGAATTTTTTTGAAACTTTTTAATACTTTTTTCTAAGTTTTCAAATCTATACTTTAAACTCATTTTTCTCAAAATGTTACTTTTTGCACATATCATTATGCCTTACTAGGAATTTCTCCTAAACTACTTGATAGATTTCAATGAAATTTGAAACACTTCTTAAGGACATCATTTACTTTACTCGTACAATGAGTTTTTTTCAAACTTTTATTTACTTTTTTTTTTAAAGTAATTTTAATTAATATTTATCCTGTTTTTTATGCCTAAAATATAACTAAAAATTCAAAAATTTGTAAAAAAAAAAAAACATACTTAAATCTTTAATTCTGACGTTGTACCAATTTAGAGGATCCTTTTCTCTTATCTTTAAATTCAATTTCATGTAATTTTGATCAATAGTTTTTACAAAATTCAGAGTTTTAATTTGTATACAATAAACAATATGGCCGCCGTTACCATGGCAACCATCATTCAAACAACTTTTTTTTTAGCATTATTTATTTTAGAATATCATTATATGTTACCATAACAAATTTCAAAGGCCTAGCTTCAGAAATAAGAAAAATAAGATTTTCAGGGATACCTCCCCTTAAATATAAGTTTTTGAAACAAAACTTTGTTACGTAATAAAATAGGTCAACTTCATCCAACCCCTCCCCATCTTGTGTATCGTCACATTTAGTCTCACGACTACACCACAGTCAAAGGCAGTCCAAGGGAAATAACTGTTTAACAATAACCGTAATCGAGACTATTTGAGAAGGTATTGAAAAGACGTTCGTATTTTGAAACTGAGCATATGACATAAATGTAAAGTTAGTTTTAATTTCTGTGGATCTGTTGTTAAAATTAATTCTGTCTTGTGTATCATTTCTTGGATATTTTAAAAATATTTTTAACATTTCTTTTTGACTTATTAAAATATGTTATTCTTAAGCCAAATTTTTTTTTTTGTGATTCTTCTCCGATTCAATAAACAGTATTTGCATTTAGCAATTCTCAAACCAAACTGTATGTCCAAGAGTAGAGAATCGCAATGACCATGACTGACCACCCAACATCGGCAGCAGAAGTAGAAATGCCACTTTTAACCTGAAGTAACCACAAACTTGGCCAGAACTGATTCTTGCTGACAGCATCATGGTGCAAGATTGAAGCAAATTCATTCAGCACAGCATGAATGATGGAGGAGTGTAGACATGTCTTATTTTATGTTACTAATCATGATTTCATTGCAGCTCATCATTATAATTTTTTAAAATACCAATATAGGATTACTTTTTTTTTTCAGCTGACTTCTATAGAAAGAGAGCCGTACTGAATATCAACGATGAGTCAGGCAGTAACGCCACTGGTCAAACCAAACTGTGGACGCCCCTGGGCGCTATCATTTACAGCTACTCAGTGATAACCACTATAGGTAATCAACTACTGTAGGTAATCGAACATTTTAGATAATTGACACTGATTGGAACACTTATAAGAATGATAGATATCATTCAATAGCTATACACACTAGAGATACTAGATATTACAGTCAAATTAATGTGATAATATTAGAGTTTCATTGATGGTAAGTCTTTGAACTTGATTAGATCAAGCCTGTAGGTCTTCACAAGAAATGTTCACCTTAAATACAATTAAGGTTTCGTTTATCCAGTAAAAACGTCAGAGCATCAGAAATCCTACCAGACATTTCACCAGACATTCCATCAGACACTCCATCAGACATGAAGATTATTAGTCCTTGTCCAGACTTCCTGCAAGGACAGCAACGGGCAGGATTCGAACCCTGAAACATCCCTATAACAGTCAGATACACATACCACGTGACCACTCTGCCCTTTAACTTTATTACATTGAACTACATTATTCTCGATCTATTTCTTCAGTGACATATTGTTGTCTTGTCCTGCTGTTAGGTTGGGGTAACATTGTCCCTGGCACTGACAATGGCAAAATGGTGACAATTGTGTACGGAATCTTTGGTATCCCGCTTCTATTTGCACTCAGTACAGACACAGGGAACATGGTGGCTGCTTTTAACTTGAGGCTATGGAGACTTATCCATGGGTGAGTTTTTGTTTGAGGTCATGGAGACTTATCCATGGGTGAGTTTTTGTTTGAGGTCATGGAGACTTATCCATGGGTGAGTTTTTGTTTGAGGTCATGGAGACTTATCCATGGGTGAGTTTTTGTTTGAGATCATGCAAAGTTATCCATGGGTGAGTCTTTTGAGGTTATGGAGTCTTATCCATGGGTGAGTTTTTTTTAGATCATGGAAACTTATCAATGGGTGAGTCTTTTGAGGTTTTAGAGACTTATCCATGGGTGAGTCTTTTGAGGTTATAGAGACTTATCCATGTGTGAGTCTTTTGAGGTTTTAGAGACTTATCCATGGGTGAGTTTTTGTTTAAGATCATGCAGAGTTATCAATGGGTGAGTCTTTTTGAGGTTATGGAGACTTATCCATGGTGAGTCTTTTGAGGTTATAGAGACTTATCCACGTGTGAGTCTTTTGAGGTTTTAGAGGCTTATCCATGGGTGAGTCTTTTGTGAGGTTATGGAGACTTATCCATGGGTGAGTCTTTTGTGAGGTTATGGAGACTTATCCATGGTTGAGTCTTTTTAGGTTATGGAGACGTATCCATGGGTGAGTCTTTTGAGGTTATGGAGACTCATCCATGGGTGAGTTCTTTGTTGATAACTGATTTTACATGAATCTTAGGATCCTTTCACATTCTTGCACCAAATGTTGATTTATTGTTGCATAATGTTCTTCAATATTAGCCTAAATCTGAATTTTTTAGATAGGATAATTTAAAAAAAAATAAATAATAATAATAATAATAATAATCTTTATTATCCGTATGGAAATTTATCACAAACGATAACCCTTCTTCTGACTAACAGTTGGCTAATTCTATTTTTGTTTCTCTCTCAGGACATTCTCAGTAGCTTCACGTGTGGTCGGCATAAATAAAAAAACAGATGAAGATGAGGATGAGGATGATGATGATGATAATGACAACAGGTGGAGAGATCAAAGTGAAAGTAACGCCAACGCCTTTTCAGATTGGAATTTCCCCTTACAAAGTGCTGAGCTAACAGAAAAGGAAAAGCTTGATTGCCTTCGAATCCGTCAAAAACTGGATGGGAAACTTCAGCATCTGTCTGAAGATATTTACAGTCAGACCAGTTACTTAAAAAGTGCAGAGTCTACAGTGAACTTTATGCTGGACATGGCGTTGAAGAATGGGCCAATAGAATTTGAACACGTGCTGCCGAAATTATTGCCTCACAAAAGGATTTTGTGCCAGGAAGATGCCATACAGCTGGTTCAGGAAATAGACTCCTTGGCTTTTTCAGAGCTGAAACTCTGTTCTGAGCTTGTCGGTGTTCCTTGGAGGATTTTCACAAGGTTCTTTTCAGAGGAGACACAATTTACAGTTGCGTCGACTGCTGAAATGACAGGCGACCCCGAAATAGGAAAAGGCAGCAGTTTTGCTGTAACTTTATCCTCGGCAACAGACATGGAAGAGCTGACTGTGCAATCTGGACAATCATCATCACCAGACGTTAAAGAAGCCCAGGCAACTGAACCGACTGATACAATTATCTCTGAAAATGTGGAAAAAACAAAATTAACAAACCGGATGAACAACATTCAAACTTCAAAGAAGAAAAAGTCAGAATGTGTCACTGAACCAAAATTGCCCGATGTATTTAATCAAGAAGATATTGATTTAAAAAACGAAGTGAGCTGCGTTGAGAAAGATTGTCTGGACAGTAACAACATTCAAGGTGATTCGGCTAAAGTAGTACTGGAAAATAAAGAAGGTAAATACATAACAAATACTGAGGACAAAAGTGGGTCAAGTTCTAATGAACAAGTTGATTGTACAGTATCGAATGCAGTAAATACATTGGAAGACGCCTACAAAACATTAATGGATAAGTCTGGACTGTTGTCGACGAAAGACTGTTTAATGAACGAGAATGTATTAAACGATCAATTAAAACAGCCATCAGAAGACGATGGCATAAATACATTATCCCAAAGCAGATTAGAACAGCATGAGACTTTAGACTCTAAGACCAAAAAACTGGCTCTCATTTTCAGAAAAGTTTTGGAAGTAGAAAGACTGGAACTTATTCCAGGCAAAGCTGGTAAAAAGAAAAGACTCACTCGTTGGGAAAAAGTGTCTCGTGAAACTGGATTAAAAGTCGAAGGAAGTCATGACTCTAGTCAGCAAGTAACTCCTTCTCAGACAAAACATGTCGGGAAACAAAGTCACTCTGTGGGAGACACTGGAAGCAAAAGTAGTGAAAATGATTCGAGTAGTGCCGTTAAGGAATGTAGCTCCAAGAAAAGTAGCCGTTTTGATGAAGCCAGCAGTAGACTCAGCCATGCAGAAAGCTTGCTAGTAGAGGTTGGCAGCAGATTAGATGACAAGATAAGCTCCCAGTCGTATAGTTCGGGTAGACAGAGGGGAAATAATGCTGTAAAGATTAGGCATAATACCCAGAAGAAAAATGACTGGAATAATAAGCCAAGCATTCATTATATTAACAAAAACTTAGAACAAGTCAAGCCTGCCAAGAGAATAGTCTCTCAAGACTTTCCTGCTAAACTGTTGGATTCAGTAACACTTCAGCCTGTAAATAACCATGATGCTCAAGGAGATAATGAAGCCATCAAATCTAAGCATCCTGTCATAAATGAAACTAAAACTAAAGAAGCTCTTCAAAACAGTGAGGTAGATGCAGTCTATGATAGTACAAGCAACAAGAAAATAATGTACAATCTTAAATGTCATTCCCAATCGCTCAGAGACTGTGGAACTGTCTGCAAGACAATGAGCAGTGTACATGCTAAGACAGGTTGCTTAAACGATAACTCTTTCTCAAAAGACATTAGAATGAAAGTCCCACCTAAAACTACAGATCTATCTGGTGACAGTAATTTCCCCGTGCCTTCAAAGTATATTCAGCTTAACAGCAACCTTTCAGATTTCACTTTTTGTGAAATGCCTAATACAATGAGAAATGTCACTACTGGACGCTATCCCAACTTACCTAGTCAAAGTCATGCAGCAGGTACCAAAGAAGCAGCTAAAACAGTCTCAAGACTGGTAAGAGATCTAAATCAAATGTCGGACTTTGTTACACTTCACGCCAGACTGAATCCTAATGCCAAAGATGCTGGAATGCAAGACAATAAGCCAGAGAGTAAACTAACAAAACAGAGTGCACTGGTCCATGGTAGGAGTGGCCACGGTAAAGAAAGTCGCTATCAAGATGAAAAAAGGTTAAGACAGGAGTGTCGCTCCCGAGAGGGAAGAAGCTCAAGACAAAGTCGCTCCCGAGAGGGAAGAAGCTCCAGACAAAGTCGCTCCCGAGAGGGAAGAAGCTCCAGACAAAGTCGCTCCCGAGAGGGAAGAAGCTCCAGACAAAGTCGCTCCCAAGAGGGAAGAAGCTCCAGACAAGATAGTCGCTACCGAGAGGGAAGAAGCTCCAGACAAGATAGTCGCTCCCAAGAGGGAAGAAGCTCCAGACAAGATAGTCGCTACCGAGAGGGAAGAAGCTCCAGACAAGATAACCGCTACCGAGAGGGAAGAAGCTCCAGACGAGATAGTCGCTACCGAACGGGAAGAAGCTCTAGACAGGAATGTCGCCTCAGAGAGGGCGACCTCAACCAGAGTGCCGACCAGAACATTAACTACGCCGACTTCTTCGGCCGAGGGGATGACGACGACGACGCGTCTCTCTCCATGTCTGACATGAGCATGGACTACTCTGAGTACACAGACGATGACATAGACGACGCAGACGACGACGAGGCAGAGCCGGAAGTGGAGGCCACGAAGAAAGAGGACGAGAGCCACCTTCCCCTCTCCGTCCTGTACTTCTTTGTGATCATGTACATCCTCGCGGGCTCCCTCGTCTACTTCAACTTCTCAAAGGAGGCTGAGAATAAGTTCCTCAACTGGGTCTACTTCATCTACGTCACGCTGTCCACCACAGGGTTCGGGGACATCCTCCCAGAGGAGCACATGCTGCTGTTCACTGCCATCTACGGACTGCTCGGGATGGCTATTTTCAACATTCTCCTGAACGGGACGCTCGAGACCTTCCTTTACGCCATCGACTACATCAACGCCTTCAATGTCGGGGCTGAGGAAGAAGAAGAGGACGATGAATAGGAAACAAAAGTTTTGAAATCATCACATTTTCTCATCCCTGTAATGTACCTCCTGGAATATCAGCTTATCTTTATAAACTTTTCTTATCAGCTTATCTATAGTAACTTTAGAAACATATTTTATCATCTTATCTTTAGAAACTTATCTTATCAGCTTATCTTTAGTTACTTATAAATTTTTCTCATCAGCTTATCTATAGTAACTTTAGAAACTTATCTTATTAGCTTATATTTAGTTACTTTAAAATGTTTCTTATCAGCTTATCTATAGTAACTTTAGAAACAACTTTGTAGCTTATATTTGGTTACTTTAAAATGTTTCTTATCAGCTTATCTATAGTGACTTTAGAGACGTATCTCATCAGCATATTTTTACTTACTTTAGAAAATTAAGAAATGATACAATCACCTTTTCTATAACCCAATTCTTACGCTTATAACATGGTCAACGTGATAACCTATAATTGGCATATAGATACATAATTTTGCCAGTCGGGGTAGAGAGGAGAAGTAACTGGGGGAAGGTAGACTCAACTCATGCCGGGCCTTGAACCCATCCCCTTATTAGGTAGCCCAGTGGATTAAATTTCCCAGCCACGCTACTCTGTCCTTGGACATTTGCATCCTACGGTGACACTCCCACTATATTGGCCTAACATTGCCACTACTTTGACAAACATTCCCATTTCCCCCCCCCCCTCTCCCACAATCAGCTGACCTCCGTCTTGCACGGAAAACGCATTTAAATGTCTTCTGTACAGAGCGCACAATGTAACCGCGTCAGGACCTATCGTTTTGTGGACTTCATTTTCTCTTGGACTTTTCATCTGACACATTATGTTCTTTGAGATTGCATAAAAAAATAATGGTAAGAAATGGAATGTAAATTGTTATAGACGCTGTACACAGTCCCATGATACCATATGACATGGTAAATTAAATGACATATTTCAAAACAAAATTAAGCTGCGCTTATGCTATTCTTAATAGAAAGACAGACTTTATATGTCATTTTTAAATTCGGTGAAATATTCCAACTACTAATAACGGTTAAGTATTCAAACATTAAAAAGCGGTGAAATATTCAAACATAATTAATGCCGTGAAACATGATAATGGTGTTTAAAAAATAATCCACAATATGGTGTTAAAACAATAAATGAATGTGGATAAGGTTTGTCTTGAAGTGCGAAGCTAAGTGAGGAATGCAGTTTTTTTTTTCGTGGCTTTGCAGCCCCAACTGCGACCTACATATTTTGCAACTCCGTGTTTACGTAATAAATAAATCTGCACCCCTAAGCTGTCAGAAGTTAGTGCCTTATTAATTTAAACTTTGTTCAAATTATCAATACATGTATAGTAGACAACTTCCAGACGTGTCGTAGCATGAATACGGTATGTCACAGTTTTCTGAGTCAGGGCATTAAAAAAAAATGGTTCGTATTTCATGAATAATTGGTTTCTTGCATCTAAGCTAGACGCACAGCTAATATGGATTAGGCATTGGCATTTCTTAGGCTGCGTTAGGCCCATCTTTAGTATCGTTTTTGCCTGACCACCTAATGAATCCGGAAGTGGTTTTACCAATTCTGGGCCGATATTGGCACGATTAGGGTTGCCCCTAATGGGGCCCTAATGACACCAATGTGCAAACGGTACCCGCTCCCATTAGGGCCCAGATGGGGCTATTTAAGGCTGCAATTAGGGCAATGGTGGATAACCCTAATCAAAACTGATATTGGGCCATAATGGGCATGTTTATAGGGATTACAACCTCCCCACCCCCCTTTTTTTTTTCGCTACTCGCGCGCGTGCGTGGCTGCAGAAACATCAATAATTATAATCCAACTTTTATCATAGAACTATTCATCTCTAGAAAACTTTCCAGGTAAATCTAGCAGTTGTTTCATCTGTTGCAGTGTTTCATTGATAAAGTAAGCTTCTACCTGTAAATATAGGCCTACAAATAAGAATAATAACAGTATTGCCATTATTGACTTTATACTTAAACTTAAATATAAGTCTATCTTGTAAATAAGTACAACTGTTTGAGAATGATTTAAAATTATCCAATATGGAATACATTGGTAAAGCCGAATTTAAGACTTAAGGGTACTGTGAAACAAGTTAGGGAATACTTGCACTAAATATTTTTTTATCGATTTGGCACGCTAACAAGCCGACTCCCCTCTTCCGACGGGTTAACCAGGCTGACCTACATACGTTTTACTATCTACCAATAGTTTCTTTCAATGTGTGTTGCGTCTATTTATAGTATCTTGCTAATGCCTCCGTGGCTCGTCTATATAAGCCATTGCTAGAACTCCAACCAGCTCATTGACGGGACAGTAGCTAGCTGTCTCAAGGCTCCCACTTCGTTTAGCCGCCATGTTTTCTAAACAGGTGGACTGGAAGTGGGTGTTGTCACTGCGTAAAATAAACCTCCCATTAAGTTGCTTACTTCGTTACCTCTCGGGATGTTCGTGTCTCGGGAACAAACTCACCGGACTGTCAGGGGCCGGCACTCGCTAAGTCTAAGAAACAGCGAGCCGTGCCTTCTTTCAATCCCGGCCGACAGGGGCGAACCGTTCTCGCAGCAACCCCGCCGTCACCTTCCATCAGGTGCTAAGGGGTGAGAGCGGGGAGCCCTTGTTGACCACAGTGTCCACGAGACTTGACCAGTCTGTACAGCATAGCCAGGTGGTCAGTTTTGTAGCCTCTGTGGATCCAGGATGCTCACATCACACAGTCGTTGACATTTGTTCCTGGTCTAACATTGTGAGGTAACGAGGTCAACTGTGGTAGGTTTAAATCTCGTGTTGTGACAACACCTGCACTTTCGGAATGGGTCATGATGACATTGCGAAGTGTGGGCCTGGCAACTAATATATTGGCTATACGTATCGAATTTAACTTTCTATACAGTAACACTGTGAGCAAGGAAGACTAAAAAAAACTCCACCAGGTATGTTACTCTTTTATGATTGAGATACGAAACAAAAGAACCAAATTTAATCATTGTATTCTAAGTCAACGAAGATAAGGTCAATCTTTTATCTTATAAATTACAGACGTTACTTTAAAAGAGAAGACAGTTACATCCTACGAATTTCATGTGTCGATCTAGTCATTTTATTTATGGTCTTAGTCAGGTCTTATCTTGGTCTTTGGAAGTTTATGCTTAAATGGATCTTGCTTTGCCTTAGCAATGAGACTCATAACATTTAGCTCTGAGCTATAACATTTAGCTCTGAGTCTCATAACGGTTAGCTCTGTGTCACTACATTTAGCTATGAGAATCAAACATTTAGCTTGAAGCTTTGTGGCTTGTTATTTAGCCCTACTTTTAATGCAACCAGAAGTACATAGAAGTCTATTTCATAAAGCGCTGGTTATGAGAGTGTATATATTTAGTGTGTGAATGTTGTTCGTATTTGCATCTATATTGTTATTGTTACATTAGTTACGCTGAGGTGGCCAATTGTAGTCAAACTGAATATCCATTTGATTAGACAAATAAAAATTATCTTATCTTATATGTAATGAACGCTAAAAAAATAGACATGCTGTATAAATCAAAATTGTATTTTTAATTGTAATATCAGATTAATATATTGGTAGTCAAGTCAGGTCTTATTATTGACTTGCATTTTGTATTTATTCAAATAAAAATTGGTTTCTTCTTTCAAAATATTCACAAAATTGAAAGGGAATCTGTTACCCAATTTAGTTTTTATATATTTTCATTAATTTAGATCTTTTTGTTGACGGTAAAGAATGTAACTGTTTCTAAAATAAAGCTATGGTTTAAGATTAAGTAGTCTTCTTCCAATACACAATGATACTCCTCACTATTTTGGTACAGTCACTCATCCATTTTACAGATCTATTTCAAGAGTTTTACCTGGTAATGAACATTTAATACACAACAAAACTAAAGAATCATACACAACACTTAAAAAGCTGTTACAGGAAAGCCTAGTGAATAGGATTAAGTGGGGGAGAGTTCTTGGGGTGACATAATTCAAGGACACATTCATAAACCTACACAGTAAACATATCCCACCAAAAGCTAGAGAGATCAGTTATAGACTTATCTTTCTGATGACCCCTATGGTTAGAAGACGGGCAAATGACCGTGAATGTATATTATGCCACCTTGAAAATACTGATAACGAAAAACACATGTATTTGGAATGTCCATTATTCCTTCAAGTTAGAAGTACTGTAATGGACCTATTGGAAGCAAACTGTGGCAATTATGTAAATGTTAACTTGTCTATTATTTTAAACAAGCTGCCAAAACTAAAAAATAAAATGATACATAACTTTAACTTGATTATTGTTTCCGAATACAGGAATCTTGTTTGGGCTACCTGGCTCAAATGTCTACATAATAATAAGGTGTTTGATCCTAATCACTTGGAATTAACATTTAGAAAAATAATGGACTTTAGGGTAGAGAATCATCTAGTTTGATTTTCATATACCTGTATAATGCTCATGTAGTTTTTCAGAAATAGGGTGTTGGGGGTCAGGGATATCTGATATTGGGTTGATTCTTCTGGAGTAGAGTATACTTGTATCATTTTTCTGTCTTTAAGGGGTTCATTGGTTAGGTAGTATGTCTTTGATATTAAATAATATTTCTATTACTGTTATTATATTTTTAGGTTAATCACTTTTCAATTGTTTATGATTTAATACTTGTGAATTATGGTAACTTACAAATAAAAACATATTTAAAAAAAAAAAAAAAAAAAAAAAAAGCCCACAAAAGAGGCAAGATGGCCCATAAAAGAGGCATATAAAGCCCAAAAAAGAGGCAAAGAAAAGAGGCATAAAGCCCAAGGATTCCTATGATGATAAAGCTAAAACTGAATAGCGCAAATTCTAATGTTTCCCTTTTTAAAAAAAAAAAAAAGACAGAGAAAGAATCCCAATAACTATGTCCTCTACTACACAGTGATCGTCAAGTTTGGACAGTTTATGATCAATTTTAACGTGAACTGTTGTGTAAACCGTAAACTTATGTTAGTTTCTTATGTGTTGTTGGCAATGTCATCTTTTCAATACTGTATACAAAAAATCCCTCACTACGGAATTTCACTAGGAAAAAAAAAAGAGGTAACTCAGTCTATCCTTACAGTTACTATGTCATTCTGTTATTACAACCGCAGTCAAAACCTTTTAAATTGTCTCTTCGTTCCTTGACCTCCATTTACCTGTAATGGGCTGCCCATTTAAAAACTGGGAAGGCACACGATTGGGTCCCAAGAGTGAAACTCACACTCCACAACACACTCACATCACAATCTCTTTTAAAACACCATTTTTTTGTGTGTAAATTATTTTTAAATTTAGACTTTGTTTGAGGACTTGTAACCCGCTAGACAATCATGTAAACCAGTGATTCCCAAAGTGGTCTATGTAGACCCCCAGAGGTCTATGAAGGCTTCCATGGAGTCTACCAAAGCGAAAATATAAATTAGGGGTCTATGAGATGTCCCCGGGGGTCTACAATCATGGGTTTCATTCAAGAAGGTCGTGACTGTAATTTCCTAATCCAATTAATGTAATTGTTTCAAGTACGAATATATGATTTGCTCTTTGGCTTAACCTTTATATATTTATCCTGCTAATACAAAAAAAAATTGTTGTATTTAATTTCAATATTGATTCAAATAACTTAATTTTATTTACATGTAACTAATGTTTAACAAAAAGAAATGTAGATTGTACAGCGTTGATTAATTAAAATTGGGATTCATTCCGTCCTTGTCAAACAAGCGGTTGCTTAAGTGACTTTTTATGTCGGTATGAACTAATAACAATGGAGGATCATTTGAGACGATGGCACCCTGATAAAAAGATAAAGGTTTGAACAACTATCGAACTGTCAAAGATAAAGTTCAGAATAGACCCACAAAATCTCTCTTCAACATGATATAAGAAAAGATGGTGGTTTGTGAGCGTCTTACAAGATCTCTTTACTTATAGCCAAATATGGAAAACACTAAAGATAAAACATTGATTTTACCAGCAGTTGAAGTATTTTTAAAAACTGTTTTACACAAACCTACATCTGATATTATTACACAAATTCCTTTAAGCAACAATACAGTTCAAGGGCACATTATGTAATTCTTTGAAAACGATATATTCAGTTTTGGACGAGCGGCATAACATGCACTCACAGAGTGTAGCGCTGAGTGCTTCAAACTAAGGGTCGCCGGCTCCTTATTTTTCCTCAGGGTTGATCCATGAAACATTTTCTTATTTTTTT
The DNA here is from genome assembly GCF_947242115.1 of Biomphalaria glabrata. Classification (NCBI taxonomy): domain Eukaryota; kingdom Metazoa; phylum Mollusca; class Gastropoda; family Planorbidae; genus Biomphalaria; species Biomphalaria glabrata. The sequence continues at coordinate 2,726,390 of NC_074720.1, forward strand.
TTTGCGTATAGCTGCAAGGCAGCAGATATTTTATTTCAGTTTTGCTTCTGCTAGGTGGGTTGCAAGCCAAAGGGTGATGAGTCTATCCTACCTAAACCTTACAGTTTTAATTGCCAGTTACTCGCCTTCGCCCCTTCTCCTGTTAATGAAAACAGTTCCACGGTCCGAATATTGGAGCCACACGTAAAAGATGAAGAAATAGGCAAAAAAAATTGCGAAAACTTTGACAATGATACCTAAGACAAATTAGTAAATTAATTAATATTTAATGCTTGAAGGACTACCTCATAGAACAACTAATTCTTATATGAAACATAATATCCGTAGCAATGAATGATGAACTAATAAGAAAGTGAAAATCATTCCCATTGTGTTTGGTGATCCAAGTAGTATATATTAATTTTAATAGCTTTAAATTTGAATTTTTATCAATAAAAAAAAGATAGAGCTCTCTAACTTAGAATGTAGCTTTAAATTACTCTTTCATTCTTTGACTCACTACAGTTAGAAATAAGTTTTTAAAAAATGGAGTTGGCGAATATGCAGAAATGCAGTATGAGTTAAGCATGGGGTCTACCGTAAACCAGAAAACGTGGCAAGGGGTCTACGAGACAAAAAAGTTTGGGTACCACTGAATTGTAAACTGACACTGTCGAGCTGTCAAGGGTATGGATAAATGTATATAGTTCATGATCATTTACACTGTTAATAGGACCCGCCGCTGTTCATGGATAATGAGTTCAGCGTCACAAATATAGGAGCCTAATCGAGTAATCAGATCGAGATCCGTGGTTTTAAAAAGAAGATTTTAGAAGTCAGACTACAAGTAGATCCGAAATTAGTTCTGTGTGGCTTATGACGAATTTGTGTGCGTCGTTTGTCTAAGGCATTGTTGCTGTTTGTTTGTTTGTTGTTGCTGTTTGTTTGTTGTTTTGTTTGTTGTTTTGTTTGTTTGTTGTTGCTGTTTGTTTGTTTGTTGTTGCTGTTTGTTTGTTTGTTGTTGCTGTTTGTTTGTTTGTTGTTGTTGTTTGTTTGTTTGTTGTTGCTGTTTGTTTGTTGTTTTGTTTGTTGTTTTGTTTGTTTGTTGTTGCTGTTTGTTTGTTTGTTGTTGCTGTTTGTTTGTTTGTTGTTGCTGTTTGTTTGTTGTTTTGTTTGTTGTTTTGTTTGTTTGTTGTTGCTGTTTGTTTGTTTGTTGTTGCTGTTTGTTTGTTTGTTTGTTGTTGCTGTTTGTTGTTGCTTCTTGTTTGTTGTTGCTGTTTGTTTGTTTAATTGTTTGTTGTTGCTGTTTGTTTGTTTGTTGTTGCTGTTTGTTTGTTTGTTGTTTGTAGTTGCTGTTTGTTTGTTTGTTGTTGCTTCTTGTTTGTTGTTGCTGTTTGTTTGTTTGTTGTTGCTGTTTGTTTGTTTGTTGTTGCTGTTTGTTTGTTTGTTGTTGCTGTTTGTTTGTTGTTGCTGTTTGTTTGTTGTTGCTGTTTGTTTGTTTGTTGTTGCTGTTTGTTTGTTTGTTGTTGCTGTTTGTTTGTTTGTTGTTGCTGTTTGTTTGTTGTTGCTGTTTGTTTGTTTGTTGTTGCTGTTTGTTTGTTTGTTGTTGCTGTTTGTTTGTTTGTTGTTGCTTCTTGTTTGTTTGTTGTTGCTGTTTGTTTGTTGTTGCTGTTTGTTTGTTGTTGCTGTTTGTTTGTTTGTTGTTGCTGTTTGTTTGTTTGTTGTTGCTGTTTGTTTGTTTGTTGTTGCTTCTTGTTTGTTTTTTGTTGTTGTTTTTTTTAATTTAATCTCACATTCAAACTTAGAAAAACAAAAGGGAAAAAAAATTAAAAAGCTTTTAATCAAAACTGCTTGGACAAATTTGTACAAATGCTCCTTTTTTTTCCTAGCGCTATTAGATCATATCATGGAATGGATTGCCTGAGTCAGACAGGAAATTTAAGTCAGTGGTTAACATGCATGACTATATACATTACGTGTAGGATATCATCGTCTGTATTAAATAAGAAAACAGACTTTCTACTGTGATTCATAAACTTCTGTTGAACGTGTTTGGTAGCTATTGTCAGACATTCATTCTGGACGACTGCGCCCTCTGCAGTCTTTGCGACATTCTTGTTCTGTTTCCTGTTTGACGTAGAACAATGTTAATCTGTCTACTAAATTAAAAAAAATAAATAAATGTGGACATAACAAAACAAAAAAAGAGATTTGTTTCGTTGCTATTATTCTTATATAAAATACGTTTTGTTTCATTTTTTGAATCACCCACTTATTGTTTGCTCACTTCTGTCTTTCTACAGTTTGTTATGAGAGTGTATCGCTCGTTTGGTCAAGAGATAAGTACTGAAAGACTTGTGCATCGCCTCCTACTGTCATCAAGGAGTTGTTGTATTTTTTTTTGTCTAGTGTTAATTAAAATAGGATGATATGGTCAAATGAATAAATATTTTTTAGAAATGCAAGTAGCAAGACTAAGACTAACATAGCAAATCTTTCTTGAAGCAAAATGACTGTAAATAGTCATATATATATGTATGTGTGTGTGTGTGTGTGTGTGTGTGTATGCCTCTGTGTGATGTTCTGGGCAATGAAGTAGACTTGTCATTTTCGTTGACGTCTGCGCCCTCGAAGAATGTTAAACCAAGACCAATTGTTGTAAGAAGGACTGAACACTGACGTCGCAACCTATGGGCAGTTTAGAAGGTAGCTCGTGGCCACCTCACATTTTTGACGTCACGACCTGTGACGTGGCATTTAGTTGACACAGCTTGATATAAGTGACATTTAGATGACATTTAGTGGGATATTACTGGCGTAATTGATCTGCAGATGGCATTTAGATGACATTTCGTGGATATTAATGACATTACTGATCTGCAGATGGCATTTAGATGACGTTGCTTAACAAATTTGACATGCTGATGACATTCCGTTGACATTACTAATATAAACATTTATTTGACATTGCTAACATAAAAAAAAAATGTAATGACATGTAGATGTATGTATCGATGAGAAAAAGAAAAAGATTTATTATAAAAGAAAAAAAGTTCAAACGTAACAATGAATTTGTGTATATTCATCTACGAAATTTGAAGAGAATATAAAAACAGTCAATTGTGTATGTTGATTCTTGACTATTTGTTTTGAGAATAAAAATTTCAATAAACAATATTCGTTTACGTGTACAGTTGTTTTATCTCACTTTTTTGTGTGTTGAGTTGTCTGTGTTATTTACTAGATCTATATATCAACGCGGTTGTGCACTCTCACATACAGGAAAATACTTTTTAGATTGTTTTCATATCACTTGCAGTGACAACTTTGAGAACACTTTTCTGCACCACGCCCTCTCCCCTATCAAATACACAGTCCCACAAAGAAACAACGCTCCACATAAAAAACAACGCCCCCATCCCCCAACAAAAACGTTCCTTTACACAACGTTCTCCTGGGAAACAACGCTCCCCTAAAAAACAACGCCTACCCTATTTTTAAAAAAAAACGCTCTCCTCAGGAACAACTCTCCTCTAAGAAACAACATAGCCCCTTATAATTATTTTTCGATGAGGCGAGGATACTCTCTGTGACTGCGGTAAAATCTCAAAATCTGGACTATGTTCAAACCAATTCTACTGTTCAAATGTTTCTCCTTAAAACCAAAGCATGTCTTAGAATAGTACCACAGCCATGAAAGTTTCCAAATAATTTGATTAACACATACAATGAGTTATAGAAAAGTCAAATGTCGATTTTGACATTAGGTATGACGTCTACGCTGCGTATTACTATAAATAGCTACAAACTTTTGGAAAAAGATTTCTCAAAAAATATATACGATTTTGAGCTGTAACTTTTTGAATAATTGGAATCAATGTCAGGAAATTAGTCAAAAAAATAAAATAGAGAAAAACTCTGAAGGGCTGAGTCCAGAATCTGTGAACAGACTTGTTCTTGACGTCTTGCTGACGCTGCACTGTCGCGTGCCACGCAGACGTCTTACTCTTCATCTAGGTTGGTATTTACTGATATAGTTGGTACTTCCCAAATAGACAAATATTTTTACATTTGCTAGTTTTTTTTGTAATCCACAAGAATGTCTGGTTCCGTGACAATTTTTTTTTAATTGGGGGGGGGGGGCACGTTGAAGCAGAATTTCTGTCGCTTTTTTATTGATACACAGGGGGGTAGCTAGGAATTCCCATCGTTTGGGGGCCCGGGGGGGGGCTAGACCTCTTTGGGGGCCCCTGCAGTTGCTTAATATTAAATTTTCAATGTAAAAAACACTCATTTGGGGCCCTCAAGTGGGGGCCCGGGGGGATTTCAAATTCTCCCCCCTTTCCCCCCACCCTAGCTACGCCACTGTTGATACACCAATATTTTTGAAAGCCTTGGCGAAAAGGATCCAGCTCTTTTAAGACCCGGTTAATTTGAGGCATTAAGCGGGCAGTAATCCGCAAAACGCATCATATTTTAAGTTTATCTTTATTTAATCTTAAACAATAAATAATCATCACAGACGTATTTATTTACCTAAAAATGTGTGCTAATTCATTTCTACTAATTTCCAGCGTTTTAGATCATCTAGTTTTCAGTTTGAACTAAAAAAGGGGGGGGGGCATTAAAATTAACAATAAGGACTGCATCATCATCATCATCATCACTCCTTTGAGTTCCTCATGGAACATAGGGCCTCGACAAAAACACGCAACTCTCCACGGTCTCTTGCTAGTTTTTTGATGGTGTCCCAGCTCTTCCCGGTCTTCTCTGCTTCTTCAAGTACACTGCGTCGCCATGTTCTTTTTGGTCTTCCTCTGCGTTTTGTTCCCTGGGGGTTCAACTCTAAGGCCTGCCTAGCTCTGTTGCTGGTATCTTTTCCAAGGGTGTGACCAATCCATCTCCACTTCCTCTCTAAGATCTGTCCACTCATCTCCCACAGTTTGGTGTTTTCTACTTTGCATAGAGGAGTTGTAATTTCTGGAAGATTAAAATGACCTCTTCATTATTGGGGAGATAACAAAAATACGAGTGTACATATTAGATGATATAAACATTTCAAATTGTATATCAAAAGAGTAATACATCAATTATTCAAAAGTACATTTAGTAAAATATTTATTTGTAATTCAATAGAATAAAAACAAAATGTGCACATGAACAAGGGCGTGGAGAACAGATGGAATGAACTCAAAGACTCTAATAAAAAAATATCTTCATGAGAAAGAAACAAAACAACCAGGCCCGTAGTTAACACATTACGCTTAATAGCAAACGTATTATGAGGGCCCTCGGTTAATTCTAGTCCAAGGAGGGTCTCTAAGAGAAACCAAAACAACTTTTCTTAGTAGACATGATGATGGTGTAGATGGCTGTCTTTACGATAGTCCCGAGTTCAAATCCTGCCCGCTGTCCTCCCCCTACCGTGGAGTAGGTAGCTAGGGCTTGCAACTAACAATCGTTATGTCTGAAGGGAACCCAGAACAAACTTAAAAAAAAAACAAAATAAAACCAAGACTACCAAGAATGATCTTGTGTCACTCAACGAATCACCTTCCTAACAGTGTCAGGTAGTGTCACACTCCAGGAGCAGGGACAGGGCTGGACAAAAGTGTATATATAATCTCACGCTTGACAGTCAATAGTGGACGATTAACTGGATTCACTATCAGGTCACAAAAGCGCATGAAAAAAAAAGCGCGGGAAAAATGACAGATTCTTATAAGAAAAACAAAAAATAATTTTGGATACGCATAAGTGTAAAGTAACAAGAAAATTAAAGTTCCCCATTTCAGACCGTGTGATCTATACAGCAGACGATGGCCATCCGTTTCTTTAGCCAACGGTTAATGAGCAGGATGTCATGTGGCCGGCACCAACCGCCTTAGGGCACCCATTAGAGTTGAGTGGACTCAAAGGCACCCTAAAAATCCCGAAATTCAAAATCCCAGTCTTCACCTAGATTCGAACTCAGGACCCCAGGCTGGGAAGCCAAGAGCTTAATCACTCGGCTAACGCGCCTAAGTGTAGTTCAAAGACAAGGTGGCCAGAGGTTCTAGAATTGTCTTAGTAAGATAAGATAAGATAAGATAATTTTATTGATCCAATCAAATGGAAATTCAGTTTTACTACAATTACCAACCTCAGCGTAGCTACTGTAGCAATAACAATATGGATGAATGAAAGGAATAATAGAAACCAAATGCTGATTATGTCACAATGTAATCAGGTCGCCTGCCGATTGGCGCCCCGGAAGTCTAAATCTAAGTACGGTGATATCCAGGGAGTTGAGTAATTTACATTGGGTTACTCTTTGGTCATCATAATTTGTTTTGTTCCTGTAACTACACTGAGTCTACACTTCATACTTATATATTGAGTTTGTAGGCAGTGAACGGAAGAAAATTATATTTAAAAATGTGTTATTTTATTGTGTTCTAGTAGCGATTTGAACTATATCAACGGCTACTCCGTATTCACATTCGTCAAATAGTTGTAGAGTTTATACAACACAACTCTCTCGTCAAACACATTCGTGACAATGTTTTGTGCCGGGTAGCGTAATATCTTATCTTATTAAATACAGACGTTAGATACAGACGTTACTTCAACACAGAAGATGGTTACGTCCTACGAGTGTCTTTAGAGCAATCTAGTTATGCACATGGGCGCCGGCAGGGGGTTTCAAGGTGATGCAAATGCACCCCCTGGATTCTAGGTAACCAAGTTCTAGCCATTTTTTTCACCATTAAATTATCTAAAATTTAAGTAGCGACTGAACAAGTAGTGCTACCACTGAAGTATAGTTGTAAGCATACGCTACTAGTGTAATAAGGTAGCCCGTAGTTCCTGTCTGGCCATGTACGCTTTATTATAGGCTCTTATATTACAAGATCAGCTGTCGTCATCGAGAAGTACATAGAAGTCAAATTCATAAAGCGCTGGTTGTGAATGTGTATGTGTTTCGTGTGTGAATGTTGTTCGAATTTTTAATCAATATTGTTTTTGTACAGTAGTTTCGCTGAGCTTGTCAATTGTAGTCAAACTGAATTTCCGTTAAATTGGATCAATAAAAATTATCTTATCTTATCTTATCTTAATTTTGCACTATATAGGGTGTCAACTATTATATAGAACGTTAGTCGTAACGATTCGTAGTTATTCACAAATAATTACAGTTATTATTATATTTAGTTGAGGCCTAGAAATGATAAATGCTTTTTTTTTTCTTGACTTCATAGAGAAATTAATACCGCCTGTCTTTCCATGTGATAAATGTAAAAATTTCTTTGAACAAGATTGAAGAGTGCAGTCTTCTTAGTACATGTATTAACGTCTTGCGGAGTTGCTGTTGGTGTTAGCGTTCGATATAGTATCAGGTGAAACGCGTCCATCAGTGTACAACAGAAGTGATATAAGAAAGTTCTTCACATGCCATCGTCTGAGTCAAATCGTGGATGTATATTAACGGGGCAGCTTCAAGAAAACAAAAAAATACCAGCAGCAGCATCATGAATTAACGGACCTCATTCACCAATCGTAAACAAACAACATTTAGTCACCTGATCTTATTGCTAAAACAACGAGAAGAAAAACTGTCACGTGACAACCATCAGGTATTAAACATGAGATCGTAAATAAAGGCACATTCCTCGTCCCATATGCTAGGAAAAATTTGTACAAATGCTCCTTCTTCCCTAGTGCTATTAGAGCATGGAATGGGTTGCCTGAGCTAGCCAGGAAAACCAATGACTTGGCAGAATTTAAGTCATTGGTTAATATGCATGACTAAATGCATGACGCGTAGGACGTAATCATCTTCTTTTTTGAAGTAACGTCTGTATTATATAAGATAAGAAGATAAGATATAGAAGAGATAGAGCATCACGTGGCTAAATGTTGTTTGTTTATGACTGGTGAATGAGGCACATTGGGAATTTTAGGTCATAAAACTGCAGATATATCAAGCACTGAGCAGATGCCTTTAAGCTTGTGGTTTGTTGATGTTGATTGTATTCAAGAAGACTTCATTGGTTTTTTCCATGTCGTTCAGAGAGACATCACAGCCTGTGTCTAACGTCAGTGTCACCGAATACAGAGTACAGTCTAGACACGGACAAACTACTCGGCTAAGACCAAAAATCCTGGGTTCGAATCCCGGTGAAGACTGGGATTTTTAATTTCGTGATTTTTAGGGCGCCCCTGGGTCCACCCAACTCTAATGGGTACCTGACTTTAGTTGGGGAAAGTAAAGGCGGTTGGTCGTGTTGTGCTGGCCACATAGCACCCTGCTCGTTAACCGTGGGCCAAAGAAACAGATGACCTTTAACATCATCTGCCCTATAGATCGCAAGGTCTGTAGGGAGCACTTTTTTTTTTTAAGACTACCATGGCTCTCCCACGATGGCTAGCATTCAGTGCTGTGTTCAAGCAAAGATTCGTGAAAAATAAATATACAGAAACAGCCTTTGTCCGTTGCGAGCCTCACAGACTTAACCTTGTTATCAATGACCTGAATGACTCTCAGATATACATAAAGCTGTTGATGTCATCGATTATCTGTTCCAAGCAAATGCGTGAGACACGACGGACTGAGAAATATAAATTCCTCCGCTCTTTAAGTCAAAACTTTCAGAAAATCTTTGACTGTCGGATCTTGAAAGAACTGCTGTCAGTGAAACTCACAACGGACTGAGAAATACAAATTCCTTCGCTCTTTAAGTCAAAACTTTCAGAAAATCTTTGACTGTCGGATCTTGAAATAACTGCTGTCAGTGAAACTCACAACGGACTGAGAAATACAAATTCCTTCGCTCTTTAAGTCAAAACTTTTAGAAAATCTTTGACTGTCGGATCTTGAAATAACTGCTGTCAGTGAAACTCACAACGGACTGAGAAATACAAATTCCTTCGCTCTTTAAGTCAAAACTTTTAGAAAATCTTTGACTGTCGGATCTTGAAATAACTGCTGTCAGTGAAACTCACGAGGAGTAGGCACGTGATGTGCAGTGCAGTCTTTTCATTGTCGTCCATTATTCATCTGTTATTGATACAGTTTCCGTGATATTGCAGTCTGTCCAACTCAACAAAAGTGGCCGCTCAACCGCTCATCAGCAGCCACTTTAATGACGTAATCAAAAACCAACATGACAGAATTCGTAGTTGGCAGAGACACCAAGCTAAAACCACATGTTTGGATTTTGGAAGTGATTACAGATCGCGCTTTTACATTGTGTATCTTGATTCGTCAGTCTCTTCACTATGTCTCACTTTTCGGACAGTAGTAAGGGTCAGTTCAACCTAAAACGATGCAAGAGCTGCTACGTAAAGAAGAGTATGGTATGTTTTTCATTAAATAAGTATTTACAGTGTAATCAGTTAATATTGCATAGGGATGGGGGTAAGGAGGGGGGGGGAAGTTCTTTTCTTTATAATTCTCCTTAACAAGAAAAACTTTGAGCCATAGGTGGCAACCTGCACCCCTCCCCCGGCAAAAAAAAAAATCAAGCGGGCGCTCATGGTTATGCATGTTAATCAATGACAAGTTCTGTCGAGTCATTGGCTTTCCTGGCTGACTCAGGCAACCCATTCTATGCTCTAATAGCACTAGGGAATATCTAGCTAATATCTCTTGGCGTATCCTTAACTAAAATAAATTTTTGTTATAATCAATGAATTCACTGCCCTACAAACAAAAAAAAAACATCTTAAAAGTATTTGTAATTAAATTTTAAAATACAATAATGTGACTGTGTGCTATATATCCTTAGCTTTCAAATATTAACTTTTGTTTAAGGCTAAGCTGATAACATTTTCAGACAGATTAGTGATTACAAAAACAACACAGTTGGCAGAAATACGATTTGATCTCTATTGTGGTTAACCAACTCCACGTTACAGAAACGGTCTCAGGTAAACTATTTATAACTACCAATCAAAGTATCGACCCATTTATTAAGATCTATTTTTAGCTCCTTCGTCATGCCCTTCACGACTATATAAACGCCAAGCTGAACTAGACTGACACACTGACGGAGGCGACTTCTTAGTTGTCTCGAGGCGCCCACTTCGTTTAGCCGCCATGGTGGACTGGAAGTGGGTGCTGTCACTGCGTCCGCCAAATTTTTGTTAAACTTGCTTACTTCGTTACCTCTCGGGATGTTCGTGTCTTGGGAACAAACTCACCGGACTGTCAGGGGGCCGGCACTCGCTAAGTCTAAGAAACAGCGGGCCGTGTCTTCTTTCAATCCCGGCCGACAGGGGCGAACCGTTCTCGCAGCAACCCTGCCGTCACCTTCCATGGTGCTAAGGGGTGAGAGCGGGGAGCCCTTGTTGACCACAGTGTCCACGAGACTTGACCAGTCTGTACAAAATAGCCAGTGGTCAGTTTTGTATGCTCTGTGGTCCCGGAATATACTCTTCGCAGTGGACAGTTCTAATCTGGACATTCGGAGGTAACGAAGTCAAGTTTGAAAAGATTTAGCACGTATTGTGACAGCACCTTCTCTTCCAGACCAGGTCATGTTGAGATAGATAGACAGACGGACAGATAGAAAGATAGATAGATAGATAGATAGACAGGTAGATAGATAGATGGACAGATAGATAGATAGATAGATAGATAGATAGATAGATAGATAGATAGATAGATAGACGGACAGTTATATAGATAGATAAATAGAGGATAGATAGATAGATAGATAGATAGATAGATAGATAGATAGATAGATAGATAGATAGATAGATAGATAGATAGATAGATTGATTGATTGATTGATTGATAAATTCTTTGAATAAAGAAAAGGTGTATTTGTGTAAACTCAGACTCGTAGAGAGTAGTTAACTATGTAGGTCAGTTATCTAGAACCTTACCATTCAGTTATATAAAGTCAATGTTTTAGTCTCTACTACGGGACGTATTTGTGTATCTGTGGTTGGTAGGAATGCTTCGTCACCTGCAGTCATGTGATCACGCCTACCTAGTAACAGGCGTACACCAGCACACATCAACTGACGTCATTTAACAGAGCTACCAAAAGACAGATCAATATAGCTCAGTCAAGTTTAGGAAAATTTCCATCATGGTATAGTCTTAAAACAACATTTTCGTAGAATGACAAATAACTTAATACCATCTATCAAACATCCTTTCTAAGGGATTACAGATTTATGAATCAAAGGATTAAAAATCTTAAAAATAGCCTATTTAAAATAAAATAAAAATTATATAAGCGCAAATGAGGAAAAATTAGCCAAATGATAATATTTTGATCGATGGCTTTGGCTGTGACATGTGTGGTTGGGTGTTGCCGTGTAAGCGTGTTGTCTGTGCTTATGTTTAAAACTGACACAGACCTTTGGTCTACTAACGTGACTTAATCGATCAGTGCTATCTGTCGTATGACATTGTAGTGTCAAGTTCTGACTATATTCTGCGTGGGCGTGTATAATAAACTGATCACATCGAACAGTGTCCTATATATTAACCTCGAAATGGCCCTGAGATATGGGACCCTTTTGGGACCCTTCATAGGTCCAGAAAGAAGATGAGGTCCAAAGCTATGGCTTATGCTACCTAAAGGTAAATCCGGCCCTGGACCCGTATCATTTTAGTAAAACTAATGTACAAAGTGAAGTGTTTACAAAGCTTATATCAGCTTACTCTTTCTAACTGTCTGGTAAAAAGTTTGTACACGTTTTGTTTTCTCCCTTATCTTATCTTATATTATACAGACGTTACTTCAAAAAAGAAGATGATTACGTCCTAAGCGCCATGCATTTAGTCATGCATATTAACCAATGACCTAAATTCTGCAAAGTCACTGGTTTTCCTGGCTGGCTCAGGCAACCCATTCCATGCTCTAATAGCACTAGGGAAGATCAAGCAGAGATTTTGCTCAATTATTTCCTGTGTAATAAAACAAGAATTAATGTATACAAAATAACCATTTAATTAATTAACTATTGGTGATTAATTTTTTTTTGGTAACGAACAAGCGAAATAAATTGTACTTGACTGATGTGGTGGTGTACGTTGAATCAGTCCCTATTATTCTTTGATCTAAAGATTAAAACCAGCAATAAATAACAATAAATCTTTCAATTTTCATAAGTACTTCTCTGGTATAGTGGGCACTGCATTAGGCTAAGGAGACTTGAGGAAGTCCTGGTCTGTCAACTTTAAAGAAAAAAATATGAATGCGTTAAAAAAAAAGCCAAGATGGTAATATTCAGACAGATACCCTTGTTAGTTTCAAGTTTTAAAGCAAAGAATAAAGGGAACTAATTCATCTTATACGACTACGTCAGTTAAGTACAATAACTTCCCTTGTTCAATATTTTAATAAAACGCAAAATTTCAGATTGATCCGAGATTGGGTGTGGGAGAAATAACGAGAAATAACGTGTAATAAACTTTTACCAGATAGACAGACAGACAGACAGACAGAGTGAGTAGGGCATTTTGTTATATATCCTTAGCTTTCAAATAAGAACTTTTGATTATGCTGATAATGTGTTCAGACACAGTGCTCTAGTGGTTACAAAAAACAACACAGTTGGCAGAAATAAGACTTAAACCTGAGATTAACCAAGAACACGTGGTACATACGGCTCGAGATAAGGCTATTTATATAAACCAATCAAAGTATCGATCCAGGTATAGAGATCTATTTTTAGCTCCTTCGTCATGGCTTCACGTGTATATAAAAGCCAAGCTGTAATCGGCAAACACACAGACGGAGGCAACCTCATTGTTGTCTCAAGGCGCCCACCTCGTTTAGCCACCACGGGGGACTGGAAATGGGTGCTGTCACATCATCCGGTGAGATGGCCCAGAGGAGGTTCGAGTTGTGTTTACTGAGCGCCTAAAGACAGCACGGAAAACCTTCTCCAAGATATCCCCATCCCACACTGGTCCACAATAGAGATTGGACCGTGGCGCACTAAGCATGATATAAGCATGAAAGTAGCGCTATATGAAAGCTAAAAAAAAAAAAAAATGAAAATAATAATTTAAAAAAAAAAAAAAAAAAAAAAAACTTGCTTACTTCGTTACCTCTCGGGATGTTCGTGTCTCGAGAACAAACTCATTCAATCCCGGCCGACAGGGGCGAGCCGTTCTCGCAGCAACCCCGCCGTCACCTTCCATGGTGCTAAGGGGTGAGAGCGGGGAGCCCTTGTTGACCACAGTGTCCATGAGACTTGACCAGCCTTTAGTGCAATCAGTTGGTCAGTTTTGTAGCCTCTGTGGTCCCGGAATTTACTCTTCGCAGCGGACAGTTCGGAGCTGGACATTCAGGGTGGTAAATGAAGTCAATTTTAGTGCGTATTGCGGCAGCATCTTGCAGGCCAGATCTTGTTGACATAGACAGACAGACAGACAGACAGACAGACAGACAGACAGATAGATAGATAGATAGATAGATAGATAGATAGATAGATAGATAGATAGATAGATAGATAGATTTATTGAAATAAAAATGTGTGTTTGTGTACATTCACTTAGACTCTTAAAAAGTTGTTGACTATTGTAGCTAGTGTTATAGAACCTTACCATTAAGTTATATAGTGTAAATGTTTTTAAAAACTACTATAGTTTCAGGACGTAATTGTGAATCTGTGGTTGGTCACTTGCGAGCACGTGATCACTCCTACTTAGCAACAGGCGTGCACCAACACACATTCCACATATCTACGTAATGCAGATTTAAATAGCCCAATGATCGATTTCCCAGTTTAACAGAAGGGGATTCTCACTGCGGACAACATCGCAAGTGTAATAGGATTGAAATATACAAGAGCGTTTTAACTTCTATTTAATATTTCTCGTAACTATTACGAATGTCGCGTACATTGAATGGCTGATGACTCGTTACCGAAATGTCTTCATTGCAAGACTTGAAAGGTTTTCAAGTGTATTCCCATTCACCCTTTTTTCAGTAAAATAATACCATCAAGAGAGAGAGAGAGAGAGAGAGAGAGAGAGAGTTACTATGTAATCGGGTAGCATAATCTCGAGACTCTTAGAAATGTTGGTTCAAAGTTTGGGTAGGTAGACGTTATCGACAGACGAGAAAGACACATTGTTTTTCAATATTATTTATTATTTGATAGATAGATAAATAGATGGATAGATAGAAAGATAAAAAGATAATAGATATATTAGATAGCTAGATAGATAATAGATAAGATAGATAGATAGATAGATAGATAGATAGATAGATAGATAGATAGATAGATAGATAGAAGATAGATAGACAGATAGATAGATAGATAGATAGATAGATAGATAGATAGATAGATAGATAGACAGATAGATAGATAGATAGATAGATAGATAGATAGATAGATAGATAGATAGATAAATAGATAGATCAGATAGAAAGATAAATAGATAATAGATATATTAGATAGCTAGATTGATAATAAATAAATAGATAGATAGATAGATAGATAGATAGATAGATAGATAGATAGATAGATAGATAGATAGATAGATAGATAGAGAAACATATTGGAGATTTGCACCACAATGTAAACACTTCCAAGAACTCTAAATTGCACTTCCCTGTTGACAGTGAAGTACAAGGAATTGATCTTTAATGGTCACTCTCAATGCCTGCCAGTGGATCTTGTTGTCCAATCTCATGCCACTAGATAGTGACCCACTAGTTTATTAAATAAGTTTTAAGTCAAAGAGTAAAAGTCCAATGACTGCACCTCGTTGCAAATTATTTTGTCCTACATGCAGAAAAGCTCAGAAAATTGGATTCTGCAATGTTCAAAAAGGTGTGCAAATATTACAGTGCAGCAGCCGCTTTCTTGATTTTATGCACCGGATACTGCAAAATGTTGGCTATTTATAGTTTTTCTGCCATGTTTGAAAATCTCCTTTATAGTATGTGCTCAGAATATCTTTTTTTTTTTAGGAGAATGTTGATATTTTAAACCAACTTTAAAACCTTCTTTCTAAGGCATTACGGAGTGTTACGAATCAAAGGATTAATAATCATAACAATTGACTATTTAAAAATAATAGATTTTTATTCAAACACAACAAAAAAAAATACATAAGCACAAATGCAGA